>NC_133538.1:118567331-118895144 GCF_048544455.1 Silene latifolia | reverse complement strand
TATGTGTTGTATGTTGGCGATGATTTGGCAATTGTGGCAATGTTTGACGTAGTTACGGCAATCAGCTTCCATGGTGGTCCAGTAGTAACCTAGCCGCGTGATTTTCCGTGTAAGCATCATTGCACTCATGTGAGGGCCACATTCTCTGTCGTGAACCTCTCCCATGACTTTCTTGGCTTTGTGATGGTCAATGCAAAGGAGGAGAATTCCTTAGGGTGTTCTTTTGTAGAGTTGCTTTTGGTTTATCACGAATTGTGATGCAAGTAAACGGATGGCTCTTCGTCCTCTTCGATCAGAGTTGGGAGGAAATTCGTTTTTGGTTTTGTAATTGAGGATGGTTTGGTACCAAGGTTCATCATGGCTTTCCTCGTCGTCGATAATGGCACAAATGTGAGCTGGTTCGCTCCGTCTTTCGACACATAGGGGCATCGATGTCATGTCGTCAAGTATGTTGACGAGCGCGGCAAGTTTTGCCAGGGCATCAGCAAATTGATTTTTCTCTCGCGGCAAGTGGAAGTAGTCGACTTGGTCGAAGAATTCGGCCTCTTGATTGATCTTTGCTCGGTAGGGAGCTAAGATGTCAGATCGGATTTTCCATGATCCGGATACCTGATTGGTGATGAGTGAGGAATCGCCATGTAACCTCAGTGTCTTGATGCCAAGTGTAATGGCTGCTTGTAGGCCGGTGAGACATACTTCATATTCAGTGGCGTCGTTGGTGACGGCGAAGTCTAGCTTGACCGAGATCGTAACGTGTTCTCCCTCTAGCGATATTAGAAGGATTTCTACCCCGAAGCCTCTCAGATTAGATGCACCATCAAAGTATAGGTCCCATGCGTCGGAGTCGGCATAAAGGGTGTCTTCGTCAGGAAGTGACCATGTGTCGGTCGTTGGATCCTCGTTGACGGGATTTTCTGCTAGGAAATTAGCGACTGCTCTTCCCTTGATAACCTTGAAGGGTACGAACTTGAGGTCAAATTCGGACAGCATGAGTGTCCATCTAGACAGCCTTCCGTTTAATACGGGTTTTTCGAAGATGTATTTAACCGGGTCCATCTTGGAGTAGATGTGGACCGAGTAACTGAGCATGTAATGCCGCAGCTTCTTTGTTGACCATACTAGGGTAAGGCATGTCTTTTCCAGTTGGGTATACCTCGTCTCGTACTCAATGAACTTTTTGCTGATGTAGTAGATGGCTCGCTCCTCGTTGCCAACTGTTTGTGCGAGCATTGCTCCCATGGCTGTGTCGGTAACAGTCAGGTATAGGGATAGAGAAATCCCTGGTTGAGGTGGCATGAGGACAGGAGGTTTGGATAGGATTTCCTTTATCCTGTCGAACGCCTTTTGACAGTCGTCGTCCCAATCGGTGTGATCGAATGCACGAAGCTTCTTGAATATCGGTTCACAAATCATAGTTAGCTTGACAATGAACCGGCTGATGTATTGGACCTGACCGAGAAATCCCCGAATCTCCTTCTCGTTGGCCGAGGTATTTGTTGAAGGGCTTTGATTTTGGTTGGATCAATCTCAATGCCTCTTTTGCTGACGACATGTCCCAAGAGTTTTCCGGAGGTGACCCCGAATGAACACTTCTGAGGATTTAATCTCATGTTATATTTCCGCAGACGAGCGAGGAATTTCCAGAGGGCATTGATGTGGCCGTCCCGTTCTTTTGATTTGACGATCATCTCATCGACATATACCTCTACCTTCATGTACATCATATCATGTAGGATAGTGGTAGCGGTTCTTTGATAGGTTGCTCCGGCGTTGATGAGGCCGAAAGGCATGACCATGTAGTAATACGTACCCCACTGTGTGGTGAACGCAGTTTTGTGCATGTCTTCCTCATCCATCTTAATCTGGTTGTACCCGGCATACCTGTCCATGAATGATAGGAGAGCATGTTCGGCAGTGTTGTCCACCAGAATGTCAACATGTGGCAAAGGGAAGTCGTCCTTTGGACTCGCCTTGTTCAGATCCCTGAAGTTGTCGCAAACCCGAATTCTTCCGTCTTTCTTTTGTACCGGCACAATGTTGGCCACCCAATCCGAGTATTCAGACACTTCGATGAACCCAGCCTTGAACTGTTTTTCCACCTCTTCCTTGAATTTAGGGCCCACTCAGGACGCATCCGGCGTAGCTTCTGTTTCATAGGTTTAGCCCCGGGTTTAATGGGTATCCGGTGCTCTGCGATTTCTCTGTCAATCCCAGGCATAACTATATAGGACCAGGCGAACACGTTTTTGTATTCGTGGAGGAGGTGAATGAAATGTTGTCTTTCCTAGGGGTCCAGGGTTGTCCCTATCCTAAGTTCTTGAGGTGTGTTGTCGGTTCCTACGTTAATAGGCTCGGTTTCCTCAATGATGGGGGTTCTAGTTTCCCGTTTGTCAAGTTCTTTGGCTAAGTGAGGTGGGTAGTCACTCAAGTCAAATTCCTCATAATCATTCAGAATAGTATTATAGTTAAATTGAGACGAGCCATAAGCAAACTTAGCGTTCATTAAGTTGACACGAGTGAAAAGCTCGGAAAGGACAGACATCTCATGGTCAGTCAGAGGTGACACGACATAGGAAGTGGCCCCTGGAACAGGCTCCGGGTTGTCACCATTCATGGGAGTGGGGGTGACCCTAGTAGACTCAGCCTCTGAATCAGCCACGACTTTGTGATAAAACAGTGGGAAGGGGACCTTGACTGGGACATCAGGAGTGTTAGGAGCTATGACAGACTCTGACTCCGACTCAGACTCAGACTCAGATCCTTCTTCACCTCCCTTCTTGAACATTGGGCCTTCTCCAGTTGTTATCTTGATAATGCGGCCTTGGCGATCGGTCTATTTGATGGTTTTCCTCCAGCCTTGGGTAGCTTTCTCCGGGTCAGTATCGGAGATCAAGGCGGTCGGATTAAACTGGTTGTCTTTCAGGGCGATGTTGATGATGTCCTCATAGTCGAGGTGTTTGATGTTATCTTCCCCGAAAAGGAGTGTGACAGCTTGTCCGTCAAGGCATGGTGACGGTTTGGACTCAGTTGATGCAGCTTCGATGTTGTCGGGAATAAAGTAGCAGTCCTGGAAGACTTTCACTCCCGGGTATCTAGCCCTTGCCACAGAGTCATAGATCGGCTCCGGAGAGCCGTGGTAGAGTTCAGACTCTACCTCGTGGACAAAGTATCCATTGAGAGTCAGGTGGTATGGACGGAGGATGACTCCATGCTTCTTGCGTTTTCGGATGAGGAGGTTCATCTCCTGGATGTCTTCATTGGTAGGTTCATATCCCAGCCCAAAGGGAATGTTGGGGACCTTAGCCTGTTTCAAGGGAGGCAATGGGTCCTTCAGTGGATTGAGCGGCAAACCCAGGAAATAACCTTGACGCATCATGATACGGTTGATCATGAGGTTGGTGAACGGGTCACACTCAGAGGTTGCCAATTCGTCAGTTATGGCGTTTACGGCTTGGAAACCGCACATTTCATTGTCGTCCTCCTCAATGGCTTGGGAGGCTACCCCTCTTCTCATAACTGCTTTGATTGGGGAAGCGGGGATCGTGATCGTTTTCCCGTTGAAGGGGACCCTGATTTTTTGGTGGAGCGTTGATGTGACCGCCATGATGGCGTGAATCCAGGGACGTCCCAGGAGCATGTTGAAGGATGCGTCGATGTCGACCACTTGAAAACTGGTTTGTCTTTCTAAGGGTCCGGTTGCGACGGTCAAAGTGACTAGCCCAGCGACCTTGCGACGAGTGTCATCGTAGGCGCGTACCCCTTGATTCGTGGGATTAGATCAGATTCCTTGATACCGAGCCTGTGGGCGGTTTTGAGAGGAATGATATTCACGGCGGAACCGTCATCCACGAGGACCATGGGTATATTCTTTTAGAGGCATTCTACGGTGATGTACAGGGCCAGGTTATGGTTGGCTCCGAACAAGGGAATATCCTCGTCGGAGAAGATGACCGGGTTGCTCAGATCAGGGGTGTCTTTCGTTATGTGCGCCACTATTTCTTCTGGGGAAGAGGTGGAGGGCACGGTTAATTTTCCTAAGGCCTGCAGCAAGGCCTGTCGATGCTCAAAAGATGTTGTGATCAGCTGCCAAATTGAAATTTCGGCTTTTGCTTTCTGGAGCTGTTTCAGGATTGAGTTCTCGGGGGCCTTCGGTTGAGTGTCCACCACTGGGACGATTTGGTCATTCGTTGTTAGAACGGCCGTTGAGTTACACGGATTCTGATAGGGACGTCCGGACCGGGTGAGATGTCTGATTTCCTTCGTCCGCTTTTCCTTCCCCCGGAGGATATAGACATCCTCAACATCATCCCGCCATATGCCGTTAATTTCAGGGTCTCGAGGATACCTTGGAGGGGTATTCCTCGGTGGGTAGTTCTTGTGGGGGATATTTTTGTGAGGGCGATTTTTGTGGGGGTAGTTATTTTGAGGGTGATTTTCGTGAGGTCTATGCCAGAATGGTCGCGGGAGCAATCCATCCTGGGGTGGGTAGTTTTGAATGCTTGGGGAGTTCTCTCTCGGGCGCGGTGTTGGGAGATTGAAGATGAGTCGACGGTAGGCGTCGTCGAGTCGGGTGATTCTCTCAGAGAGGCTGGCTATAGCCTCTTTCACTTGCTGAAACATAGTGAGCATGGTGGCAGCACTGAACACGAACACTCCATCTGAAGGATCCTTTTTCAGAACATTCCCCTCGTCGTTAATCGGCAAGATGAGATGAGAGCAGTCTAGGGTCGGCTCATCGTAAGAGATGGCGTGAATTCCCAGGGGATTCGTTTTGTTGTTCGGTTTAGTTGGTGGGGGTATAAGAAAATCTCCCTTCTCAATCATGTCTTGAATGAGGTGTTTAAGTTTGAAGCAATTTTCGGTATCATGCCCTTTCCCTCGATGATACTGGCAGTAGGCGTTGGGGTTCCAAAATCGGGATTTCTTTGCGTCGGCCGGGTCCGGGGTGGGCCCGATCAGTTGTAGCTTCCCTTGGTCCATGAGCCTTTTCAAGGCACTTGCATAAGTCGACCCTATGTTGGTGAACACTCTCTGGGGGCGTTCAGTTTTCTTGGCAGATGGTTCGACGAGGTTAACCTCATCAATCTTGTTTGTCTGACCGTAAGGGCGAGATCCGGTTGAGGTGGATCCTTGATAACCCCTGCCAGTGGTCTTTGCTAAGACACCCTTTCGGAGGTCGTCCTCGATACGTGTCCCCAGAATCTGCAGATCTTGAAAAGTTTTGATATTCTGATACCTTAGTAGGTTGGCATAAACCGGGCGGAGGTTGTTGACAAACTTCTCGACCAGAGTTGATTCACTCGGCTTACTGACCAACTGAGTGCTCACCCTCCTCCAACGGGTTAGGAACTCAGTGAACCCTTCCTTGTCGTTTTGGGTTAGCACTTCGAGAGTACGGGTGTTGGCCTGGATCTCGACATTGTCGGCATACTGTTTGGTAAACTCAACTGCGATCTCATCCCAAGTAGTAAGGTTTTTCGGATCCAAGGAGTAGTACCATTGGCGAGGAATTGGCTCTAGAGAGGATGGGAAGATCCGGGTAAAGAGCTCCTGTTTGACCCCTTTAATGGCCATGTAGTCTTTGAAAGCACGGATGTGGTTGAGTGGGTCCTCCACTCCCTTTAACTTGGGCACATCAGTCAGGGTGAAGTTGTCAGGTAACTGATCCCCAACAGGTTCGAACCTTCGGTTATTTTCAAGGTGGATATTGTTACCCCGGGCTAGGACCTGTTCTTCCAAGAGTTTCAGCCTCTTCTCGGTTTCAGTCAGAGGTGGGGTATTATGTTCCCCAATTTCCTTGTTCTTCAGGGCGTCGATACGGGTCTCGACGCGATCCAGAGTGACCTTAAGAGCGGTAAGCAGGCTGGCTAGCATATCAGTTGTGACATCTCTGTTGTTATCATTGTCGTTGTGGTTGACATACGAAGTTGAAGACGGGGCCTTGGCTCTGAGGCAGAAAAATGGCTCACATTACAACTCAATCCGACACGGTTCCAAGGCTGAACGCCGACAACACAGAGGACGAGGCAAAGATCGACTCAACAAGACAGGGTGACCGTGTGTGGTCCCTCGGTGCTGACTCGATTTATGACGTGACGGTGTTTGACCGAACTTTTGACACGAGTCCAACATGACGGCGTGACGCCATTGGTCGGGTCTCGTGATGAGACGACTCATAAGTAAAGACCCATAAGTTCGTTTGCTTCGACTCGATAGACACGAGGAGGAATTAGAACGGTGGACTGAAGTTTTCGAAAATAAAAATTTTCAAAAAGATTCATTTGTCGCTTTTATTGACGGCTTCCGAAGATAGAAATCTCCGCAAGTCGATCAGTTGAAAAGGGTTGTCTTAAGTTTATTTGCAAAACACGGTTTGAGTTCGAGCCGGCTCGGAAAACAGTGCAATGTTTCCCAAGACAGTTTTGAAATTCAAAATTGTATGTTTTGAAAATCGAGTTTGAAATGTTGAAAAGGTTTCGGGGACGGTGCGTGGTCCTCGGGATCCGAAAGTGTCTCGAGAAAAGGGGTGTGTGCTTTTCTCGTGTTTTGAAAGAGAGCCATTGCCGGCGCGAAACGGGTTAAAATCCGTGTCTAGACGCGGCGATTATAACGGCGTAAAAATGTGATTTGAAATGGTTATACAAAACCGGGTTTGAAAATCGTCATTACGACGGCCTAGAAAGGTGTGTTGAAATGGTTATACAAAACGGGGTTTGAAATTCGTCATTACGACGGCCTAGAAAGGCGTGTTGAAATGGTTATACAAAACCGGGTTTGAAAATCATCATTACGATGGCCTAGAAAGGCGTGCATCGGTCGGCGAAAGACCGAGTTTTGAAATGGCCATTATAACGGCGCGAAAAGGGTGTTTTTGAAAGTTTGAAAATGACACGGAAGGACTTATGATCAGATAGCACATAAGCACTCACAGTTCATTATATTATGCATCATGCTGACACGGGTTTTGGCCTAGAAAGGTGGGTTACACACCAAGCAATCAAACCCCGATTTGCGAGAGGGATACCAATCCAAACAAAATTTGTAAGGAGGGTGCCCTAGCCTCGTGCTCGAAAGTGATGTAAGCTCTTTGACGAAACAAAATGTGTAACGTCAATGGTATGCTTGACTCAATCGGGATTCGAAACGCATAGATGAGAAAACTCACGCCGACGAAACGAGCCAATTGGTCGAAAAGGGTTAGGTTGTGGGCCCGGACGAGGAAACCCGACCGTGACCGTAATATCAATTAATGCATTCCGACCAAGATCTCGTTCGAGTCTCACCATCTAGGGATCACAAAGACATAAGTGTCCTAGTCCTCCCCAGCGGAGTCGCCAATCTGTGGTCATGGGCCATGTCTCGGTCTGTGGATTTGGGGCCACCTACCGGTCCGCGGTCGCGGGCCACCTGCACGCCAAGTCAATCGGTGGACATGCAGTGGTCTTTTGAAAGCCACGCTCTGCGGCGTAAAGATGCTTTCGACCGGATCGTTTTAGATCAGTCGGTTTCGTCTCAGTAAGGGTCTCGAAACGATTAGAGATGTTCGGAGTCGCCACCAAGCATTTGTGGTATGCCTGGAACCCGTTCGAATTCCACTTTATACCTCGGTCAAATCGAACCACAAAGTAGCGTTTGACATAGGTACTAAAGATAAGGAAATCGTCCCTCTATAGCATCCTATCTCTAGAATGACTCTCATACGCCCTGGATAAGGTCGTCAACTATCCAAAGTATCTGAGTAAGAGGTGAAGGTACGTATTGGGAAGCCCTTTAATCAGACACCCAATCCCGCCCGCGTTTAGCGGCCTCTACCGATCGATCTTGGTTGGTTGAATGCAAAAGTTGATAAAACGGTTTAAATGCATGAATGAACATCCAATGATTTAAACCTAACATGTGAGAGCTTTCTAAGTCGGTTGATTTAATCCAAGTATCAAGTATAAGATGTCGATTTGGATTAATGGTTGATTTGCATGCAAGACGGAAATTAAACATCCATTTACCATATTAGGTTTAGGGTGCATAACATGATCCATTTGTCTTAGTAAGGCATTTTGCAAATATGGTTTTGTATAAATGAATAGTCATCTGATCTGTCCTATAACCGGGTTAGCCGGAGTCGGGATCGTCCTAGACTAATGCTGGAAGGGAACAGGCGCTGTACCAGACGGCTATAAGAGGCGCGAGCCAGCCGGCGGTGTAAGGAGCCTCCCTGTGGTTTTGAAAATGAGAAAGAAAAGGCCTGCTTGAGGCGCGGGTTAGCCAACGGTTGTATGCCGTGTTCTGACCTTTTAGAAAACGTTATAAAACGTGTTGAAAATGTGTATTTGAACCCGGTTTGATTTTGAAAGGGTCGTTTAGACCGCATTTGTTGATTTGAAGAACTAGACACATTATCATCATTATTTGATAATATTCGGTGTCGGGTTAGATTTGACAAACTTGACATGAATAGTTTTGGAAAATGATTATGGACTAATTGTTTTAAGTCCATTTTGAATGTAATTAGTCGATACTCGTCATCGTACCCAGGTTAAAATCCGGCATGGTATGTAGAACTAAGGATGATTTTGTGTTGGTGACTAATATGTTTATTTGGAAGTGTAAAGAAATGAAATAAAAGGCTTTAAAATACCTTCTAAATGTCATTAACCAAATATTATCACCCAAACACGGATTTAACCGTTATGGTATGAAGAACCAAGGGTGAAAAATGCTTTATGGTTAAAACATGTGAAACGAAACAAAAAGGTTTCGAAAATACTTGAAATGGTAAAAACCGATTACAAATATGAAAAATGGATTAAGGTAAATGACGAGAACAAACACGGTTGATTTCTGGTCTGAATACCTCATTTAGGCGCGAGCCAGTTGGCGACCTAAGGGGCTTCTGCCTCAGTTTTGGCTCGTTTATTCCATATTTTGGTTCATGTTATGCATGTTTTAGCATGTTAGAGTCATGAAACAAATGGAAACATAATAAAAGAGGATTTTTACACCCTCATACTTACATGTTTGGTTATGGCGAGTGACCGACGTAAGTGTAACAACTCGTTTGATCAGAAAAAACTCGGTTTAAAACCGTTTTGGTAAGTAAAAGAGTGTTTTAAAAGTTTAGTGATGGTGTTGTGGTCGAAGTGGTAGGTCAAGTGGTTTAATGCACGATGACGGTACCAAATAATGTGTAAGGCTCGTGTTTACGATCGGTAGGTCGTAAATACGCGTCAGATTGTGACTTTAGAAGTCGAGTCGAGAATTTTAAGGGAGAAAAGAGGGGGCAGACACTCGCGTAACTCTCAAAGGGGTGGCATTTGAAGGGTATTTATAGGAGAATGAGTGGTTGTGTGAGTTTTGAGCGACGTGGCCACCTGGGCTGCTCAAAGAGGCGCGAGCCACGTCGCGGGTCTTCGAGCTGTATTGTCGCTTTCACAACAAACGCAATCATGATTTGTTCTATCCTAGGTTTTGTAGTCACATGTTTGGTTCTTGACCAACATGAATCCGGAAAAACTTAGCATAGAAGGCTTTGAGATATTTTGTTTTTGTGGTTGACTCGGTTTGACTCGTTGTTGGAGTCGGGATTTGAATTTTTGAGTCGGTTTTTGGTCCGGTGTCGGTTTTGACTCTAGTTAGTGGCATTGCGACTCCGTCGCCGTGCATTAAACACTCTAGGTATTTTTGAAATGTTTTATTTTCGAAATCGTTTTAATTTTTCTGACGTAAAGTTGTACACAAACTGTCGATCAAACGCCGCGATTCCAAAACATGTTGTAGTCCGATAATAATCGGGTGTTTGTTGGAGTCTCAGCAGATACTGGGTATCTACAAAATCTCAAAGGGAGATGCGCATATCACGTTGCTAGTCCCACCATAACATGCTCGTCCCGCACGCCTAACACTCGGATTATGAGGGGAGAAGACGCTCGTCTTTGAGTGGAGACGCTCGTCTTGGGTCTGGGGACGAGCGTCTTGAGTCTGGAGACACTAGTCTTCGCGGACAGCTTGTCTATTTGAGCTCGGATTGTAAAACGGACGTCATATCCTCATCTGGACTCCTATTAGAGTGATTCAAAATCCTAGACCAATTTATTTTTCGATGCCGTTTCATATAGAATACTTTCAGAGCCAAAAAAGCAACTCTTAGTTTGGGTTCCAAGCAATTTCTTCTTGTGGTGGCTTCGTTCTCGTTATCCTTGCTTTTTAGCCTATAATCCTTCTATATACTCTTTATTCCTACATCCTTGGTCATCATTCTTGCCTCCTCTTCATACTAGTCCATCCAAGATCGTCAACAAGCTTCCAAGTATGGAGACGGGAATTCCGCCTCATTATCTTCTTTCCTACAAAACATATACAACGCAATAGGAAAGCCAAATAGGAAGGAATTGACGGATAAAATGGCCATGAAATGCTATATTAGTATCCAAAATAGGTTCCATTAGGGGACTAAATGTGCGCAATTAAGAGTCACATCCATGACGTGTAAGCTAAGACGGGACGATTTACTCATAGTCGGTGTACTACCGAACTTCCTCTTTGTTGCCGGGATACCATCCGTCGAACCTAATGCGAAATTGCATGCCCAAAGGAGTTATTCTAGTGAGCACAAGCCAACACACGACCGAGTGACACATCACTCGACCGAGTGGACCGTCCTACTCGACCGAGTTGGTTCAATCCAGGGCCTGGAAAATTCAAGAATTGAACACTCGACCGAGTGGACTCGGACTCCACCGAGTGGACTCGTACTCGACCGAGTGACTACTCGATCTGAGATTTACACGGGTTCAACCCTTATTCTCCTTTCTTATCTTCTTCATATCTCATCTTTACCCCATAACTTCAACACCCAAAACTCTAAAAAATTAATCCCCAAACTCCATTTTCAACATATTTTTTTTAGATTCAAGATTCTTACTCCATAACTCTTCACTAGTCTTTCCTAATTAGCATGTAAGTGATTCATTCTTCCTCTACCTTTTCCCCAAATTGATTTTTCTAATTATTCACGTTTTATGAATTATTTGCATGTTTTTGTTTAATTCATGTTAGCAATTAGAAATTCACATCATTATTGTTACTAAAAATCACATTTTTATATTGAAATCTTTTCCACCATTGAAGAAAACGAAAATGCTTAGTAGTGAGCCTTAATTTGATTTTCTTGTGTTGTTGTTGCTTTTAGTTCGACAACAACGGCCTAACCTTTGTTGTTAATGTTGGATCTTGTGTTTATGTGAAAATTTCATCTTAAAACTTTGACTTAAAATTTCGAAATATATATAGGGTGTTCATGCCCAAATTTTGATTTTTCATGTGTAAAACTTGGTTTAATTGTGTTAAAAGACTACCTTCTTTGTTGATGAAACTACGCATTGTCTTAAAACGGAAATTTCGTCTCAAAATCTTGACCCAAAATTTCGAAATTTACTAGGTGTATGACCAAATATTGATATTTACATCTTAAACATGGTTTAATGACATTATAAGGCTATAATTTCATGAGTATTGCTACAACATAGTTTAAGTCAAAACTTCCGTCTTAAAATTTTAACCGAGTTCTCGACAATTCATGTATTATTCATGTCGAATTCAATCATTAACCTTGAATCTTGAACTAATGGTGTTACAAAACTTTAACCCTTGATTAGTAGAGTAGCATGTTGTCTTAAATGGGTAAATTGTTTCCAAATTTCGCCAATTTTATTTTGAAGAATAAGCTAAGTGTATGAAATCTTCGGTTTCCATGCTTCATAATTGATTTATTGGTGTCAAAGCTTGATCATTTTATCTTTCATTGTGCCTAATTAGAGTTTAATTATTGCATGATTTCACAAGAATTTCAATTTCCGGAAAATTTGTAACATGAGAAAAATCATGGTTTGGTTGAAGTACACACGGAACTATGCTAAAATTTCTTTTAAATTGCCACTTATCAATTAAAAGTTGGGGGAGAATTTTTATTCATATCCAAAGTTGATATCGATTCTTACCTTTCCTATTGTATATCTTATCACATGTTTTTAATTTGTAGCATGTCAAGGAACACAAGAAACACCCGTGGGAGGAACAACAGTCAACCTTAAACCGAACCGGAGGCACCACCAGCCATTACCCTTCCGGGATATCCGAGAATAGATTTTGAGAGTGAACCCCACAAAAATACATTCCTAGCCTACGCTCAAAGGCATATGAGTGCCACTAGTTGTGTGTCAGAGAGTGCCTTGGAAACCTTGGGAATAGAGGTGCAAGTACATGACATTTTCAGCGTCCTTGGCATAGAGGGACTATACAACTTGGCGGATAGAAGCTACCGCAACCTCAACCTTGAGTTCTTGAGCTCTTTTGCCTACAATAAGAGAGACCATTCCGTTAGTTTCCGACTCAACAACACCTTCTTCAACCATTCTAGTGATGTATTCGCGGAACGTTTAGGTGTAGGCAAAAGGGCAAACTTGCCTATGACAAGGTGGGTGATACCTGTCGATGTGAGTATCAAAAATAATATTTATAAAACCAAACTCATACTAGCAAGCGGTAGTAAGGGTCGATCCGCAGGGATGTAGGGAGATAATAGTTGCTTTATATTTCAGTCTATCGGGTAACAGTGAGGGGGTTTTGATGAGAATAATAACTAAATCTAGTGACATAAACTAAATAAACAAATAAAAGTAAATAAGGACGGTAAACAATGATAAAAGAAATGCTAAGACGGTCGGTTCACTATAGCTGCGATGTCACATAATCCTAGGTAAGTCCGAAATACAGTCGCGAAGGATGGGGAAAACAAGTCCTCTCGATCCATGTTAAATAGTAGCTACCTCTCGGCCTATGCTAATAATCCCTAAGTCTCATTAATACTAACTCTCGTTCTTGATTAATGATTCCTAATGCAAACTAAATCACATTATCTCTCGATCTTAGCCATTTAATCGTTTTAACTCGTTAATTATTGTCCATTCCTATCTCTCGATCTACGGGATGGTCAAGTTTAAGCATCTATCAAGTCTCCTCTCGGTCTAATTGAAAGATAAAGCACTTAACGAAATAAACAAAGCAAAACCTGATGCGAAGTCAGTCGATCGACCAGCTACCCCAGTCGATCGACTAACCGGCTCCGTCGATCGACTAGTTAAGCCAGTCGATCGACCAAGCCCTAATGCGGGGTCACCTATTCTAATGCCATCTATGCCATAGATCCCCTACATCCTAGCAAGGGGTGTTTAGCTACTCATACTTATGCAAATAACAATAACTAATTTGATAATAGGCATAAAGAATTGCATAATTGAAATAAATGATGAATAAATTTGCATAAAACTATAACTAGGGTTTGGGATTCTATCTAGCAAGAATTAATACTACTGAAACGAAATAACAATACTGAAATTAAAGGATTAGAATTACCATAGCTAAGGAACAAGCGTTGAATCCGGAAATAAGGTGCGAACTTTATTGAGAATTCTAAACTACGAAAATAGCTACTGTATGTTAGGAACTAGATGATAATCCCTCTGATAAATTGAAGTTACGTTATATAAGAAAATAACGTAACTCCTTTTCTAAAACCTAAATACAATATGGGCTTGAACTATTCTCGACTTTTAATTTGCGTATCAGCTCGTGTGGTGGTCGATCGACCAATGAGGCCAGTCGATCGACCAAAGATGCTGTACAGAATTGCATTCTGACGATTCCTACAGCGCGCACAGATCTTAAAACAACTGCTATTTCTTCGTTACTTGGTTAAATCAGGCGTTCTACGCGGCGTTGGAAAGTTAAGAGGATAAGCTTTCATCTCCAGTTGGAATCACTCGATTATCTGCATTATAACTCAAGATATAGCCATCTGAATGAGGCTGCAATATCGTGAAATGCTTCTTTGCTTGTTAAACTCGTACGCACCCTTGCTTTTGCTATCTTTAGGCCTTGAAACGCGCACCAAGCTCATTCCTCGTGTCAATACTCCATGTCAAATGCAATGCTAAGTACTTAGGGACGGATTTGGCTTATTTTTCGCTGAAATCTTCATATTCCTACAAAATCACAAGAAAAGAAAGAAATATACGAAACAAGGGAAATAGTAGCATAAACAAATCAATTGAGCTCTGAAATGCGTGTAAAATAGGGTGTAAAACATCATATATTAGCCACGCATCAAGCTTCCCCAAACCAAACCCTTGCTTGTCCCCAAGCAAGAACTAGACTCGATCCTAAAACCTAATGGAACGAGTTCAATCTCAGAGCGAAATGCAATAAGTAAAGCCTAAACCAATTTAATGTACAACTAACAATCAATTATCATATGAATCATGCAAACGAGTTATGAAGTCGTTAAAAAAACTGTTGAACCGTCAACTATAGAGACTTATCACATTGGACTCTCACGGGCCGCTCAAATCACTCAAATAAGCACAGGTGAATATATGTAAAGATAGAAAGAAGTAATTTTGTGAAGACTCTCACCTAACTACGACCTATAAGAACATGCCTGCAATCTAATATGAAAATGATCTCTACAACCGTACATATGCATTCCAACCAAACAAATGACCATGACACATGCCGAGGTAAATATGGATTTGTGAGGCTATAGGTAAGAAGAGGCAAAACCTTTATGTGAATGTGGAGGTATAGGTGATCAAGCTAGTACCTAAACAAAACCATATGACAACATCCAACTTCTTGCTCAAGATTAAACAATAAATCCGGTGCAAATGATTAGCACTAATCTCACAATCTCCGATATAAGTCAACTCCCCAAAGAATATAAATGATGACATGGGAGTGAAAATCACCAAATCATAATAATTGAAACATGTGATTTTTTCGATTTTTCTTTTTCTTTTTCGTATTCCGTTTTTTTCTTCTTCTTTTCTTTTCTATTTTTTTTTCTTTCTTTTCAACTTTCTCAAATCCTTTTCCTCCTTCATTCTTTCATCCAACATCATCTCAATAAGAGCATAATAACCAAACCGCAACAAACACATTCCCAAAGACTAATACTACTAGCTTGACAAAGGCAGGCTAAATATAGGATGTAGTTAAGGGACAAAGGGCTAAATTTGGCTATGAGGGGCTCATGGGTAAAACGAATAAAGGGAAACCTCTACCACATGTGTCTACGAACCACAAACCGAATGCATATAGGTATTAAGCAGATCAAGTTCATATTTATGAAAATTGATTTGACATGTCTCATAAGGAGTACTACTCACATCCTAGATAAACTGGTCATAGATGTCACCAGTTATAGGCTCTAAATCTCAGAAATAGGATGTAGTTTGCCAATTTTCAAAGTGAAGTCTTAAGTTCATCAAATAATTAACGAAAACTCGTAGATATGCATATACGATTCTACTAATAATCATGTCAATTTAACAAGGCTTAGCCAAAAAAACAGATGCAAATACAATATCATCCTTGAAATACTACCGTTCCGACTCAACCTATATGCTTAAATAAACGTGCATTATATTTGAATTGTTTGAAATTTATCAATTTTTTTGATATTTTCTGTATATATGAGAGAAATGAAATAAACAATGCGAAACAAAATTAAACGTGAAACATAAATGCAAATAAAACTTATGCAAATGCGACGCAAAACCCTTCCCCAAACCAAATCACACAATGTCCCCATTGTGTAAAATCATGTAATGAAATAAAAGAGAAACGGGAATTTGCGAGAAAATAAGTAAATATGACATGAAGTGGAACTTGGGAACTCACAAGACTTTAAGCGCAGCAAAAGGAAACCTCCCCAAACCAGCGTGAGCTAAGAGGTTTCAGTAGCCAGCAGTGTTACCATAAGTGCCTGAAAAGACAAACAAAAGATACCGCGCGTAAAACGAGAAAACAAAATTGGGACGGTAAAATTATGTGCAAAAATGATGAACGAAAGAAATCAGAAATTAAGCGGAGAATAAAGTGAAAGGAATACTCCCTTTACTCCGCAAATCGATCAAACACAGCAGGGGAATGATCGAAAACAGGTACAGCAACGGCCAACGGTCGATCGACTATATCACCCAGTCGATCGACCAGGATGTCAGGAACAGAAGCTCCTGGAACTGTTCGGCCAGTCGATTGACCAGACAAACCAGTCGATCGACTGGAAAAGCTGCTGTAACTTCTGATTTCTTCGAATTAGCTCAATAACTTGAGCTAATATGGTCTATATACCTGCAAAAGCACATGATAACGCGCCCAAAATTTGCGCAAAACCCAAATGTAAAGTCTAAAGTGTAAATCCTATGCAAACTTAATTAAAGAGTGAAGTCTCGCGCACCCGAAAAAGGATAAACAGTCTAAAAGCAATAAATTGTCTTAAAAAGGTCTAAGAAACGAATAGATCAGCGAAAACTGCGGAAAATCTCTGACCAAGGCTTCTGTCTACATGAAGTAGCTTCCGCAGTGCTCATCTCGGTTGAACTCCACTCTACTCCGATCGGGATGCTCAATGGATCATCTCTAGCATCTTCCCAAGCATGGCCATCATCTTCTAGCTCCTCACACCCAAGATCCGACTCCGAAATTTTGACTGGCTCCTTCTTCTTGGGCTCCTCATCTGGCTCCTCGTCAGTTGCATAGCTCAGACATACCAAACCGCCTCTCTGAACAATTGGCTCCTTCACAGTTGAAGCAGCGAGCGGTTCTTCCTTCCCCAAACCAGTTCCTACAACAGTCAAAATAGAAGAATCTTCCTCCAATTCGCTCCCAATCTGGGGCGGAGGTGTCATAACAGGAATAGGTACAGGCAAGGGAGTAGGAGTGTCAGTAATGACAACATAAGACTTACGAGTATAAATTGCATCACAAGTCACAGGACACATAGCATCTTTCTTCCTATAAGTCTGGGCAAAACTAATGGACTGCTTCCCCACCTTAAAAGTCAGTGTCCCTGAGCCAACATCAATAACTGCACCAGCAGTGTGTAGAAAGGGTCTACCCAAAATGATAGGAATATGAGCATCCTCGTGTATATCTAGTACAACGAAGTCAACAGGGAAGAAAAACTTTCCTATTTGCACAGGAATGTCTTCCAAGACTCCTATAGGCTAGACCGCAGAACGATCCGCCATCTGTACCGTCATGCTAGTAACTGCAAACCTAGTCAATTTCAATTTTCTAGCTAGACTCAAAAGCATAACGCTAATGCTGGCTCCTAGGTCACATAATGCCTTCTCAATCGAGAAGGTACCAATATTACAAGGAACGGAAAAGCTACCCGGGTCAGCTAACTTGTGTGGAGTAGTGTGAGTCAAATAAGAGCTAGATTCTTTAGTTAAATTAACAGACTCGACCCTATCAAGTTTCCGCTTCTTATTTAAAAGCTGTTTCATGAATTTCATGTAAGCGGGAACTTGATTTACCAACTCAAGAAAAGGTACTTGCACATTAAGACCATGAATGACATTTTTAAATTTTTCAAAGTATACATCATCTTTCGTTGGTACCAGCCTCTCTGGATATGGGGCTTGCAAAAGTAACTTAGCCCTCTCCTCTAGGTCTCTCATACCGACATCGGTGGACTTAGGCTGAAAATCCACCACTTTATCCTTGTTACAGCTCGAACCTTCTTCAGTCCGCCTCAGGAATGAACCATTGACCGACGTAGGGTCATACTTTGGAATCGGAACGGACCCATCAACATCTGGATCTTGCTTCGATAATTTCGGAGCCTGTCATACTCCGAAATAAGTAGTCCCTCAAATTATCTGGCATTGGAGGGCAAAATGGTTCGTCATCAGCTGCTTCCTCAGTCGATCGACCAGTGGGGTCGGTCGATCGACTGGCTTCTTCAGGACCAGAAGCTGCAGTGTTGCGCGGACTGGTCGATCGACTGGGTGATGTGGTCGATCGACCGTGATTACTGCTGATCGTCTTTTTCTCGCCCTTTTTCTTCTTCCGTTTTTTCAACAGGTTTCTCGGGTCCATCGAGAGCAGACCCGCTCCTCAGCGTCATTGCATGTACGGTCTCAATACGCTGATTCAGAGAGTGGAATTGACTCGGTATCTCAGCTGCATTCTTGTCTAATGTAGCAATTTGAGATATCACCTTCGTGATTAAGGCCTGATTCGCCGCATTGCTTTTCTGTACCTGCACCTGCACTAGACTCGTCAACTCTGCAACTTCGTTTTTCAACACTTGCTGTGACGGAGTGGTTGGTGGTGGGGCCTCATAAGGAGGCACATATGGTTGATGCGGTGAAGTAGGAGCGCAATTGTACGAATTGTCGAGCTAAAGTTGATGAAAAGCAAACATCTTCTCCTTAGGGTGCCTGCATGCCTCAGATGTGTGTCCCGCTCCGCCGCATCTCCCACAAAACAGCACCTGCTGCTCCTGAGAATGGAACATGAGTGGACTCTCCTGAACTACTGCAAATAAACAACAATAAAGAAGATAAGAACTGCCTCAAGGTACTCAGTCTTCCCTTGAGGTGAAAAACATAATTAAATGAAAACCAACTAAAACTAGCGCTGCCTCCCCGGCAACGGCGCCAAAATTTGATACCTGTCGATGTGAGTATCAAAAATAATATTTATAAAACCAAACTACTACTAGCAAGCGGTAGTAAGGGTTGATCCGCAGGGAGGTAGGGAGATAATAGTTGCTTTATATTTCAGTCTATCGGGTAACAGTGCGGGGGTTTTGATGACAATTATAACTAAATATAATGACATAAACTAAATAAACAAATAAAAGTAAATAAGGACGGTAAACAATGATAAAAGAAATGCTAAGACGGTCGGTTCACTATAGCTGCGATGGCACATAATCCTAGGTAAGTCCGAAATACAGTCGCGAAGGATGTGGAAAACAAGTCCTCTCGGTCCATGTTAAATAGTAGCTACCTCTCGGCCTATGCTACTAATCCCTAATTCTCATTAATACTAACTCTCGTTCTTGATTAATGATTCCTAATGCAAACTAAATCACATTATCTCTCGATCTTAGCAATTTAATCGGTTTAACTCGTTAATTATTGTCCATTCCTATCTCTCGAACTACGAGATGATCAAGTTTAAGCATCTATCAAGTCTCCTCTCGGTCTCATTGAAAGATAAAACACTTAACGAAATAAACAAAGCAAAACCAGACGCGAAGTCAGTCGATCGACCAGCTACCCCAGTCGATCGACTAGCAAACTCGATCGATCGACTAGTTAAGCCAGTCGATCGACCAAGCCCTAATGCGGGGTCACCTATTCTAATGCCATCTACGCCATAGATCCCCTACATCCTAGCAAGGGGTGTTTAGCTACTCATACTTATTCAAATAACAAGAACTAATTTGATAATAGGAATAAAGAATTGCATAATTGAAATAAATGATGAATAAATTTGCATAAAACTATAACTAGGGTTTGGGATTCTATCTAGCAAGAATTAATACTACTGAAACGAAATAACAATACTGAAATTAAAGGATTAGAATTACCACAGCTAAGGAAAAAGCGATGAATCCGGAAATAAGGTGCGAACTTTATTGAGAATTCTAAACTACGAAAATAGCTATTGTATGTTAGGAACTAGATGATAATCCCTCTGATAAACTGAAGTTACGTTATATAAGAAAATAACATAACTCCTTCCTAAAACCTAATTACAATATGGGCTTGAACTATTCTCGACTTTTAATTTGTGTATCAGCTCGTGTGGTGGTCGATCGACTAATGAGGCCAGTCGATCGACCAAAGATGCTGTACAGAATTGCATTCTGACGATTCATGCAGCGCGCACAGATCTTAAAACAGCTGCCATTTCTTCGTTACTTGGTTAAATAAGGCGTTCTACACGGCGTTGGAAATCTAAGAGGATAAGCTTTCACCTCCAATTGGAATCACTGGATTATCTGCTCTAGAACTCGAGATATAGCCATATGAATGAGGCTGCAATATCGTGAAATGCTTCTTTGCTTGTTAAACTCGTACGCACCCTTGCTTTTGCTATCTTTAGGCCTTGAAACGCGCACCAAGCTCATTCCTCGAGTCAATACTCCATGTCAAATGCAATGCTAAGTACTTAGGGACGGATTTGGCTTATTTTCCGCTGAAATCTTCATATTCCTACAAAATCACAAGAAAAGGTAGAAATACACGAAACAAGGGAAATAGTAGCATAAACTAATCAATTGAGCTCTGAAATGCGTGTAAAATAGGGTGTAAAACATCATATATTAGACACGCATCGGTGGGAAGGTATATGAAAGCCACAAGGTACATTGATCTTTATACGGGTAAGCAACATACCGATGTGAGTGCAATGAAAATAAATGATGTGGAACACCCCATTTTGAAAGTTTTCCTTCGCCTTATGACCAATATCCTTTATGGGAGGAAAGATTCTAGAAAACTTAACTCCACGAAAGTGTTACTTTTAAGCTCCTACCTCAACCCATGTTTTGAAAGACGTTTCTAGTTTAGCCCTGTTACCATGGTGGGCCTAGAATTTGAGAGGATGCCCAAATCCGACAAGTGCTCTTTTGATTACGGCGCCCTAGTAACTAGATTAGCAAAGAAACTTTTGGGTTATGAAACAGAAGAGATTGATAGACCCATGAGTTTGAAGGTGACGTAATTTTACATCGCTTATATGAAGAACATGTTTTGGCTTGTGGATAGGAAAGACAAAGATGGGTACTCGTGGAAAGTGAAGACGAACTTGTATATGAGACTTCCCGCGCCCGGGAGATTGCCCGAAACCTCTCACCTAGCCGAGATGACACCACCTCATCCTCCGACCCAAAATTTTCTCATTCCGGCTGAGTTTACCTATGCCCTTAGTGATGAGGAAGTAGAACATGCTCGTACTCCAACAATACCCCATGAGCTACCTTATCACTCGATGCCTGATCCATCGCCTTCATATATGCCCATGCCTTCACCGCCCCACGAGCGCCCCTGACATTCTATATATGTCCCGTCATCCTCTTACATGCATATGCCTTCACCACTTCGTGACCCTCCTAGGCATTCTATGCATATTCAATCGCATACCGGGGAATATACCCAACTCCAACCAGCCTATGATCACCAATACCCTATGGCGGATCTTATCGATCGGGCGAACCACTCCCTGGTCCTAAGGGACGTGCATGAATTTGCCTACAATCAAGGTGTGAGAACCACTAAACGTCCTAGCTTTTGGTCCGGGGATGGGAATACTTCGGGGGTCTTCAAAGCTTATGGTATCCAACCATTGGATTGGGGTACTAGAATCCCTTACAATCATGGACACTTGCTTGGTCCTTGGCCAGGACCTCAATATGCATCAGAAGTTTCTTTGGTGATGCTTATCAAGGATGTGGAAGCAGTGCTTACCAAGGAGGTAGAGGCGGTGTTTACCAAAGAAGTGTAAATGAAGGAGGAGCGTCGGGTTGGGCATGAGGACCTATGGATCATGATTGTGGTAATGCTAATGTGGTGATTGAGGATGAGGCAATGAACAGCTCGCGAGAGACAAGGATCTAGGATCGTAGAACTCGAAGGGAGGAATCGTTGGTGAATAAAAAAGGAGCCTTGATCCGATGGGCAAAGAGGCTTGGTAAGAGGAGGAAGTCCTCCGATTAGATTTGGTTGTTTTTAGTCGGAGTAGCTTAACATTTGCCTCGAATGAGACTTGACCATTTTATTTGTTGATATGTAATCTTGGCCATAAGGCCAAAATGTCTTCACTTTTGAGATAGCAAATGGCGTGATAGACACCATTGGAGTTATTTGCATTTATGTGATGAACTGGGTGGAAAATTAGCGACCATTTCCTTAAGCTCGAGGTTGCCCAGCACTACTCGGCCAAGTGCTCCATTCACTCGACCAAGTGCTCCCTTACTCGACCAAGTGGCCCTTTCCACTCGACTGAGTGACTCGTTTGTGCCCCATTTTGCATGTTTCTGAGCAAGTATTGAGTAGATACCCATGTTTAGTGACCATAATGGTCCCTTGCTGATAGGATGAACATACAAACGGCTTATATGTTTAACTTCAATGAATTGTTTACGTTGGACCATAGTACTTAGTGTGTTATTATTGCTTGAGATGTTGTTATTACTTAAAGTATCACTATTCAGGGTGTAACACCTCCATAAGTCGGGATCCTTCCTCAAGGCAACCCCAACGCATGAGAGCGTCACAAGACTTGGTTTCCCAAGCTTGCAGTGTGAACAAATGAGTAATGAAGAATTTAAGACAAAAAACTTTAAATAGATAAGGTGTAGTTAAATAATTAGTTACATGTCAGGGGATAAAAATATAATCCCATTTAATACAACCATATAGAAATAAAAGTGGAGTATAAATAGTCAAAAATAGACAAACAAAAGTGATGACAACTAGTGAAGACCGCTCCTAACCCTCTGTATCTAAGCAAAGCTAACCTATCAAATCATTGCTCCCCATATGGGCGGAAATCACCATATGGTTCACCACAGATATTTAAAAACCCAAATGTTATCTTAATAATACAAATGTTCAATGAATGAAAATGACAAAGGCTATATGCTCATGTAATAAATGCTAAGACAATCAATCACGAATCCAACAAGTGTTTTAGATGCATAAAACAATCATCCAAGTTTCTCACCTCCACATAACCGGTGCCAGGGGCATGCCCACGACACAATATGCCAACACTAGGTACTCGGAACACGTCCGTGGTACCGGGTCCGAGAGCGACTCGAGTCCCCTGCCAGATATCGTGTCTCAACCACACGAGTCTCTCAAAAACTCAAGTATTAAATGTGCACATCCCTCTTGGAGTTGGAAGCTCCAAGAGGTGACTCTTGCGGAAGACGGTTTCCCAACCGCCTTCCGCCTCCATAACAATAACTAAGTATACTCCACCATCCTCTAACACCAATCAATACATCAACAAACACAATTAATTTCCATCAAGAATAATCGTGTAATCATACCAAGCATAATATGTCACAATACTCAATCCTTCATTAATTCACCTCTTTTCATGTAATTGCTTCCTAACATGTTATAATGCATTCTAATCATTTATATAACATTTAATCATACTTATCCTTCACATTATGCATAATAAGACCATATCATGTCACAAAACGTAATTACCAATAAACATGTTATAATGCAGCTACCATAAGACAAGTATAATTAAAGACAATAAATGCATAATTAAACATTCATATTATTAGAGCTAAGTAGGGAAATCCCTACCTCCAGCTTATCTTTACAAAGCCTCAAGCTAAGGCCGAAAAATGATCCTCAATGAAGCTTCCGACACAAATTAATTACTACATTCATAACCATAATCCACTATAATAAACATACTAATTAATCCCCTTAATTACCCATAACCATAATTAATTATGAGATAGTCTACTAGCAAAAATTAAGGTTCACTGAGATAAGATTAAGGAAACAAAGTGTAAGTCGACTTACAAAAGATGTGGATGAACTAGGGAGGAAGGATGGAAAGAATTCTTCAAATGTGGATGCTAGATTTTTACAGGATAAGTTTATGTGGTTGTTGGTGAGTGTTTACAGTGTTTAGAGTGTTTACAGAGTTGTAGGATTAGGTTGGGATTGATTTTAGGTGTGGAAAATCTGAAAAGGATAATGATCGAAAGCGACACACCACCAACCAATTCTCGTGTATAACTGGACATGACCAGGCACTCAGTCGAGTGCCCGATAAGTTCGATCTAGTGGGGCTCCACTCGCTCGAGTGAGCAGTCACTCGGTCGAGTGACTCTGTTTCAGCAACTTCTAACCGCATTCCATATTCCACTCAGTCCTCTACTCGGTCGAGTGGACAGTCTACTCGGTTGAGTACGGTCTTTATAAATGCGATGTATTAATAATCTTCCCCCCGTAAAAAGAACTTCGTCTCAGAAGTTTACTCCCGACACTATAATTACCAAAAATTCCATGTCCCTTACTGCCCAAAGGGTTGATGGAGGTAGGTTAAAACAACACGCGACTAGGATGGTATGACTAACTAGAATGTTATGAGGTGAGGTAATGAAAAACTAAGGAGAAGAATGAAGGAAAACTTTTACTTCTTGTACTTGCGTAATACGCCCTACCCCTCTAGAAACACGGTTATGACCTCGTAACCAAACTTATACCTGTGCGAAAAGGCGAGGGTATCATTCTTTCATGGTTTCCTTGGCCTCCTCTACTAGATGGTTAGACCACAATACTTTTACCAACATCATCTCACCACGTATTGTCTTCCGTACCTTACGGTCTAGGATCTCCTTGGGTATTTCCATACACGTTAAAGCATCATCTAACTCGATCATTTCTGCCTCAAGTATATGTGAAGGGTCACTTATGTATTTACACAATTAAGACACATGAAAGACGTAGTGAACTTGGTCCAAGGCCGGGAGAAGTGCTAAACGGTAGGCCAGTTCCCCGACTATACTCAATATCTCATAAGACCCAATGAACTTGTGGTTTAACTTGCCTCTTTTCCCTAACCTCAGTACTCCCCTCATGAGTGAAACCTTGAGTAACACCGTATCTCCCACCGAAAATTCAATGTCACTTCTCCTCAAGTGGGCATAACTCTTTTGCCTATCTTGTGCCGCCCTTATCTTCTCTCTGATCACATGGACTTGGTCAATCATGTCTTGGATAATTTGAGTACCCAACAAAACGGAATCGGTGCTATCATCCCAGCATATTGGACTTCGACACTTCCTCCCATACAAGGCTTCAAACCGTGCCATACCAATGCTATCATGGTAGCTATTGTTATAAGAAAATTCGATCAAATGTAGCCTATCTTCCAAGATCCCCCAAATTCCAAGATGCAAGATCTCAACATGTCTTCCAAGGTATGGTTGGTTCTCTCCGTTTGCCCATCCGTTTCCAGGTGGAAGGCTGTACTCATCTTCAATTGAGTACCGAAAGAGCTTTGAAGCTCTTGCCAAAACCTTGAAATAAATCGCAAAGCACGGTCCGACACAATATCTTTTGGAAATCCATGCAGCTTGACCACATATTTGCAATATGCATTTGCTAATTTCACCTTGCTCCAAGTGTCTTTCATTGCAATGAAATGAACTGTTTTGGTTAACCTATCTACAATGACCCAAATCATGTTGTTCGCCTTTTTAGTTCTTGGTAACCCCACTATGAAATCCATAGATATTGACTCCCACTTCCATTCTGGGACCTCTAGTGGTTTAACTTTCCCTTGTGGTCTCTTGTGTTATCCTTTCAGCCTTTGGTAAGTCAAGCATCTTGCCATAAATTCCGCCACTTCCCTCTTTATGTTTGACCACCCAAAGGCCTTCTTAAGGTCCTTGTACAACTTATCACCACCCAGGTGCACCGAGTAGAGTGTATTATGAGCTTCATTCATGATCTTTTTCTTAAGTTCTTCATCATTTGGTATGAACCACCTCCCTCTAATTCTATGGCTTCCGTCCTTATTCAACTCAAACCTTGAGGGCTCACTCTTCTCTAGCACTCCTTTCCACTCTTGGATCTTCACATCACTTGCTTGATTCTCCCGAATTTCATCGTACAACTCGGGTTCTAAAGTTAAGTCCCCGACTGCCTCCCCTTTTCTCATCATATAAATACCCATTTTCTTCACTTCTTCCTTTAACCTTAGAATGGACAAGGCGGTACACAAGGAGTGCACCGACTTCCTAGTCAAGGCATCGACCACCATGTTGGCTTTCCCTTAATGGTACACTATCTCAATATCATAATCCTCAATGAGTTCAATCCATCTTCTTTGTCTAATGTTCAACTCTTTTTTGGTGTATATGTATTTCAAACTCTTGTGATCGGAAAACACCTTCAAGGTCACTTCATAAAAGTAGTGCCTCCAAATCTTCAAGGAAAAGACAACGGCTCCCAACTCTACATCATGTGTTAGGTAATTCTCATCATAGGACTTATTGTCGCGATGCATAAGGAATGACTCTACCATTTTTCTTAAGTAGACATCCCAAACCATTCTTTAAAGCGTCGGTATAAACTTCAATATTTTAACTCCCTTCCGGCAAGGCTAACACCGGGGCTGTGGTTAGGCGCTCTTTTAGGGTTAAAAAGGCCGTCTCACAACTCTCGTCCCACTTGAAACAGTTTTCCTTTCTCATCAATGACGTCGAAGGTCTAGCGATCATGTAAAAGTCTTTCACGGATCGTCGATACGGCTAGACCTAGGAAACTTCAAATTTCCGCTATATTCTTCGGTACTACCCACTTTGACACGGCCTCAATCTTTGTAGGGTTCACGAAAACTCCTTACCTTGATATCACATGGCCTAGGAAAACAAATCTCACACTTACTAAGCTTTGCATAAAGTTGATGCTCCCTTAAGGTTTATAACACGATTCTTAAGTTCTCTTCTTGCTCCTCTTTGGTCTTAGAGTGGACCAAAATATCGTCTATGAACACCACTATGAACTTGTCCATGTACAGATTAAACACCCTATTAATAAGATCTATGAACGCGGCCGGGGCTTTCGTCAACCCGGATGGCATCACTACGAATTTATAATTTTATATCTTGATCTAAATGCGGTTTTTGGAATGTCCTCCTCTTTAGTCTTTAATTGATGATAGCCCGACCTTAAGTTAATCTTTGAAAATACTCTGGCTCCACTAAGTTGGTCAAAGAGATTGTCGATCCTTGGTAAAGGGTACTTGTTCTTGATGGTGATGCTATTCAACTCCCGATAATCGATACATAACCTCAAAGTCTCGTCCTCCTTCTTCACAAATAGAACCGCTGCTCCCCATGGTGAAATACTAGGTGTAGTGTACCTCTTATCCGCCAATTCCCAAAGTTGCTTCTTCAATTCCTCTAAATCCGTTGGATCTATTCGGTAAGCGGCCTTTGAGATTGGTCCCGCTTCCGGTTTTAAATCCACTCCGAACACTACTTCTCTTGGTGGAGGTATACCGGGCAACTCATCCTGGAATACATCCTCAAATTCTCCTACTACCGGTATTTCTTGAGCTCGCGGTCTTTCCATACTAGTGTCCCACACATGACACGAGGGCATAGGACAACCCTTCTTCAAACACGTCTTTAAAGTCATCACTTACACGAGTTTCACCTTGGGTTTGACCAAGTAACCCTTGTATGACACGCTAGCACCTTTTGGTCTTTTCAAAGCTATTTTCTTTTGGTGAGAATATATGATGGCTTTGTGCTTACTTAGCCAATCCATTCCTAAGATTACTTCAAACCCCTCCAAAGGAAATTCAAAAAGGTTTATCGGGAAATTTGTTTCATGTACTAACCAACACCTCTTTATACACCCTTGAACACACAATAGACTCTCTCGAAGGTAAGGACACGTCATCATTAGCTAATTCACCCTCCTCCAAACCTATGTTCGACACACGACCCTTAGACACGAAAGAATGTATGGCTCCCGAGTCAAATTAAACGAAACAAAGATGAGAATTAATAACAAATGTACCGGAGGCCACATGAGCATCCTCCTCGGTGCTTTTCTTGTCCTTGGCAAAGAGCTTGCCACTAGCCTGAAAGTTTCATAAACCCCTATTAGACTCTTATAATAGTGTATAAACTAACTCAATAATATAGTGATGCTAGATCTAGTTGCATGCAAACAAAATAATGAAATAAGAAAGAAAATCGAGTTTCCTTATATTGTAAATGGTTCGAAACTTTGTGCACAAATAAGGACACCTTCCTTACTTGTTCTTGAGCTAAAAGATTATGGATGATCCTCCGAACCAAATCTATAGTGTAGATATTCTCCTCTTGTTGCACCCAAAACAAACCCTTAAAACTACTAATATAATTAACTAGATTATACTAGTAGTATTCCTTAAAATATATTCTATATAATTCATTGCTACTTCTATTAATGTTTTTATGTAATATTAGAATAAACAAATTTTGTCTAAAATATTCTTTAGAGAGATGAGAGAATAATGTAAGAATGTTAATATTGCAAAAGAGAAAAATGAAAACATTTTTCTCATAATAGAGGACGGGAGCCGGGTGGGGAGGTGTCCCAAAGCCAATGCATGGTTTCCATTTTCTCTTTTTGTCTTCTAAAAAAAATTAAGTGTGTAAGGCTAGTAATTTTAGGTTATGATTGTGTCTTAATTTAACAATAAAAATAAAAACACCCACTAACCCAAAACACTCCAATTTTGGTCCACCCATACAATATGGCACATGTAGCATGTAACATGTTATTAATCAATTTAATGCATATTTAACAATTAAATATCATTATATAAATTAATTAAATTACAAACAATAAATTTACTAGTAATTCATAATTACTTGCGTATAAAATTGGTCAAGTTAATATAATTCACAACATTTTATAATTATAATTAACTATTCATTCTTATCTCAATTTGCTTCATAAACAATAATCAATTTTAGTAAAATAACATTTTAATTACTAAAAAGAATTTTATTTAATCAAATTACAATAAGAGATATATATATTCTTACTCACAATAATAAATTGTTCAATTTTAAGGAATTAATTAATCTGTATCGTTATACAATTAATTAATTAATCTATTAAGGGAATTGTCCTATAGGTGTGACCTTAAGGGATCAACTGATCACCACTGTCAAACGACAGTACTGTCAAACTCTAATTAGCCAATCATTACCGATAAATGTTGATCAGTTGACTATATAATTGAATCATCCCTTACGTATTCTTATATGAGATTTATTAATGTGATCGCACTATTGTTGAGGACACTTTCTCCAACATAGCCTTGGGCTCTCCTTGCACCGTACTTCCCGAGTTGGTTGGTCTAGCCCCCGAAGTGTTGCCTCCAATGTAACTTGTTGCCCTTGATGGTGCTCCCCGGTTGAAGTTTCCACGGTTGTTTCCACCATTGTAGGTCGAGTTGACATTCCTTTGGTTGCTCCATGCTTCCGAGTTCCGGTTGCTTGCTTCACTTTGGGAAGGGTTGAGGTAGTAATTTCCTTGCCCAAACCTCCAGTTGGGGCCCTTAGGAGTGATAGTACACTCATTCCGATTGTAGACAAGGCCACCAAAATTATAGCATCTCAAACCACCACCGTCACTAGCGGCCCTTCCTCCATATCCCCCCGACTTCCCAAACCCAATCACTTGAGATCCGTCCAAATAAGACTAAAGGTTGCTTGTAGGTAAATTTATTTGATTCATTTCCTCCTCCTTCATTCTCGGTCCTCCTCTTTTCTCTGAACCTATACTTGGAATCCATAGTCATATTGAGAAGCCTCTCCGCATTCCTGGCCCTAGCATATACTTCCTTCACGCTGGACAATTCGCCCAGTGGAAGTTTCTCCAGGATTTTCACGGCCAATCCCTCTTCGAATTTGAGAGCCAAATGAGATTGGCTAAGATGAAGGTCTTCCACATAGGTGGCAAGCTCGTTGAAGTGGATATAGTAGTTTTTTTAGCAAGATTTCACACGGAGATAAAGTCTTGCCAGGGATTTAATTGTAGGGTAATTTAACTCAAATAATTATGCCTGACTAGTACGATTGATAACTTAAAGAATGAACAATAAAGTAAAAGACATAGATTTGTACGTGGAAAACCCTGGGAATAAGGGAAAAAAACCACAGGCACCAAGCCAGGAAGGGGTAATACTATCTTTTAGTGTATCCTAACAGGGAATGTGTATGTCAGGCTAGAGGTAGAGTATAAATGCTTAATAAATATGCTCAAGGTGATTACAATAATGAAATGACAGTAAGGTTGAGTGAATAATGGATGTCCTTTCTTCTTTCTTCTGCTTTCTATTTATATCTTGTTGGCAACGACTCTCTAACGTTTATTTTGGACGTTACTAGGCAATAGGCCTCGTGCCCTATTTACCCGGAGGTAGTTGCTTGACTCTACAATCCGCCTGCCGTTATCTTTACTCAGTCAACTGCTCCATACTCTTCGTATATTTTGTTGAATAGGTCTTCCATGAAATTAGGAACCGTTTCTCAATGTTTTAGTTGTGCTTTATTTGTTGCTTGACTTGTTCTAGTAGTGCCCAACATTCGGGGCTGAGCTATCAGGGCTTGAGTCCCCTTGTGGTGATTTCACTACTAGTCCTAGGACAGTACCTCTCATATTGATTGCTCCATCGATGTGTAAGGTCTATTCCTGGCCTGATTTTTGGGTGTATAGATCATTGACCTGTTTTATAAGGTCTGTTTCTAAGTTGGGACTGAAATCAGCCACAAAGTCTGCTAAAGCCTGGGATTTAATTGTTGTCCTAGGTTCAAAGGTTATGTCATAAGTACTGAGTTGTACTGACCACTTTACCATTCTGCCTGAAAGTTCAGGTTTTCTGAGGACAGATTTGATACGCAGATTGGTCCTGATAGTTATTGGGTGACTCCCAAAGTAAGGTCTAAGTATTGTGCAAGATACAATTAATGAAAGTACATAATTTTCAAGTAATCCATACCTTGTTTCCGCATCCAGGAGACTTTTACTTACATAATAGACGGGATGTTGTTGGCCTTCAATTTCCTTAGTCAAGGCTCCACTTACTGCTGTCTCAGTGACTGATAGGTAGACCGTCAGGGGTTCTCCTTTGTTAGGGTTGGCCAGTAGTGGAGGAGTGGCCATGTAAGTTTTTAACTCTTGGAAGGATGTTCCATGTTCCGGCATCCATTTGAACGACTTGTTCTTCCTGAGAAGGTCATAGAATGATCTGTATCTTTCAGGTTATCTTGATAATAAACCTGTTCAGGGTTGCAACTCTTCCTATCAATCTCTGGATATCTTTGACAGACTTAGAAGATTCCAACTCCAGGATGGCTTTTATTTGTTCTGGGCTAGCTTCAATCCCTCTTTTTGTCACCATGTATCATAAGAATTTGCCTGATGACATTCCAAAGTGACATTTAGAGGGGTGGAGCTTCATATTGAATTCTTCAAGGATTTTGAAGGCTACTTCCAGGTCCTTCACATGATCATCAGTCTTCTTTGATTTGACCACCACGTCGTCTATGTAGACCTCTATTGTGTTGCCAATTTGGTCTTTGAACATCATATTAACCAGGTGTTGGTAGGTTGCCCCTGCATTTTTCAGGCCAAAGGGCATATTGCTGTGTAGCAATATATGCCCCTTTCCGTGATGAATGCATTAATTTCCTGGTTAGTTGGATGCATTTTAATTTGGTTGAATCCACTTACGGCATCCATAAACGTTAGCAGTTCATGCCAAGCTGTAGCATCTACCATTGCATTAATGTGAGGGAGTGGGAACGGGTCTTTTGGACAGGCTTTGTTGAGATCTATGTAGTCTACACAGACTCTCCACTTGCCATTCTTCTTTTGCACCACGACCACATTGGCCAGCCATTTAGGGTACATTACATCCTTGATCATTCCCATGTCTATGAGTTTGTCCACCTCTTCGTTAATGATTGTATTGTGTTCAAGGGCATACTTTCTTCTTTTCTGATGTATATGCATAAAGGAAGTGTCAATATTGAGTTTATGGGTAATAATACTAGCATCTATGCCAGTCATATCAAAGTGTGATCAGGGAAAACATGTAGACTTATTCTTAAGAAAATTCACTAGTTCTGGTATGACGTTATCAGGGACATCAGATCCCACCAGTACATACCTAGCAGGATACTCAGGGTATAATACTAATTGATTTGTTTCCATTTGAGTTTCAGCCACATAAGTACTCCTGACAGGGTACTGTAATTCCTAAGCGAGAGACGTAGCTGCCTTGTAAGGTTTTAATGATTCATTGTAACATTCCAGGGCAGATTTTTGTTCACCTTTGATGGTTGCTATTCCCCATTATGTTAGTATTTTGACGCACTGATGATAGGTTGAAGGAATGGCTCTGACATTATGGATCCAAGGTCTGCCTAAGATTGCAATTTAGGATGAGAGGCAGTCTAGGACTCCAAATCTTTCATATGATAAGACTCCTTCGACGTAGGTTAGCAGGTAGATCTCTCCTAGAGTGTTCTTGGTTTAACCACTGTATCCTACCAAGATATTTGACTTCTTTATGATCTGGTTCTCACTGATCTTCATTGCTTTCAGGACATCAAGCATGATTAAATTGACAAAGCTGCCACCATCTACTAGGATTCTCAGGACAAGTGCATTGCCAATTTGCATAGTAATGACCAGCCCATCTTGATGGATGTCCGAGATTCCCTGCATATCAGTATCATCAAAAGTAATTTGAGGTAAATTTCTAGGTTTAAAAGGAGATTTCATTTTGGACTCCCTGGCTATTTTCTTTGCAGCTGAGCTAGTCAGGCCATAAATCTCAGATCCTTCATTGATGAATTTGACTTCATAGATTGGTGGTGCTGGGGCGGATCACATTGGGGTCTTTCCTGATCCTTCCTTGATCCGTCGTCCTCCCTGTTCTTTGAAGGCATTAAATCCTTCAAGTAGCCTTTCTTTTCAGGTAAGCCACTTGTCTGCCTAGACCAAAGCATTCTTCTATGCTATGTCCTATGTCCATGTGAAATTCACACCAACTTGTTGTGTCTTTCCTTGAGTTGGGATTGTCCGTCTTTTTGGGCCACTTGACAATGTCTCATATGTTGTCAAGCCTTTTTATGAGTCCTGCAGTATCAACAGGGAAGTTATATTCCTGAATAGGTGGATAAGTATAAGAGTTACCTCGTTGCTCATGAGCATAGTTGACTTATGATTTGTCCTCTTAAAGACACTTTCTTTTGATGACAGTCTATCTTAGCTTTATACTTTCCCAACCAATCCATCCCAACTATCATCTCAAGACCGCTAAAAGAAAACTCTAGCAAGTCTACAGGTAGATCAACTTGCCCAACTATCATAGGTACATCCCTATATAACCTCCCACATGTTACAGACTCACCCGAAGGTATAAAAACTTCCTCACTAACAGACTCATATACCCTCAAACCCAACCGTTTAACATGACTCAAAGATACAAACAACTGAGACGCCCCCGAATCAAACAAAACAAAGGTATGAATACCGTTAGCAAGAAAAGTACCGGTGATAACGTGTGCATCATCTTCAGCTGCTTTCTTCTCCATCATGAACAGCTTTCCACTGGTCTTCTGTCCACCTCCCCGGACAGTCTTCGGGATGTGATGTGGTCGGCTTAGCACCCGACCCCGATTGTTGTTGTTGTTCGTCGGTGGTTTCGATGAGAATTACATTTTGCGGTTACCTCCACTCGATAGCTCGACTTCCCGGTTTGCCCATGATCCAGTCGGTCTATTGCTCGCATAGCTCTGCGCAGGTCTCTGGAAAGTTCCAGGTGCACTTGTGCACTCATGCCTCTTGTGGCCTACGCCACCACAACTATAGCGGGTCACTCTCCAACTACCACTAACACTTCCACGACCACGCCCAAAGGAAGCCCCAGCACTGAATGCTGACCCAGAAGAAAACCCCTTAGCTTGATTGTGGTTGCCTTTCTTGTGACTAGATTGGCCTCCACCCTCACTCTCAGCCTTTCTTTTCTCACTCACTCTCTCCTGAGCCATCTCCACCAACCTCTCAGCTCTTCCAGCCCTCTCATAAGCTTCCTTAACATCAGTAAGGACTCCCACGGGTAACTTGTCCATGATCTTAGGGGTCAACCCCCTCTCAAACCTCAGCGCCAGATTCTCCTCACTCAAACCCATATCCTCAGCATACCTAGACTTCTCATTAAACTGCATGTAGTACTCGGCCACAAACATGTCAGATGTCATCTTAAACCCATCGAACTCTTCTCTTAACTTACTCGTCACATGCTCCGGTACGAACTCTTTTCTCATAGCCTTACGAAACTCTTCCCATGGTATAGCAGGTAAACCTTGGTTCGCATACAACTCCTTAGCACTCACCTTCACCGTATCCCACCACTTGCCAACTGCCTCCCTCTGGTAGAACGCAGCTTGTTCTACTCTCATCTCATCAGGACAGTGAACCAAATCTAGTGTGTTCTCCATCTCTCTATGCCAGTTATCAAGAAGGTTAGGCTCCCCAACCCCCTTGTACTCTTTCAGATTAAACCTTGCTATATAGAGGCTGATTTTAGAGTGATCAACCTCCTTCTCCTTATCCTTATCCTTATCTTTTCCCACAGTCTTTAAAGTCTCCGTAAGAGCATCCTGATGCTCCAACATCTTAACGATATCATCTATGTTCATAAGCTCAGCTCTCGCATACAAAGCATTCTTCTTGGGCGGCATCTTGAAACTATATTAGAAAAGGGGTGGATATAAACATACGTACCAAGACCTCAAAACAAGAAAGGAAACTGCCCAGGACATACTCGATCGAGTGCCCATCATACTCGATCGAGTGCCCGACTCCAGACCCAAAACAGACCTTCTGACCTCTAACATACTCGACCGAGTAGCCCGGCTACTCGATCGAGTGACCCCCTACTCGATCGAGTGCCCGAGGTACTCGATCGAGTGCCCGAGGTACTCGATCGAGTGCCCGAAAACACGATTCTGGATTCAAATTCGTCAAATACCCACCCGATCAAGTCAGTCCCACTCGATCGAGTCATGCTAACTTAAAAACGCTACCCGCATGTTATATCATACTCCAACATTATAAACAAATTTATAAATCCCAACATTATATCATAACTAAGCATATAATGTTACACAACTTTTCATACAATCAACAAAATAACTCTATCATGTTATTAAACGCCACATAGTAAACATGCATCATGCTTCTCATTCCAACAACAGTTCTATATATCTCATCAATATTTCTTTCACATTCTCAACTTTCTACTCCCAACATCCAACAATTACACAAACTTCATCACATCCACACACAAGCTGACAAACAACGCATACGACCTCGACATACACCCCCCATGTGACCGGTTTAAAATTGTAGGGCAAGTTCGCGACTTCAGGACGTCTCCCAAGCCTTTGCATTAGCTCTTACAACCTTTACACCGGGATCATTTTAATTAAATCCCTATATTCATTAGATTCATTGGTTACAGGTTTCAGGATCGTCGCTCTGATACCATTTGTAACACCCCCATACTCCAAGTGCCTTACTAGGACCACTCAGGTATAAGGATACTACCATCTCGGTTACCCAAGGCATGATAATCATAAGACAATAACGAAACAACATTTAATAGTATAACTTTAGTGAAAAGTACAAATCAAGCCAAATCCCAAAATACGGGTACAAGTTCTCAAACCAACTGTCTAATCACTAAATGTAAAGTTTACTAAATGACTAAGCTACAACGGAAGACTTATATCATCTGACAGTGGCACACCCCAGCAATCCCATGTGACTCAACTGAAACCTGCTCAATTACTACTCACCATCCCCGAATGGATCACCGCAGGTTTTACAAACAACAACACGGTGTAGATACCCGTATCCGTCGATATTGGAATTTATAGAGAACCCGACAAACACCCGATGATGATAGGACACATGTATTTATTTAGTTGTCATTGTCATTATTTGGGTTCGTTTTACGATGTAGAATGAGCGTTGTCGACGGAGTATTTTTAATTTAAATGATATTTAAATTAAAGTCTTTTCAAGGTGATTTCAATTTAATTTATTTTATTTTGAATTTATTTTCCCAAGTTTATTTTATTGAAAATAAAATAAATATTTGATTTGAAAAATCATTTTATGAGTATATTTGGTTTGAAAAATCATTTATTTTAATGTGTTAATTGATTTGAAAAATCGATTTGAAAATCGAAAAGAACTCGTTTTGAATATGTGTTTTTGAGCTCGGTTTTAGCTCGGTTTTTGAGCCCGTTTTCTTTGCGAATTGGCACGAATCTCGAGTACAATAACCAACCTAGACCACTACCCATCCAACCCAGTTCGAACCCCCTTAACCACCGCCCAAATCATGCCCCAAATCACCCCCAACCAGCCCGCAAAACACGAAACAGCCCCCCTGTTTCGCAGCTCAAACCCGAGTCCAAAACCCGCTCCAAATACCACCAAAACCCGTGCCCATTAATCCTAACCCATACCCTAATATCCTACCCATATTACCTTACCTTAACCACCAAGAAAACCCCCCAAACGAACCCTAGAAAACCCCCCAAAGCTGCTGGACAGCAGCTATGCTCAGCAGGCCCGAGTGCTTCTCCCTCTTTTTTACCCTACTTTAACTCCTTATAAATACCACCCCTTCACCATACATTCATTCCTGTAAGTTCTATATACATCCTACCATCACTCAGAAGCTTTAAACCTCAGAAACAAACCCTAATTGCCTCTCAAAAACCCTCCATAAAACCGACATACAAACTGAAACTGTTTGTGTGTCTTCCTCGAAAAACAATTCGTTCCTCCCTCAAACCTCCATCAAAACTCGATTTTCTTGTTCCTAATTAACCACATAACATCCATCTACACATTAGACAAAGATTTACAAGCCAAATTGCCCTTGAGAGTACACGAAATCCCTCGAAAAACAGAGTGTTATACACTCTGTTTTCGCGGTTTGTTCTTGTCTGTCCAGTTCTGTTTGTGCTCGTTTTTCGTGCCCAATAACCCAAAACGAGCAGGGGTTGCTTTAAGATCTCTGTTCTCCTCTCTTTCTAGTTTTCAAAACATCTTTTAAATCGAATTTTCGTCGTGAAACGAGGGAGAAATCATCGTTTGAAAGTTGCTGTCCAGATTTGTCAAAAAACGCGTGTTTGCTTTGTTCTTCGTCGACGACGGCCTCTCGAGATAAAATCTACCATCGATTATGACCCAAGACGGTGTCAACGATACATATAGGTTGACGGTGCATCAAATCCTCCTCTTTCTCCTTTTTTATTTCGTTTTTATGCTTGTTTTTCTTATAGTTTATTTTTGTTTGTTTATCGCTTTTATTCATCGTCTAAATTAACTATGAAACTAGTTTAGTCCGAGTATGAGTTAAAGTACCACCATGAACACCCGTGTTGACTTGAGATGGGAAAAGAAACCGCTACATCAGTCGGTCGTACACCCCCGTCTCATTTACATATCCTCGTGTTCAAGGTAGGGCATAAATAAAACGAATTTCTAACTTCGCTCTTCGCTTTTGACCCCCTTGTTATTTCGGCCAATTCGACACACCCTAGGATCCGTTGTATGTTAGTTTAACCTCTGATTGTTAATATATGACGTATTTAGACAACATTCGATCGTTTTAATAACCTAATTAGACATGTTAGGTGGCATCGACATAGCTTTTAAAATCGATTAACAATTTTGTAACCTAATTGAATACATCTTTCTTATCTCTTGATTTCTCGCTAGCATAGGAGTGCGTGATTAGCACCTTCCTATTAACACTCGACGAGTAAGCATTAATCTTATGATATTGTGACCTAATTGGACCCTTTAGGCCGTGTAGAATACACACTCGCGCGTTTCTTCTCAATCGATCAACCTGTTTTATAACTTGTTTTCTAACTCGTTTTCTAATCCGTTTCGCAATCATTCGATCTAACCAATGAACCTAACCTAGGAACTAGGATGGCCTTGTCTTGGCCGTGAGGGTGGTCGTGGTTTGGGCCGTGAGCTTGGCCGTCTTCTTTGTCTTTCTTGCTTCGTTTTTTATACCTTTTGTTCTTCGTTGTTTCGTTGCTTGTAATTTGTAATTTGTTTATCGAGTTGTAATTTTCGAGCTTGTTTTACTTTTATTGAGTCAAAAGCTCTTCAAAAAAACCTTAGTCTTGTTTGGTTAGACGGTTGTTCCCCAATGCTTGTAGAAGCGTAGTAAACCGCATGTTGTTTAAAGCAACATGGCCCGGTTTATGCTAATGCATGCTTTGGTGCGTAGCCTTATGCCTAATTCGATAAGATTAAGTGAAAGCATACATTACGAGGAGTGACCCAAGGCCGTGAGTCATGTAAGCCGTGGGCCACCCCTCTTGTGCACGGTTTTCTAGGCCAAATGGCCGTGTATTGCGTCGTGTGTGTTGTCGTGTATAGTGTTGTATGTAGCAATTGTATTTAGATCGAGTTGTATCTTTAATTTATTGTTGTGTCGGCATGAAATGCCTGGTTTGTAATAGGTAGATCCCAACGGCTCCCCCATTCCCCCTTAAGCCTTGTTTGCTTTGTTTTGTATGTTGTTAGATCAATCAACCCACATGCTAAATTACAACTTTGACAAAGTTAGTTTAGTTGCATCTAAAACGACATAGAAATTGTTGTCACATGTTAGGGTTTAAAACGATGTTTGCATATCATATATCGTAGTAGCTATGACCTTGTTTGAAATCCATACTTGACTTAGTAGAGGCCGTTATTGACGGGCGGGGTTGGGTGTCCTTATGGGCTTCCCAACACGTACCCTCACCCCTTACTCAAGATCTATGGTTTGTGGATCCGTCTAAATACCATTGGATTACGAGAGTCATTCAAATCGAGTGATATAGGGTACAAGCCTTTATCTTTAATCACTCGTAGTCGATTGGCTTTATGCTTTTCGATGAAAGGTGTAAAGTTGACTTGAACGGTTCCAAGTTCCCAAAAAACTTGGTGGCGACTCTAATTTGTCTTAATTCGATTCGAAAGAACCTTGAGTCGATTATGTCTAGTGTGGATCCCGCGGACGCAGTTCCCGAGGGCCTTGTCCACAGTTTGGCGACTCACCGGGGAAAAGAGGACTAGTTACACTTTGTTTCTAGGGTCTTTTCCTCCGAGGTGAAACTTGAAAAGAAAGTGTTGGAAAGTAAAACATTACTCATAGTGCTACGATTCATGCATAAACCCTTAAGGACTTGCCCGGGCCGTCCCAGCGTTTCTTCGTGATGCGTGGGGGGCGATGTCCCACTATGCTAGGAAGCTGCACATTGCTCGCTTCCACTTCACCTCGCGTGGTTCTTGATGGTGGGGACGATCTTCTAGGTACTCTACCTTAAGACACCTTGCTCTATAAGACCGCAAAAGGATGGAGGGCATAGACCTTCTTGTAGAAGACTTGCCGAGACTTAGAAATGTCTAGGAGCATACATCCTTATAACATGAGAATGACAATGTGCAAGGTGTTTTCCCAAGTCTTTTTCAAAGTTTTCCATGTCCATTTCAAAACCGAACTTTTGAACAACTTACTTTCAAAATAGCATGGTTTTAAAAACGCGGAATGCTGCCCAAATAGGACTAGAAATTTCGGCCAAAATGAGCTTTTATATAGGCATCTTCGCCCATTTCAAATCTTATTTTCAAATCAATCCTTCATTTTTCAAAATCAATCCAAAATGCCTCTCGAACCTCAACCAAGCATGAAATGCGTCAAGTCGTGTCCGGGTAATGGCCGTGTTAGGTCGGGTGTGTTTCGTTCTAAGAGTCTAGAACACGACCTTGTTGGGTCACCCAAGCTCACCTCTTGGGCCTTGAGTCATGTTGGTCGACCATTTGGTCTAGGATAGTCCACAAAAACGCCCAAGCTAGGCCATTTAGGGCGTTTCACCCGAACCTATGGGCTATGTTAGTCCAATCACGGGTTTGGCCACACCGAGTCCGGTTTATAACCGATTTATGACAGTTTGAGTCATGTCGTTTTGTCGAGTCTAAAGGTCTAGATCCAACCGTGAGTCGAACCTCTGGTTAGTCAATCTCAAGTCGAGTCTTTGTTTGAGTCAAGTTGGGGTCGTGTCCTTAAGTGTGCGGGGGCTCTTACTTTAAATATTGACTCGAGACGGGGTTTTCTTGTAGAAAGGCCGCCAAAAACCCGACGTCAAGCAATGGAAGATGTTGTTAACAAGCTTACTGAGGCCGTGAACCTCATGATGACCCGAATGGATGCAATCGAATCTAAGCTGGGTGAAGATTCCCCTCCACCACTGACTGATCTGGAAAACGGTTCAAGTTCATCGAAGACCGTTTGAAACTCTCCCAGGGGAAGGACATTCACTATGAGAATGCTAGGGCCTATGCCCGGTGCGGAGATAAGTTGCCCACGAACATGGTACTCACCGACATCCCAAAGTTTAAGGGCACAGAAGATCCAGTCCACCATGTTAAGGCCTATAAGGGGTACTTAGCACTAAAGGGAGTACTGTGACATGCTCTCTCGAAATTTTCGCTCAATCTCGGATGAACACCGAAGGCGTGGTTCTATAATCTGGACCTTAAGAACTTCCCCACTTTCGAAGATATTACGGTGGAGTTCTCGCAAGCACTATGCGATAATGTCGAGATTCAAACCAACATAAGAACATTGGAGGTGATGACACGGAAAGAAAAAGAAGGCTTTACTGAATTCCTTGCAAGATGGCGCGCTGAAAGCGTGAAATTAGCCAAGAAGCCTGATGAAGTTGAAATGGTAGATAAGTTCGTAAAGAATCTACGACCTGTTTATCGTAATGCTCTGAAATACCAGAATTTTGGCTCTTTCAAAGAATTGATAAGAATCGGGATAAAGGTAGAAGATGATGTCATAAGGGCAGAGGCTGAAAAGCCGAAAGGGTACCAAGGGGCCTCATCGTCTAAGGGCAAAGCCCCAACAACGACCCATTTAGATGAAGGCATCAATCTCTTAGAAGGGCAATCGAAGAAGCCGCAGCGCCAAACACTTAGGGCATTCACCGATATCGGATGCACTTATACATATGCTCTCCAAAGGCTCATAGCCCAAGGAAAGCTGAAGCCTATTGGTCCAAATCCGGACCCTCCCGCTGATCAACAAGGTAAATGGTATAAACCAAATGCCTACTGTGCCTTTAATCAAGGGAAAGGCCATGATACCGAAAGGTGCTATCGACTGAAGCACGAAATTCAAGACATGATTGAGAACGGAACGCTCCCGATCCCAGCTATTAAACCTAATAACATCACCAATGCATTTGGCGATCACGCCAACTTTGTTTCTGTCGAAGACAATGTCGATTATTCCCATCTTATCCACCCATGTCACTTGAAAGGGGTGTTTATCGGGAAAATATTTGTGGATTGCTTTAAATTCTTGCCAAACCCGAAGAATGAAATTCAAGTCGGGAGTCTCGCTCTAGAATGTACTCCTCTCTCGTTAACGAAGTTAATAAAGGACAATTCGATTCACCAACCTTCATCACTGGCGTAGATCCTCAGAGGACTACCTCAGGATGGAGGCAGACCATCAAAGGGATCAAGGACTAGAACCAAGCATCTAAGCTGACAGCTGAACAAGGGAAAGCTCATGACCATATTTGAAAATTATGAGTCGGGATCTGTTTTCTTATCTTAGTCTAGTCGAGTCTAGGACTTTCTTTTCTTGAAGTTGAGTCGTTTGTTCCACGATGACCTAGGGTGTATCCTAGGAATCGTTCTTTCGAGTCTGTTAAGCTTTTTCCATTCCAATAAAAGGTTGCAGTTTCGTTTCCAAATATGTCTTGTTTCCAATCCTCAATCATTCCGAAAACATGATAAAATGCACAACACACTCAAAGGAATCCCTGGGGTAGAAATATGTGCTGTTTCAAAATGTAAGGTACACTAGGATCCCGTGGTTGATTCCTTTACCTATTCCATGTCTGGTGGTAGAAAACCTCCATCTAAAGCAATGCTTAACACAAGCCTTTAGATGATTCTATGATGAACCCGGACTAGCTCCTGGCTTCCCTATCGATGATGGAAGGTAAGCCCATCCCCAACAAAATCATCCCATCTCGAAGAGAGAAGATATCAACCCGTTCTAACAAGGAATTGTTAGTTCCTACCCAAATTAGTTGGTGAAGCCCAGTCCTCAAGGTGTATCCATTTATGACTAAGAGAATGAATAGAAGATCATTTTCAAAGAGAGAAAAAAGATGAGAAAGAATGAAAAATGAGAAAAAGAGAAAAATTGGAGAAATGAAAAAAAAAATGAAAAAAGAAAAAAAGAAAAGTGATGAAAGAAAAAGGAAAAAAGAAAAAAAGATGTTGAAGTCATTGCAGAATGCTTTTTGGTTGAATATCGAAGTTACGGAAGCCATAATTCAAGTCAAATACCCATAGTTGAGGTTCAATGGGCGAAGCCCAAAAGCGTAAGTAGTGACCTTTTTACCCTCTAAGTCCTTCCTGAGACGGTTACAAGGGGATAGTCAGGAATTTTGAGAATCATTCCGCTTGTGCTGTTACACCCAGCCTTTAGGAACCAGATATGGAGATTTGAACCCACATTTGTTTTCCAACCCATTTGCACTCGGGTTTCATCAAACCCGAGACACCTTTTCCAACCACGATGTAAGCCATAGCCCTTGGCCTTAACACCACAAAACGAACCTTCAGAATGATGGTTTACCTTTCAAACCTATTTTTACCAAGCTCCACATCCCAGAAGATCCAAGCCTTTTACACCTAACCCCAAACACGGGATTTAACGGTACTTTACAGGCTAGAATGGGATACGACATGATACCATAGGTGAAACCTTCGAGTCTGTACACACAATCAAAATGCCATGTTTATGCACCATGATCGAACTACGTCGGATTTGATTTCGCTCCACGCGAATACGTAGGCAGTCCTTCAGAATAAGGGATTCAATCCACTCATCAACCAAGTTGTCATCTTGTCGGTTTCTTACGGGTCTTAACCAAGTACAAATGAATCCACCTTTGTTTGAGTCGGTCTTAGCACTCGATGTAGGCTAGGATGAGGATATAGGTTCGGATGAATAGTATCGAGTCTCAGAATGAGCTTTATCTAATGGTTTAGGCAAAAGATCTTTGAGTCACATAGATGTGGGTTTGTGTTGGGAACAGAAAATATGAAAAACATTTGAAAAGAAAGAAGGCGTGGAAGAAAAAAATAGTAAAAGCCTCTTTGAAAAGAAAGAAGGCGGTGGCAAGAAATGATGAAACTCATTTGAAAAGAAAGGAGGCGAGGAGAAGAGTGACAGAATGTTCCCAACAAAAGTCATGTGTGATGTCTAAGTGTTCTCATAAAATCAGTCTGTGTTTAGTGTCTGGGCGAAGCCAACGTTGTTGATCTGTGATTTTAATCCACCTTGTCAATGCCAAGTGATCTTGATTCCCATGTGCCCTTGGGAGCACGCCCATGCCATACAATATCTGTGTCTCAAGTCCGATGGCCTTGTGATTCCTGTTTGCCATCTTTTGGCGCCGGAACGGCCAATTTACATTTCTACCCACAACAAGTCAATATTTGAATTAAAACCCGTGCACACTTACGGTTTTATTTTCCTTTTTGTTTTACGGTAGCGGGCTATGCCCACGTTTTTTTACGGGTCATACAGAGTGTCTGAGTCGTATTTCTTGCTCACCCGTCACGGTTCGATTTCAAAGCGCCAAAGATTTCAGAATTTCGAAATTTCGAAAACTTTTTGCGAATTATGGGATAGATGATCCAAGTAGTGGTACATTTCAAGTCAAGGTTCAAATATCAAAGTTCAAAATCAAATTTTGGGTCGACGACCCAACATCCAAGTGATTCATTTCAAATTCAAAATTTGGGTCGATAGCCCAATTATTCAAAATTTTCAACACGTTCAAATTTCGGGTCGATGACCCAGTCTTTCAAATTCAAACCTCGGGTCGATGGCCCAACATGCTAAGTGATGTCAAAATCCAAAATTCGGGTCGATGGCCCAATTATTCAAAATTTTCAAATTCAATTTTCGGGTCGATGACCCAGTATTTCAAATGATCCAATTTTAAGATCGATGATCCAAATGTGCTTGTGTGATGATTATTGCTAGTACATTTTCTATGTTTCAAATATAGCAGGATATGCTTCAACTGGGGGCTCTAAAGTCTTCGACTTTAGAGCCATTGCAAACTGGGGGCTCTGAAGCCGTTGGCTTCAGAGACCATTATCAGGATGAAAAGGATGACATCCACTCAGAATTCAATTCAATACAAGAGTATGAAATGGAAGAATTCCATAGCTGAAAGCAAATGATGAAAGTGGCGGCAACCTCCTCGGAAAGTCCCGTCCCATTTTGACACCTGCCAGCAGATGATAAATTTTGGGCAAATGTCAGCAGATGATGAATTTTGGACATACGCCAGCAGATGATAAACTTTGGGCATGTGTCAGCAGTTGCCGAACTACGACGCGGGTTTGATTCCGTCAGAAACGGATACGTAGGCGCCTAAGGATAAGGCTCAATCCACCATTTATGCAATTTATGGGTCGATGACCAATGATGACAACTTGACACAACAGACGCAAGAGGCAATCCCCAACGAAGTTTCAGGTATGATCTCTTCTTATGGTCAAGTGAGCTTATATACGCAAGTCTAATGGACTATAAACGACCCCATGAGAATCCTCGGTCGAAAGGGACTGGGGTATACTTTGACTTTCGCCTTGTCCAAGCCTCAGTCAAAGTGGGGGCTCTGTAGATACCCGTATCCGTCGATATTGGAATTTATAGAGAACCCGACAAACACCCGATGATGATAGGACACATGTATTTATTTAGTTGTCATTGTCATTATTTGGGTTCGTTTTACGATGTAGAATGAGCGTTGTCGACGGAGTATTTTTAATTTAAATGATATTTAAATTAAAGTCTTTTCAAGGTGATTTCAATTTAATTTATTTTATTTTGAATTTATTTTCCCAAGTTTATTTTATTGAAAATAAAATAAATATTTGATTTGAAAAATCATTTTATGAGTATATTTGGTTTGAAAAATCATTTATTTTAATGTGTTAATTGATTTGAAAAATCGATTTGAAAATCGAAAAGAACTCGTTTTGAACATGTGTTTTTGAGCTCGATTTTAGCTCGGTTTTTGAGCCCGTTTTCTTTGCGAATTGGCACGAATCTCGAGTACAATAACCAAGGTAGACCACTACCCATCCAACCCAGTTCGAACCCCCTTAACCACGGCCCAAATCATGCCCCAAATCACCCCCAACCAGCCCGCAAAACACGAAACAGCCCCCCTGTTTCGCAGCTCAAACCCGAGTCCAAAACCCGCTCCAAATACCACCAAAACCCGTGCCCATTAATCCTAACCCATACCCTAATATCCTACCCATATTACCTTACCTTAACCACCAAGAAAACCCCCCAAACGAACCCTAGAAAACCCCCCAAAGCTGCTGGACAGCAGCTATGCTCAGCAGGCCCGACTGCTTCTCCCTCTCTTTTACCCTACTTTAACTCCTTATAAATACCACCCCTTCACCATACATTCATTCCTGTAAGTTCTATATACATCCTACCATCACTCACAAGCTTTAAACCTCAGAAACAAACCCTAATTGCCTCTCAAAAACCCTCCACAAAACCGACATACAAACTGAAACTGTTTGTGTGTCTTCCTCGAAAAAAAATTCGTTCCTCCCTCAAACCTCCATCAAAACTCGATTTTCTTGTTCCTAATTAAACACATAACATCCATCTACACATTAGACAAAGATTTACGAGCCAAATTGCCCTTGAGAGTACACGAAATCCCTCGAAAAACAGAGTGTTATACACTCTGTTTTCGCGGTTTGTTCTTGTCTGTCCAGTTCTGTTTGTGCTCGTTTTTCGTGCCCAATAACCCAAATTGAGCAGGGGTTGCTTTAAGATCTCTGTTCTCCTCTCTTTCTAGTTTTCAAAACATCTTTTAAATCGAATTTTCGTCGTGAAACGAGGGAGAAATCATCGTTTGAAAGTTGCTGTCCAGATTTGTCAAAAAACGCGTGTTTGCTTTGTTCTTCGTCGACGACGGCCTCTCGAGATAAAATCTACCATCGATTACGACCCAAGACGGTGTCAACGATACATGTAGGTTGAGGGTGCATCAAATCCTCCTCTTTCTCCTTTTTTATTTCGTTTTTATGCTTGTTTTTCTTATAGTTTATTTTTGTTTGTTTAGCGCTTTTATTCATCGTCTAAATTAACTATGAAACTAGTTTAGTCCGAGTATGAGTTAAAGTACCACCATGAACACCCGCGTTGACTTGAGATGGGAAAAGAAACCGCTACATCAGTCGGTCGTACACCCCCGTCTCATTTACATATCCTCGTGTTCAAGGTAGGGCATAAATAAAACGAATTTCTAACTTCGCTCTTCGCTTTTGACCCCCTTGTTATTTCGGCCAATTCGACACACCCTAGGATCCGTTGTATGTTAGTTTAACCTCTGATTGTTAATATATGACGTATTTAGACGACATTAGATCATTTTAATAACCTAATTAGACATGTTAGGTGGCATCGACATAGCTTTTAAAATCGATTAACAATTCTGTAACCTAATTGAATACATCTTTCATATCACTTGATTTCTCGCTAGCATAGGAGTGCGTGATTAGCACCTTCCTATTAACACTCGACGAGTAAGCATTAATCTTATGATATTGTGACCTAATTGGACCCTTTATGTAACACCCCACGGTAATTGAAGAGGTCCAGTAATAGACTTAAATGACTAGTGCTTAAAGGGATTGTAAGTACTACTCATATCAACAAAGTGCACTTTCTTTTATGGCCATCCATGCGAAAGAACTCCAAAGTTAAGCGTGCTTGACTGGGAGTAGTCTTAGGATGGGTGACCTCCTAGGAAGGTTCCCGGGATGCACATGAGTGAGGACAAAATGCGCTATAAAGGACCCGTGTTGATCTGTGGGCCATGTACACAACCTGGTGAGCTATCATAAGTAACCGCTCCCGATCCGGTTTGGGCCGGGGTGTTACACTTTAGGCCGTGTAGAATACACACTCGCGCGTTTCTTCTCAATCGATCAACCTGTTTTATAACTTATTTTCTAACTCGTTTTCTAATCCGTTTCGCAATCATTCGATCTAACCAATGAACCTAACCTAGGAACTAGGATGGCCTTGTCTTGGCCGTGAGGGTGGTCGTGGTTTGGGCCGTGAGCTTGGCCGTCTTCTTTGTCTTTCTTGCTTCGTTTTTTATACCTTTTGTTCTTCGTTGTTTCGTTGCTTGTAATTTGTAATTTGTTTATCGAGTTGTAATTTTCGAGCTTGTTTTACTTTTATTGAGTCAAAAGCTCTTCAAAAAAACCTTAGTCTTGTTTGGTTAGACGGTTGTTCCCCAATGCTTGTAGAAGCGTAGTAAACCGCATGTTGTTTAAAGCAACATGGCCCGGTTTATGCTAATGCATGCTTTGGTGCGTAGCCTTATGCCTAATTCGATAAGATTAAGTGAAAGCATACATTACGAGGAGTGACCCAAGGCCGTGAGTCATGTAAGCCGTGGGCCACCCCTCTTGTGCACGGTTTTCTAGGCCAAATGGCCGTGTATTGCGTCGTGTGTGTTGTCGTGTATAGTGTTGTATGTAGCAATTGTATTTAGATCGAGTTGTATCTTTAATTTATTGTTGTGTCGGCATGAAATGCCTGGTTTGTAATAGGTAGATCCCAACGGCTCCCCCATTCCCCCTTAAGCCTTGTTTGCTTTGTTTTGTATGTTGTTAGATCAATCAACCCACATGCTAAATTACAACTTTGACAAAGTTAGTTTAGTTGCATCTAAAACGACATAGAAATTGTTGTCACATGTTAGGGTTTAAAACGATGTTTGCATATCATATATCGTAGTAGCTATGACCTTGTTTGAAATCCATACTTGACTTAGTAGAGGCCGTTATTGACGGGCGGGGTTGGGTGTCCTTATGGGCTTCCCAACACGTACCCTCACCCCTTACTCAAGATCTATGGTTTGTGGATCCGTCTAAATACCATTGGATTACGAGAGTCATTCAAATCGAGTGATATAGGGTACAAGTCTTTATCTTTAATCACTCGTAGTCGATTGGCTTTATGCTTTTCGATGAAAGGTGTAAAGTTGACTTGAACGGTTCCAAGTTCCCAAAAAACTTGGTGGCGACTCTAATTTGTCTTAATTCGATTCGAAAGAACCTCGAGTCGATTATGCCTAGTGTGGATCCCGCGGACGCAGTTCCCGAGGGCCTTGTCCACACACGGGGTCAGTACTAATCACACAATCTATATATATATCAACAATACGATAAACAGATATCTCACACCGTCACACACACAATCACATCAGTCCCATCAATCTCAATCACCGACTATCCACTGGACCAGCCCTGCCAGTGGGGGACCGCAGCCGTACCCACCAAATCCCCGTGAAGGAAAAGTAGATCTATATACTTACATATTCATATATGTTATAATTGAATTTGTCATAAAATTAATGATTGATCTTATGCATGCAAACATTAAAACAAAATAAGGAAGAAACATTGTTCTTACATTGTGATTTTCGGTTTAATGGGCACAAGAGAGATCACCTTTCTCTCTTGTTCTTGAGCTTTCCCTTTTGGATGAACTATGACCCAAGTGTAGGATCTCTCCCAAGGATTTATACCTAAAACTTTCTCTTAATTAAAATTAATATTATAGATACTATTACAATATTAATCTTTTAGAAAAATGACCCAAAACAATTTGGTTTTAAATTTCCCAAAAACCGGTTGGGAGAGAATTGGAGAGGAACTATTTTCTCTTTCTAAAATCTAAATTTTTGATAAGTTAGAATGAATGAATAATGCACACTCATGCATGTAGTGTATATCATAAAATATAAGACAAAAACCCTTTGCCTTTTCTTTGGTAAAACCGGGTATGAGGGAAGAGGAGGGAAGAAAGGAGACCCAATGCATGCTCTTGTTTGCCTTCACAATGCAAACTAGGGTTGCATGGCTAGGCTGTTAGTGAATGATTATGTTTTCCACTAATTTAAACAATACAATTTTAGCCAAAACCTCCCCTTAATTTCGGTACATACATAAAATGGAATCCATATTATTTTTATCAATTTTGTCTTATGTCACATGTCATATGTTACATAAATTAGTTATGTATTTTTAACATATTAAAAATCAACGTATTAATAAAAATACGTCATATACAAAAATAGACTTAGTAATTCATAATTACTTGTACCAAAATATTTTACCAATTTACAAATCACAATAAATTGTATTTATAATAATTCATTCAATTTTAATTGTTTCTTTAAACAATAATTTCATCTGAGTAATGATACAATTCAAATACTCAGACCGTATCTCATTTTAATCAATTTCAATGTGATACGTAAATTTTACTTCCAAAATCGTCCGTCAATTTTCAAGTAATTTAATTAACTCGTAACGTTATACGATTAATTAAATGATCAATTAAGAGTGTTGCCCTATAGGTATGACCTAGGGGATCAACTGATCACCACCGTCACACGACAGTAATGTCAAACTCTAGTCAGCCAATCATTACCGATATATGTTGATTAGTTGACAGTAAAATATTAATTCCTATTTGTATTCTTTATAATGAGACTTAAACAAGTGATCATCATGATCAACAGTCGTGATCGCATTATTGTCGGAGGACACATATTCCAACAATCTCCCACTTGTCCTCGACAAGTGTGCGTCACCAATTCTCTTGTCCTATTACTATCTCCCACTCAATGCAAGGTGTCTTTCAGGTCGTACTTGCAACTGATCATATCGAGAGTGGTTTCCTCGATCTGGAGAATAATTGATTGACTGGATTTATCTATCATAGATACCTTCCGAGCGTGGCCACGCATTTCCAGTTCATTACTCCTCGAGTGGCCCTGAGATATTGTTATAACCCTGACTAGGGATGGACAATTCCTATCGTACTCATTCCCTTCGACTAGCCACAGCCATCATAACCAAAAATATGCCCATTTGACCCCATTTACGAAGGTCGTAGTAACACAAATCAAAGTTAATCTGAAACTGTGCCATCTTAGGTGAATAGTCTTTAGTCAAAAGAATCGACTCATTCGAATACTATAGTAGCTCTCGCCACGACCAGGCTATATAAATTTGCCAGAACTCTATAAGCGGTCATTAGGCCCGACAAAATGTTCCTAACAGTCTACCTATGTGATCGACCAGTCATCTCACATGACTCTATGGCACTTGAACTTGCCATCAATCACATCACACTCTAGTCACTTTGAGACGTCACCTCATGTAAGTAACTATGGGCAAATACAATGTTAATCCATGTTCACTTTAACGGGGTTCAATTGTCTCGACAACCCGTTTGGATATAACAATGTACAAGGTGAGTTAATAATAACTCAAACGACAAATGTCCACATCACACTCGGGTAGTCAATACCATATTACAACCTTGTGATGCAAATCGTAAGTGTAAACACTTATTGATTGCAATAGAAGTTTAACATGCCATGTGTCCATATGTTCAAACTTCTTATAATCGTATTTTCCTTTGCATTCATGTTCTCTCTCATAGCATGAATCTTACCAAGTACACATCAAGGTTCCCGACCTCGGTTTTGGTTCTTTATCTTGGAAGAACTTCCTTATCGATTATCACATAACGAACGAATTTGTGGTGAATGATATAACTTGTACTGATCAAGTACTCCATCCACACACAATGCACTAGGTATATGTTTTGCAGAATCTTGCAACAATTTGACAAGATGATTAGCCTAGCACTTCTCACAAGTCCTAGCATAGTTAGGAAATATTAGTTTTGAGTAACTTCTTATTCAACTAAGTATCTTTCCAAAACTTTTTATTTCTCTTTCTAGGCTTGAAATATTTAGGATTCTCATAAATCCTTACATGTGCTCGGATTTTCATTAATATGCGCAACCTCTTGACACATATAAGAGCATTCTGACAAACACCGAAATCGATCATCGGATTCTACTTGAGAATTCATGACGTTTCTATTGTGGCTTACCAATGAATCATCATGCTCTTATGCATATGATTCACCATTGGACATGTGCATGATCATTCTAATGGCGGAAACATTAGTAACTTATAATCATGTCATCAACTATATTTAGGTTCAAGGAACGACCATGACTGCTAATGGCAATTCCATTTGATTTAGATGAATAACCTATGTTTCTGTTGATCCGATGTGTATCTCCCAATACTTATCCAACATCCCTTGATGTAATTGGATTCATCATAGTCCATTTTCATCCAGAATTGAAAACTCAAAACTTCCTCTATGAAGGAAGGTGTTAGCTCGTCATTCTTTAATGAGTGGTGAGTTGTAAACATTCAAAGGATGATAGCTCCCACTAAATTTCATGTCTTCACATGATAATTTCCTAACTCCCACTCAATTCCACATATTTCGAAATTGACTTCTCAATCGAAACTTTTCAAGAATTGAAATATAAATTGCATTGCCAAGTTATTAAGATAAACCATATATGTTCCCATCATATCCCTTCAAAATACCTATTTCGAAGAGGTCTCATTTTAACCTTACGGAAAGAGATTTTAAATCTCTAACACACTCATGTTATAATGATGTGTGGCAATGTCATTTATTAAATATAAGTAATATCTAATACACATCCTTCAAAATATCCCTTTTAGAAGGATGTTTAACCAAACCATTTTCATAATGATGTTAAGTAATGACATCTGTGTGGTTTAAAACTTTGGCTATTGGAGATATCGGTATATCAATCCTTGCAACTTCTAGTCATAAATATCGCTTATTACTAGGATGTTACATAGATTCATTTAGGCTCTTAAGTAAATCTCAAGGTTGAAACTATTGGTCAAAATTTATCATAAACTTAGTCAAAAACTTGTTAAGACTTTACATTAGTCATTTTGTTCCAAAACTTTCTTTTGGTCTCCTCGTGTAGTTATCATAAGAATATGTTCTTTCAATTACTTCACTTGGTCTCTTTTGTCATATAGAACTTACTTGAGACCATATATCTCATCTATTTGGTATACTATGTAAATAGATATACCTTCATTCAAATCATTCTTTCTTGCGTAGATCTTCATTTACACAATAGATCTACTTTTTATCTTGTCTCGTGTGTTGTGTCCTCATTTTTCTCCCACTCTATCTTTAGAATAAATACACTATAGATTCAAAGATAGCATATGAGACACAAATAATGATTTGAAGTATAAGGAGAACTATCTCATAGATTGACCAATAGTTATAGATTTCGTAAGTGTACTTGGTGATTGACATTCCTTTAAGAGAGGTCATAGACTCAAAATCGCTTTATAAATGATCGTACACAAGCCTTAAGCATGTGGACATATAATGAAACCCGTCATTATATTTGTCTATTAGATCCCTTTAAGTTATATGTTCTAAGAACTAGCATTTAAACATGAATTTTAGAACAAAAGGATAAAATGATAAAACGGGTGACTTGGGTTGCAAACCAATTCACCATTATCCAAAATACAACCCATTATCCAAAATACCTTTCCATGTCGAACACGGAAACTTAAGGTTCTAAAATCCAAAACATAATTTAAAATAAGACAATGAAAAGCAAAGCTCCATGAAAGCTATCCCTAGCTTCTTGATGGTTTCTCATGCTTGGTTTTCCTTTCCCTTGTCTTTGCTTGGTGGAGGCCCTATTTACAATAAAAAGGGAGATACATTATCACAACTTTGCATCATAATACCATAGTTGAATTAGAAACATAAAAGAAGGATAGTCATTTACCTACTGGAGTAATCTTTCCAGCCTTAATATCACCAAGGTATTTGGAACAATTTCTTTTCCAATGTCCCATACCATTACAATAATGGCATTTATCAAGAGGACCCTTCTTGATTTTTGAAGTGCTAGCTTCACAAGTCTTAGCTTTGGTGAATGTGGGAGTTTGCTTCTTACCCTTCCTCCCATTCTTCTTGAACTTCCCCTTACTCTTAGTGCTTATGTTAAGCACATCTTTTGGAGGATTCACATTTAACCCCATGTCCCTCTCGGCTTGCACAAGTAACTTGTGCAATTCTTCAAGAGACACATCCTTGTCTTGCATGTTAAAATTCACCCGGAATTGAACATATGCTTTGACTTTGGACAAGGAGTGTAGAATCCTATCTACAATGAGTTCTTTGGGGATTTCAACCTTTTGAATTTTCAAGGTCTCGACAAGCTCCATGAGTTTGAGCACATGAGGGCTAACCTTTTGGCCCTCTTTGAAGTCGAGATCAAAGAATGCCGCGGCCGCCTCATATTGGACGATCCGCGGAGTTTGTGAAAACATTGTCACAAGCTTGGAGTAAATCTCATTAGCATTGCCCATTTTAAAGGCTCTCCTTTGGAGGTCCGCCTCCATCGCAAATATCAACACATTTTTCATTGCGGCGGACTCCTTTTAATAAGCCTCATATGCTTCCCTAGTGGCGGTGGTCGACCTAGTAGTAGGTTCGGGTGGAGATGCCTCGGTAAGGTAACGAAGCTTGTCGTCACCTTGGGCATCCCAATCGGAGAAATTTGACCCATTCTTTTCAAGTTTACATCGATCCATGAAGGATCGGAGCCATGATGAACTAGCGAGAGGCGTTGCAATAGGGGTTGGTGTTGCCATTTGTTATGAGGAAAAAGTGGTCTACAAAACAAAGGAGTAAAACAAGTTTTGTGCATTTTTCTAGTGACCTCTACCCAACTAGATAAATGATTCCAAGACCCAAATTCATATCGACTTAGGCACGGTAGGGCCGATTCATCCTTTATCAATATAACTCGGTGGATTAACGTTTAATCGATTCTACTTTTAGAACTCTTGGTCGATAAAATTACTCTAATAATTATCTATAGCCCAAAACACATCCGACAAGGGCACGGTATGGCCGATGAAACCCTTATCGAAAAACTTTTGTTGAGTTCAATCCAAATTTCGAATAAATGTGTCCATGATCCAAATCCACATTAATTCGGGCACGGTAGGGCCGATTCATCCCTTATCAACATGAATTCGGTGGATAGACATTTATCACCCACTTCCCCTACGTAACAAGTTTTGTACCCCAGCAGGGCCGAGTGCACTCCCTTGCGAAATAGGTTTTCATGGTTTCTACTATTTGCTAAGGCTATATCTCAATTAATTGTTTTAGCGAGAGGCCATGTCAATTTATTATCTATCACGTTTTAAGTGAACTAAAGCGGTGAACTACGATAATTCTAATTGACACGGTCGATTAAACTCGATGAAAGAAGATGCATGTTTTAGTTATGGCGATTTAGCGATGCATGTGACATATAAATAAAATGCAAGCATAAAATAAATAAATCCTAGTATGGCCTTTCCTAAAATAGAAAAATTATTTAACTATTACATATTCGGAAACCAACTCCATTGGGCCCTTGAACTTTGGTTGTGGCACGCATCTCGAGGTAACATCGTCTTTATGTATCGCCATCTTGAAGAAATCCGTCTTTGGGAACTCCGAGATAAATTAAATTACATAACAAATTACATAATTTCCTATTATACATTTGTAACTCCGAATCGATATTCCCATACATTTCGGGAAATACCAATTAAAACTAAGGCCATACTAAGTAAAATTACATAATTCAAAATTACATATATAAAATTATGACAATCATAAAGGAAAAATGCACCATTATAATATGTATGAACATACCCAATTTTATGCTAAATCGCCTTTAATTAACCAATATCGTATATTACTCGGTTTTTAAGGATTTGCGTGATTTCAACATTTTATAATCACAAAAATTACATAAATTCATATTTATGCATAAGTTAATTACCCTAACCACTTAGGACTCAAAATTTAATCTTCACTAATAATTTGACCATAATTAACTCATATTTCTAAATTTGTTCATTAATGGACTAAAAATTTCAAAAATAAGCTATAAACTTCAAATAAATCACAAAATTTCAAATAAATTTGAAATTTGAAATTTAAACTCATGAACATTATGGAAAAATACCATGATACTCATAATGTTCAAAAAACTTAGGTTAAAAATTTTGAAATTTATCCGAAAAAACAATGTTGCGGTTTATCGGTTTTAACCAAAATAATCATAAAAACATGTGAAAAATTATAATACATTAACTTTTCAATTTTAGATCTGAAAAATATAATAAAATGCAACATATGATATTTTTCTTTAGTCATAGAGTATGTTTTATTATTTTTTTTTTCATTAATTAAGTCACTATTCATGCCATTTTTCTTCAAAACTCCATAAATCATGCAAAAGACTTCACTATAGTCCATTATTTTACACACATCTTGTAAAATTGCATGTGACAACATACTAAATTTCTATGACAAGATTCGAAATTTATCTCATATTAACCTATTTTTCACCTAAATCCGAATTTAATAATGAAAAATCCATTTTTCGAGCATAACAAGTCCAAAAATTATGAAAATTTACAGGTCATCTCAAAATAATATATGTGTCAACATATCCAAAAATCACTGGAAAATTCGAAGCATAGCTAATTTTAGACCGAAAATGACATTTTTACTCATAAAATCATATTTAAATGCCATTATTGTATAATATGAACAAAAAAAATCCGTAAATTAACCAAAATATCCTAAAACATTTTAGGACCAGAAATTTTAACATGCATGAATTAATTTCGTGATATATCATAATAACACAAATTTTACAAATTTTATATGTTAATCTTTGTAACTCGGAAAAACTTTTAACCGATTTGCATGCAAACAACCTTGGCTCATGATACCGATTGAAGGAAAAGTAGATCTATATACTTAGATATTCATATATGTTATAATTTAATTTGTCATAAAATTAATGATTGATCTTATGCATGCAAACATTAAAACAAAATAAGGAAGAAACATTGTTCTTACATTGTGATTTTCGGTTTAATGGGCACAAGAGAGATCACCTTTCTCTCTTGTTCTTGAGCTTTCCCTTTTGGATGAACTAAGACCCAAGTGTAGGATCTGTCCCAAGGATTTATACCCAAAGCTTTCTCTTAATAAAAATTAATATTATAGATACTATTACAATATTAATCTTGTAGAAAAATGACCCAAAACAATTTGGTTTTTAATCTCCCAAAAACCGGTTGGGAGAGAATAGGAGAGGAATTATTTTCTCTTTCTAAAATCTTAATTTTTGATAAGTTAGAATGAATGAATAATGCACACTCATGCATGTAGTGTATATAAAAAAATATAAGACAAAAACCCTTTGCCTTTTCTTTGGTAAAACCGGGTAGGAGGGAAGAGGAGGGAAGAAAGGAGACCCAATGCAGGCTCTTGTTTACCTTCACAATGCAAACTAGGGTTGCATGGCTAGGCTATTAGTGAATGATTATGTTTTCCACTAATTTAAACAACACAATTTTAGCCAAAACCTCCCCTTAATTTCGGTACATACATAAAATGGAATCCATTTTATTTTTGTCAATTTTGTCTGATGTCACATGTCATATGTTACATAAATTAGTTATGTATTTTTAACATATTAAAAATCAACGTATTAATAAAAATACGTCATATACAAAAATCGACTTAGTAATTCATAATTACTTGTACCAAAATATTTTACCAATTTACAAATCACAATAAATTGTATTTATAATAATTCATTCAATTTTAATTGTTTATTTAAACAATAATTTCATCTGAGTAATGATACAATTCAAATACTCAGACCGTATCTCATTTTAATCAATTTCAATGTGATACGTAAATTTTACTTCCAAAATCGTCCGTCAATTTTCAAGTAATTTAATTAACTCGTAACGTTATACGATTAATTAAATGATCAATTAAGAGTGTTGCCCTATAGATATGACCTAGGGGATCAACAGATCACCACCGTCGCACGACAGTAATGTCAAACTCTAGTCAGCCAATCATTACCGATATATGTTGATCAGTTGACAGTAAAATATTACTCTCCAATTGTATTCTTTATAATGAGACTTAAACATGTGATCATCATGATCAACAGTCGTGATCGCATTATTGTCGGAGGACACATATTCCACCACCCCGCTCCTCATAATGAGCGATAACCCTGTCCATTAATGTGCACATCCCCTTCCGTGGCGGGTTCCACGAAGGGCGAAACTAGGGCGTGAAGCCACTCCCGCAAGTGACCCCACTCCGCCGAGGACACGCCTCGAGAACCAGAGACAAACTATAATACTCCGTATTGATGAGTCTCTGGGTACTCTATCGAGTAGGCCTTACTTAGTCGAGTAAGGGTGAGTTGCGTTTTAAAATAGTTTCTGACCTGCTGGGTACTCGATCGAGTAACTAGGATACTCGATCGAGTAAGGGGGCACTCGATCGAGTACGTTAGCTACTCGATTGAGTAGCCGGTTTACGGGGAGTTATTTCTCGGGTTTTGTTAATTATGGATTAAGGTATATAATCTTTTCCGTCATTGTTCTAAACACTTTTCAAAACCTAAATTACTGTCAAGAGAGAAAGCAAAGTACGTTTTCACTTTAATCGCATTGTTAGCAAATCCAAGAGTTTGGAAGGTCGGTTTTCATCGTTCGTTATACCGTTGAGATCCTTGCGTCGAGGGTAAGACCTATGTACCGTTTTTATGGTATTTCCTATATGTTGTTTAAACCCTAATATGGGAATTTGGCGGTTTTTTGTAGATTGTGATTTGGTAGTGTTTATGTGTTTGTATGATAGGAGGAGGTTTTGTAGAAGAGACTTTTTGATACAGCTGTTGAGACCGTCTGATAGTTGTGCTTTGCAGGTAGGATTTCCTACTCAGTAATAGTCCCATAATGTGATGTTGATGTGTTGTGGTTGATTGAATAATATAGAGTAATTGTATTGTGACGGTTTGTTGATTGTGATTGTTTGTGTAACACCCCCATACTCCAAGTGCCTTACCAGGACCACTCAAGTCTAAGGATACTACCATCTCGGTTACCCGAGGCATGATAATCATAAGACAATAACGAAACAACATTTAATAGTATAACTTTAGTGAAAAGTACAAATCAAGCCAAATCCCAAAATACGGGTACAAGTTCTCAAACCAACTGTCTAATCAACTAAATGTAAAGTTTACTAAACGACTAAGCTACAGCGGAAAACTTCTATCATCTGACAGTGGCACCACCCAGCAATCCCATGTGACTCAACTCAAACCTGCTCAAATACTGCTCACCATCCCCGAATGGATCACCACAGATTTTACAAACAACAACACGAGGTCAGTACTAATCACACAATCTATATATATATATATCAACAATACGATAAACAGATATCTCACACCGTCTCACACACAATCACATCAGTCCCATCAATCTCAATCACCGACCGTCCCTTGGACCCCCGCGATGGGGGACCGCAGCCGTACCCACCAAATCCCCGCTCCTCATAATGAGCGATAACCCTGTCCATTAATGTGCACATCCCCTTCTGTGGCGAGTTCCACGAAGGGCGAAACTAGGGCGTGAAGCACTCCCGCAAGTGACCCCACTCAGCCGAGGACACGCCTCGAGAACGAGAGACAAACAATCACAATCAACAAACCGTCACAATACAATTACTCTATATTATTCAATCAACCACAACACACCAACATCACATTATGGGACTATTACTGAGTAGGAAATCCTACCTGGAAAGCACAACTATTAGACGGTCTCAACAGCTGTATCAAAAAGCCTCTTTTACAAAACCTCCTCCTATCATACAAACACATAAACACTACCAAATCACAATCTACACAAAACCCCCAAATTCCCATATTAGGGTTTAAACAACTTAAAGGAAATACCATAAAAACGGTACATAGGTCTTACTCTCGACGCAAGGATCTCAACGGTGTAACGAACGATGAAAATCGACCTTCCAAACTCCGGGATTTGCTAACAATGCGATTAAAGTGAAGAACGTACTTTGCTTTCTCTCTTGACAGTAATTTAGGTTTTGAAAAGTGTTTAGAACTATGATGGAAAATATTATATACCTTAATCGCATAATTGACAAAACCCGAGAAATAACTCCCCGTAAACCGGCTACTCGATCGAGTAGCTAAGGTACTCAAGCGAGTGCCTCCTTACTCGATCGAGTATCCCAGTTACTCGATCGAGTACCCAACAGGTTAGAAACTATTTTAAAATGAAACTCACCTTACTCGACAGAGTAAGGCCTACTCGATAGAGTACCCAAAGACTCATAAATACGGAGTATTATAGTCTTCCCTCCTTAAAAGGAACTTCGTCCCCGAAGTTCAAATCACCACAAAACAAAGATACACCCACAACACTCCCGACTCAATAACAAAAACAAAACTCAACATAAAACAAGTTACTAACCCAAACTCATCCCGACAACCATACCGACACAACATACAAAAGGGTACAAAAACTCTTAAAAACTCTTCGCGATCATCTCCTACCCCCCTAAAAGAAACAAGGTTACGTCCCCGTAACCACACATACCTGATAAAAAAGGAAAGGGTAATGCTCTTTCATAGCTTCCTCTGGGTCCCATGTAGCTTCCTCGGTCTCGTGGTTAGACCAAAGGATCTTAAGCAACACTGTCTCACCACTCCCAGTCTTCCTAACCTTTCGGTCAATAATCTGCTTAGGCACCTCAAGATATGATAAGGACTCATTTAGCTCTAAGCTCTCTGCCTCTAACACATGTGACAGATCACTGACATACTTCCGCAGTTGCGATACATGAAACACATTATGCACTCTCTCTAACGCAGCTGGTAAAGCCAGACGATATGAAACTTCCCCAACTCGCTCTAAGATCTCATAAGGCCCGATAAACTTCTGACTCAGCTTGCCTTTCTTCCCAAATCTCATTACCCCACGCATAGGAGACACTTTTAGAAGAACCTTGTCCCCAACCTGAAACTCTATATCTCGGCGATGTAGATCTGCATAGCTCTTTTGCCTATCCTGAGTTGCTCTCATCCGTTCCCTGATCATCTTAATTTGTTCAACCATCTCATGTACCATCTCTGGTCCTAAAACCACTGCCTCAGCACTATCGTCCCAACAAATCGGACTCCTACATCTCCTCCCATACAAAGCCTCAAACGGTGCCATACCAATACTAGTGTGGTAGCTGCTGTTGTAAGAAAACTCTATACAATCCAACCTCTGTTCCCAGCTACCACCAAAGTCCATCACATAAGCTCGTAACATATCCTCAAGAGTTTTGATTGTTCTCTCAGTCTGACCGTCTATCGCAGGATGAAATGCTGTACTCATCTTCAAAGTTGATCCCAACGATTCCTGCAACTCTTTCCAAAACCTTGATATAAATCTCGCATCTCTGACAGACACTATGTCCTTAGGGACTCCATGTAACTTAAGCACGTTCTTTCGATAGGCCATAGCCAATTGTGCTTTAGTCCATGCATCTTTCATTTAAACAAAGTGAGCTGACTTTGTCAGTCGATCCATTATTACCAAAATCATGTTGTTACCCTATTGACTCTTTGGCAAACCCACGATAAAATCCATTGAAATGGACTCCCACTTCCACTCAGGTACCTCTAAATACTGAATCTTACCTTGTGGTCGTCACTGTTCCCCTTTAACTCTCTGGCATGTCAAACAACGGGCCACAAACTCTGCTGTTTCTTTCTTCATCCCAGGCCACCAAAACGTGTTCTTAAAATCCTTGTATAGCTTGTCACCACCTGGATGTACTGAATATGGTGTACAATGTGCCTCTGTCATGATTGTCTTTTTCAGCTCCTCATCATTAGGGACACACCACCTACCATCGAACCTCAAACTACCATCTGTGTGAATGGAGAATCGAGACACTGTCCCTTTCTCTACTCAAGCTCTCCACTCAACCATCTTAGGATCCAAACCCTGTTTACCACGAATATCCTCGTAAAGATCAGGATGTACTGTCAAATCTCCCACAACATCTCCTCTCTGCATCATATGTATACCAAACTTCGCTACCTCATATCTCAACCTCATCAAAGATAGAGCTATACACAAAGAATGTACACTCTTCCTACTCAAAGCATCCGCAACAACATTGGCCTTCCCTTCATGGTAGATAATTTCCATGTCATAGTCGCCAATCAGCTCCATCCACCTCTTCTGTCTCATGTTCAACTCCTTTTGAGTGAAAATATACTTGAGACTCTTGTGATCAGAAAATACCTTAAAGATTGCTCCATAAAGGTAATGTCTCCATATCTTGAGAGCAAACACCACTGCACCTAACTCCAGATCATGAGTAGGGTAGTTCTCCTCATAAGGCTTCAATTGCCTAGAAGCATAGGCAATCACTTTACCGTTCTGCATCAACACACATCCCAACCCATTCTTTGAGGCATCTATATAAACCTCAAAGTTCTCGATCCCTTCAGGCAATGCTAAGATAGGAGCTGTGGTCAAACGCTCCTTTAATGTTTGGAACGCCGTCTCACAACTCTCATCCCAACGAAACCTGTTCTCTTTTCTCATCAACGCTGTCATAGGTCTAGCTATCTTGGAGAAATCTTTCACAAACCGTCTGTAGTATCATGCTAAACCCAGAAAACTCCTGATCTCAGCAACATTCTTTGGTGCTTTCAACTTTGTCAGTGCCTCAATTTTCGCCGGATCCACAGCTACTCCCTCCTTAGAGATCACATGCCCCAGAAAAGCAACTTTCTCTAACCAGAACTCGCACTTGGACAGTTTAGCATACGACTCATGCTCCCTCAAAGTCTGCAACACAATCCTCAGATGCTCCTCATGCTCCTCCTTAGTCTTGGAGTAGACTAAGATGTCATCGATAAACACCACCACAAACTTATCCAAAAACTGTCTGAATATCCTATTCTTCAAATCCATAAACACTGTCGGTGCATTAGATAGCCCAAACGGCATCACCACATACTCATAATGGCCATACCTCGACGTGAAAGATGTCTTTAGTATGTCCACTTCTCTAATCTTCACCTGATGGTACCCCGACCTCAAATCAATCTTGGGAAAGACTGATGCTCCACTCAACTGATCAAACAAGTCATCTATCCTTGGCAAAGGATACTTGTTCTTCACTGTCACTCGGTTCAGCTCTCTATAGTCTATGCACAACCTCAAACTCCCATCTTTCTTCTTCACAAAAAGGACTGGTGCTCCCCACGACGATACACTTGGTCTAATGTATCCCTTCTCTATCAGATCATCTAACTGCTTCCTAAGCTCCTCCATCTCCTTAGGACCCATCCGGTACGGTGCCTTAGATATTGGCCCCGTCCCCGGTTTCAACTCAAATGTGAAATCTATCTCTCTCTTCGGTGGCAACCCCGGAATCTCCTCCGGAAACACAACCTCAAACTCTCCCATCACTGGTATCTGATAAACCGTCGGACGCTCTATCCGGTCATCTCTCACATGGCACAAGATCAAAGGACATCCCTTCCTCAGATAAGACTTCAAAGTAACAGTTGCAATCAACTTAACTTTGGGTTTAACCAGAAACCCACGATAAGACACACTAACACCCTTAGGACCTCTTAAAGACACTTTCTTTTGATGACAGTCTATCTTAGCTTTATACTTTCCCAACCAATCCATCCCAACTATCATCTCAAAACCGCTAAAAGTAAACTCTAGCAAGTCTACAGGTAGATCAACTTGCCCAACTATCATAGGTACATCCCTATATAACCTCCCACATGTTACAGACTCACCCGAAGGTATAAAAACTTCCTCACTAACAGACTCATATACCCTCAAACCGAACCATTTAACATGACTCGAAGATACAAACGACTGAGACGCCCCCGAATCAAACAAAACAAAGGTATGAATACCGTTAACAAGAAAAGTACCGGTGATAACATGTGCATCATCTTCAGCTGCTTTCTTCTCCATCATGAACTGCTTTCCACTGGTCTTCTGTCCACCTCCCTGGATAGTGCTGGCTGATGTGGTCGGCTTAGCGCCCGACCCTTGATTGTTGTTGTTGTTCGTCGGTGGTTTCTGATAAGAATTACCGCCGTTGCGGTTACCTCCACTCTGATAGCTCTGACTTCCCCGGTTTGCCCATGATCCAGTCGGTCTATTGCTCGCATAGCTCTGCGCAGGTCTCTGGAAAGTTCCACAGGTGCACTTGTGCACTCATGCCTCTTGTGGCCTACACCACCACAACTATAGCAGGTCACTCCTCAACTACCACTAACACTTCCACGGCCACGCCCAAAGGAAGCCCCAGCACTGAATCCTGACCCAGAAGAAAACCACTTAGCTTGATTTTGGTTGCCTTTCTTGTGACTAGATTGGCCTCCACCCTCACTCTCAGCCTTTGTTTTCTCACTCACTCTCTCCTGAGCCATCTCCACCAACCTCTCAGCTCTCCCAGCCCTCTCATAAGCTTCCTTAACATCAGTAAGGACTCCCACGGGTAACTTGTCCATGATCTTAGGGGTCAACCCCCTCTCAAACCTCAGCGCCAGATTCTCCTCACTCAAACCCATATCCTTAGCATACCTAGACTTCTCATTAAACTACCTGTAGTACTCGGCCACATACATGTCAGATGTCATCTTAAACCCATCGAACTCCTCTCTAAACTAACTTACTCCTCACATGCTCCGGTACGAACTCTTTTCTCATGGCCTTACGAAACTCTTCCCAAGGTATAGCAGGTAAACCTTAGTTCGCATACAACTCCTTAGCACTCACCTTCACCGTATCCCACCACTTACCAGCTGCCTCCCTCAGGTAGAACACAACTTGTTCTGCTCTCATCTTATCAGGACAGTGAACCAAATTTAGTATGTTCTCCATCTCTCTATGCCAGTTATCAAGAAGGTTAGGCTCCCCAACCCCCTTGTACTCTTTCGGGTTAAACCTCGCTATATAGAGGCTGATTTTAGAGTGATCAACCTCCTTCTCCTTATCCTTATCCTTATCCTTTCCCACAGTCTTTAAAGCCTCCGTAAGAGCATCCTGATGCTCCAACAACTTAACGATATCATCTATGTTCATAACCTCAGCTCTCGCATATAAAGCATTCTTCTTGGGCGGCATCTTGAAACTATATTAGAAAAGGGGTGGATATAAACATACGTACCAAGACCTCAAAACACGAAAGCAAATTGCCCAGGACATACTCGATCGAGTTCCCAAACCTACTCGATCGAGTAGCAGGCTACTCGATCGAGTGCCTATCATACTCGATCGACTGCCCCGACACCAGACCCAAAACAGACCTTCTGACCCCTAACATACTCGACCGAGTAGCCCGGCTACTCGATCGAGTGACCCCCTACTCGATCGAGTGCCCAAAAACACGATTCTGGATTCAAATTCGTCAAATACCCACCCGTTCAAGTCAGTCCCACTCGATCGAGTCATGCTAACTCAAAAACGCTACCTGCATGTTATATCATACTCCAAAATTATAAACAACTTTATAAATCCCAACATTATATCATAACTAAGCATATAATGTTACACAACTTTTCATACAATCAACGAAATAACTTTATCATGTTATTAAACGCCACATAGTAAACATGCATCATGCTTCTCATTCCAACAACAGTTCTATATATCTTATCAATCTTTCTTTCACATTCTCAACTTTCTACTCCCAACATCCAACAATTACACATACTTCATCACATCCACACACAAGCTAACAAACAACGCATACGACCTCGACATACACCCCCCATGTGACCGGTTCAAAATTGTAGGGCAAGTTCGCGACTTCAGGACGTCTCCCAAGCCTTTGCATTAGCTCCTACAACCCTTACCCCAGGTTCATTTTAATTGACTCCTTATATTCATTAGATTCATTGGTTATAGGTTTCAGGATCGTCGCTCCGATACCATTTGTAACACCCCCATACTCCAAGTGCCTTACCAGGACCACTCAGGTATAAGGATACTACCATCTCGGTTACCCGAGGCATGATAATCATAAGAGAATAACGAAACAACATTTAATAGTATAACTTTAGTGAAAAGTACAAATCAAGCTAAATCCCAAAATACGGGTACAAGTTCTCAAACCAACTGTCTAATCAACTAAATGTAAAGTTTACTAAACGACTAAGCTACAGCGGAAGACCTCTATCATCTGACAGTGGCACACCCCAGCAATCCCATGTGACTCAACTCAAACCTGCTCAATTACTGCTCACCATCCCCGAATGGATCACCACAGGTTTTACAAACAACAACACGGGGTCAGTACTAATCACACAATCTATATACATATATCAACAATACGATAAAAAGATATCTCACACCGTCACATACACAATCACATCAGTACCATCAATCTCAATCACCGACTGTCCACTAGACCAGCCCTGCCAGTGGGGGACCGCAGCCGTACCCACCAAATCCCCGCTCCTCATAACGGGCGATAACCCTGTCCATTAATGTGCACATCCCCTTCCGTGGCGGGTTCCACGAAGGGCGAAACTAGGGCGTGAAGCCACTCCCGCAAGTGACCCCACTCAGCCGAGGACACGCCTCGAGAACCAGAGACAAACAATCACAATCAACAAACCGTCACAATACAATTACTCTATATTATTCAATCAACCACAACACATCAACATCACATTATGGGACTAATCCTGAGTAGGAAATCCTACCTGGAAAGCTTAACTATCAGACAGTCTCAATAGCTGTATCAAAAAGCCTCTTCTACAAAACCTCCTCCTATCATACAAACACATAAACACTACCAAATCACAATCTACACAAAACCCCCAAATTCCCATATTAGGGTTTAAACAACTTAAAGCAAATATCATAAAAACGGTACATAGGTCTTACCCTCGACGCAAGGATCTCAACGGTATAACAAACGATGAAAACCGACCTTCCAAACTCCGAGATTTGCTAACAATGCGATTAAAGTGAAGAACGTACTTTGCTTTCTCTCTTGACAGTAATTTAGGTTTTGAAAAGTGTTTAGAACAATGACGGAAAATATTATATACCTTAATCGCATAATTAACAAAACCCGAGAAATAACTCCCCGTAAACCGGCTACTCCATCGAGTAGCTAAGGTACTCGATCGAGTGCCCCCTTACTCGATCGAGTATCCCAGTTACTCGATCGAGTACCCAACAGGTCAGAAACTATTTAAAAATGCAACTCACCCTTACTCGACAGAGTAAGGCCTACTCGATAGAGTACCCAGAGACTCTTTGGCAAACCCACGATAAAATCCATAGAAATGAACTCCCACTTCCACTCAGGCACCACTAAAGACTGAATCTTACCTTGTGGTCGTCGCTGTTCCCCTTTAACTCTCTGGCATGTCAAACAACGGGCCACAAACTCTGCTGTTTCCTTCTTCATCCCAGGCCACCAAAACGTGTTCTTCAAATCCTTGTATAGCTTGTCACCACCTGGATGTACTGAATATGGTGTACAATGTGCCTCTGTCATGATTGTCTTTTTTAGCTCCTCATCATTAGGGACACACCACCTACCATCGAACCTCAAACTACCATCTGTGTGAATGGAGAATCGAGACACTGTCCCTTTCTCTACTCAAGCTCTCCACTCAACCATCTTAGGATCCAAACCCTGTTTACCACGAATATCCCCGTAAAGATCAGGATGTACTGTCAAATCTCCCACAACATCTCCTCTCTGCATCATATGTATACCAAACTTCGCTACCTCATATCTCAACCTCATCAAAGATAGAGCTATACACAAAGAATGTACACTCTTCCTACTCAAAGCATCCGCAACAACATTAGCCTTCCCTTCATGGTAGATAATTTCCATGTCATAGTCGCCAATCAGCTCCATCCACCTCCTCTGTCTCATGTTCAACTCCTTTTGAGTGAAAATATACTTGAGACACTTGTGATAAGAAAATACCTTAAAGATTGCTCCATAAAGGTAATGTCTCCATATCTTGAGAGCAAACACCACTGCACCCAACTTCAGATCATGAGTAGGGTAGTTCTCCTCATAAGGCTTCAATTTCCTAGAAGCATAGGCAATCACTTTACCGTTCTGCATCAACACACATCCTAACCCATTCTTTGAGGCATCTGTATAAACCTCAAAGTTCTCGATCCCTTCAGGCAATGTTAAGATAGGAGCTGTGGTCAAACGCTCCTTTAATGTTGGGAACGCCGTCTCACAACTCTCATCCCAATGAAACCTGTTCTCTTTTCTCATCAACGCTGTCATAGGTCTAGCTATCTTGGAAAAATCTTTCACAAACCGTCTGTAGTACCCAGCTAAACCCAGAAAACTCCTGATCTCAGCAACATTCTTTGGTGTTTCCCACTTTGTCACTGCCTCAATCTTCGCCGGATCCACAGCTACTCCCTCCTTAGAGATCACATGCCCCAGAAAAGCAACTTCCTCTAACCAGAACTCGCACTTGGACAGTTTAGCATACAACTCATGCTCCCTCAAAGTCTGCAACACAATCCTCAGATGCTCCTCATGCTCCTCCTTAGTCTTGGAGTAGACTAAGATGTCATCGATAAACACAACCACAAACTTATCCAAAAACTGTCTGAAGATCCTATTCATCAAATCCATAAACACTGCCGGTGCATTAGATAACCCAAACGGCATCACCACATACTCATAATGGCCATACCTCGACGTGAAAGCTTTCTTTGGTATGTCCACCTCTCTAATCTTCACCTGATGGTACCCCGACCTCAAATCAATCTTGGAAAAGACTGATGCGCCACTCAACTGATCAAACAAGTCATCTATCCTTGGCAAAGGATACTTGTTCTTCATCGTCACTCGGTTCTCTCTCTATAGTCTATGCAGAACCTCAAACTCCCATCTTTCTTCTTCACAAAAAGGACTGTTGCTCCCCACGGCGATACACTTGGTCTAATGTATCCCTTCTCTATCAGATCGTCTAACTGCTTCCTAAGCTCCTCCATCTCCTTAGGACCCATCCGGTACGGTGCCTTAGAGATTGGCCCCGTCCGCGGTTTCAACTCAACTGTGAAATCTATCTCTGTCTTCGGTGGCAACCCCGGAATCTCCTCCGGAAACACATCCTCAAACTCTCCCACCACTGGTATCTAATCAACCGTCGGACTCTCTATACGGTCATCTCTCACATGGCACACGATCAAAGGACATCCCTTCCTCAAATAAGACTTCAAAGTAACAGCTGCAATCAACTTAACTTTGGGTTTGACCAAAAACCCACGATAAGACACACTAACAACTTTAAGACTTCTTAAAGACACTTTCTTTTGATGACAGTCTATTTCAGCTTTATACTTTCCCAACCAATCCATCCTAACTATCATCTCAAAACCGCTAAAAGGAAACTCTAGCAGGCCTACAGGTAGATCTACTTGCCCAACTATCATAGGTACATCCCTATATAACCTCCCACATGTTACAGACTCACCCGAAGGTATAAAAACTTCCTCACTAACAGACTCATATACCCTCAAACCCAACCGTTTAACATGAGTCGAAGATACAAACGACTGAGACGCCCCCGAATCAAACAAAACAAAGGTATGAATACCGTTAACAAGAAAAGTACCGGTGATAATGTGTGCATCATCTTCAGCTGCTTTCTTCTCCATCATGAACAACTTTCCACTGGTCTTCTGTCCACGTCCCTGGACAGTGCTGGCTGATGTGGTCGGCTTAGCGCCCGACCCTTGATTGTTGTTGTTGTTGTTCGTCGGTGGTTTCTGATAAGAATTACCGCCGTTGCGGTTACCTCCACTCTGATAGCTCTGACTTCCCCGGTTTGCCCATGATCCACTCGGTCTATTGCTCGCATAGCTCTGCGCAGGTCTCTCGAAACTTCCAGGTGCACTTGTGTACTCATGCCTCTTGTGGCCTACACCACCACAACTATAGCAGGTCACTCCCCAACTACCACTAACACTTCCACGGCCACGCCCAAAGGAAGCCCCAGCACTGAATCCTGACCCTGAAGAAAACCCCTTAGCTTGGTTGTGGTTGCCTTTCTTGTGACTAGATTGGCCTCCACCCTCACTCTCAGCCTTTCTTTTCTCACTCACTCTCTCCTGAGCCATCTCCAACAACCTCTTAGCTCTCTTAGCCCTCTCATAAGCTTCCTTAACATCAGTAAAGACTTCCACGGGTAACTTGTCCATGATCTTAGGGGTCAACCCCCTCTCAAACATCAGCGCCAGATTCTCCTCACTCAAACCCATATCCTCAGCATACCTAGACTTCTCTTTAAACTGCATGTAGTACTCGGCCACAGACATGTCAGATGTCATCTTAAACCCATCGAACTCCTCTCTCAACTTACTCCTCACATGCTCCGGTACGAACTCTTTTCTCATAGCCTTACGAAACTCTTCCAAAGGTATAGCAGGTAAACCTTGGTTCACATACAACTCCTTAGCACTCACCTTCACCGTATCCCACCACTTGCCAGCTGCCTTCCTCAGGTAGAACGCAGCTTGTTCTACTCTCATCTCATCAGGACAATGAACCAAATCTAGTATGTTCTCCATCTCTCTATGCCAGTTATCAAGAAGGTTAGGCTCCCCAACACCCTTGTACTCTTTCGGGTTAAACCTCGCTATATAGTGGCTGATTTTAGAGTGATCAACCTCCTTATCCTTATCCTTATCCTTATCCTTTCCCACAGTCTTTAAGGCCTCCGTAAGAGCATCCTGATGCTCTAACATCTTAACGATATCATCTATGTTCATAAGCTCAGCTCTCGCATACAAAGCATTCTTCTTGGGCGGCATCTTGAAACTATATTAGAAAAGGGGTGGATATAAACATACGTACCAAGACCTCAAAACACGAAAGCATACTGCCCAGGACATACTCGATCGAGTTCCCTAACCTACTCGATCGAGTAGCAGGATACTCGATCGACTGCCCATCATACTCGATCGAGTGCCCCGACTCCAGACCCAAAACAGACCTTTTGACCTCTAATATACTCGATCGAGTAGCCCGGCTACTCGATCGAGTGTCGCCCTACTCGATCGAGTGCCCGAGGTACTCGATCGAGTGTTCAAAAACACGATTCTGTGTTCAAATTCGTCAAATACCCACCCGATCAAGTCAGTCCCACTCGATCGAGTCATGCTAACTCAAAAACGCTACCCGCATGTTATATCATACTCCAACATTATAAACAACTTTATAAATCCCAACATTATATCATAACTAAGCATATAATGTTACACAACTTTTCATATAATCAACGAAATAACTCTATCATGTTATTAAACGCCACATAGTAAACATGCATCATGCTTCTCATTCCAACAACAGTTCTATATATCTCATCAATCTTTCTTTCACATTCTCAACTTTCTACTCCCAACATCCAACAATTACACATACTTCATCACATCCACACACAAGCTGACAAACAACGCATACGACCTCGACATACACCCCCCATGTGACCGGTTCAAAATTGAAGGGCAAGTTCGCGACTTCAGGACGTCTCCAAAGCCTTTGCATTAGCTCCTACAACCTTTACCCCGGGTTCATTTTAATTGACTCCCTATATTCATTAGATTCATTGGTTACAGGTTTCAGGATCGTCGCTCTGATACCATTTGTAACACCCCCATACTCCAAGTGCCTTACCAAGACCACTCAGGTAAAAGGATACTACCATCTCGGTTACCCGAGGCATGATAATAATAAGACAAAAACGAAACAACATTTAATTGTATAACTTTTGTGAAAAGTACAAATCAAGCCGAATCCCAAAATACTGGTACAAGTTCTCAAACCAACTGTCTAATCAACTAAATGTAAAGTTTACTAAACGACTAAGCTACACCGGAAGACTTCTATCATCTGACTGTGGCACACCCCATCAATCCCATGTGACTCAACTCAAACCTGCTCAATTACTGCTCATCATCCCCGAATGGATCACCGCAGGTTTTACAAACAACAACACGGGGTCAGTACTAATCACACAATCTATATATATATATATATATATCAACAATACGATAAACAGATATCTCACAACGTCACACACACAATCACATCCGTCCCATCAATCTCAATCACCGACTGTCCACTGGACCAGCCCTGCCAGTGGGGGACCGCAGCCGTACCCACCCAATCCCCGCTCCTCATAATGAGCGATAACCCTGTCCATTAATGTGCACATCCCCTTCCGTGGCGGGTTCCACGAAGGGCGAAACTAGGGCGTGAAGCCACTGCCGCAAGTGACCCCACTCAGCCGAGGACACGCCTCGAGCACCAGAGACAAACAATCACAAACAACAAACCGTCACAATACAATTACTATATTATTCAATCAACCACAACACATCAACATCACATTATGGGACTAATACTGAGTAGGAAATCCTACCTGGAAAGCACAACTATCAGACGGTCTCAACAGCTGTATCAAAAAGCCTCTTCTACAAAACCTCCTCTTATCATATAAACACATAAACACTACCAAATCACAACCTACACAAAACCCCCAAATTCCCATATTAGGGTTTAAACAACTTAAAGGAAATACCATAAAAACGGTACATAGGTCTTACCCTCGACGCAAGGATCTCAACGGTATAACGAACGATGAAAATCGAACTTCCAAACTACGGGATTTGCTAACAATGCGATTAAAGCGAAGAACGTACTTTGCTTTCTCTCTTGACAGTAATTTAGGTTTTGAAAAGTTTTTAGAACAATGACGGAAAAGATTATATACTTTAATCGCATAATTAACAAAACCCGAGAAATAACTCTCCGTAAACCGGCTACTCGATCGAGTAGCTAAGGTACTCGATCGAGTGCCCCCTTACTCGATCGAGTATCCCATTAACTCGATCGAGTACCCAACAGGTCAGAAACTATTTTAAAACGCAACTCACCCTTACTCGACAGAGTAAGGCCTACTCGATAGAGTACCCAGAGACTCAAAATAGGGAGTATTACAGCAAAGGCTTGGGAGACATCCTAAAGTTGCGAACTCGCCCTACAATTTTGAACCGGTCACATGGGGGGTGTATGTCAAGTTGTATGTGTTGTTTGTTCGCTTGTGTATGGATGTGATGAAGTATGTTGTAATTGCTCGATGTTTGGAGTAGAAGGTTGAGAATATGAATGAATGATTGATGAGACATATAGAACTGTGTTGGAATAAGAAGCATGTTGGATGTTTACTATGTGGCGTTTGATAACATGATATAGTTGTTTCGTTGATCATATGAAGAGTTGAGAGGCATAGTATTCTTAATAATGATATAATGTTGTGTTTATAAAGTTGTTTTATATGTTGGGATATGATATAGCATGCGGGTAGCATATTCGAGTTAGCATAACTCGATCGAGTGGGTCTGACTCGATCGAGTGGGTATTTGACGATTTTGTAACCAGAATCGTGTTTTTGGGTACTCGATCTAGTACCTCGGGCACTCGATCGAGTAGGGGGTCACTCGATAGAGTAGCCTGGCTACTCGATCGAGTATGTTAGAGATCAGAAGGTCTGTTTGAGGTCTGATGTCGAGGCACTCGATCGAGTATGGGGGGCACTCGATCGAGTAGCCTCTTACTCGATCGAGTAGGTTTAGGCACTCGATCGAGTGTGTTCTGGGCAGTCCGCTTTCGTGTTTTGAGGTTTTAGTGTGTATGTTTATATATACCCTTTCTTATATAGTTTCAAGATGCCGCCCAAGAGAAACGCGTATTATGCGAGAGCTGAGACCATGAATATGGATGATATCGTTAAGATGTTGGAGCACCAAGATGCTCTTACTCAGGCCTTAAAGAAAGTGAATAAGGATAAGGAGGTTGATCACTCTAAGATCAGTCTCTATATAGTGAGGTTTAACCCAAAAGAGTACACGGGAACCGGGGAACCACACCTTCTTGACAACTGGCATCGTGAGATGGAGAACATATTAGACCTGGTTCACTGTCCTGATGAGATGAGAGTAGAACAAGCTGCGTTCTACCTGAGGGAAGCAGCTGGCAAGTGGTGGGATACGGTGAAGGTGGGAGCTAGGGAGATGTATGCGAACCAGGGCTTTCCTGCTATACCGTGGGAAGAGTTTCGAAGGTCTATGAGGAAAGAGTTTGTACCGGAGCATGTGAGGAGTAAACTGAGGGAGGAGTTTGATGGGTTTAAGATGACATCTGATATGTCAGTTGCTGAGTACTATTAGAAGTTTAATGAGAAGTCTAGGTATGCTGAGGATATGGGTTTAAGTAAGGAGAACCTGGCGCTGAGGTTTGAGAGAGGGTTGACACCCAAGATTATGGATAAGTTACCCGTGGGAGTCCTTACCGATGTTACGGAAGCTTATGAGAAGGCTGGGAGAGCTGAGAGGTTGGTGGAGATGGCTCAGGAGAGAGTGAGTGAGAAAAGAAAGGCTGAGAGTGAGGGTGGTGGCCAATCTAGTCATAAGAAAGGCAACCACACCCAAGCTAGAGGGTTTTTTTCTGGGTCAGGATTCAGTGGTGGGGCTTACTTTGGGCGTGGCCGTATGAGTGTTCGTGGTAGTTGGGGGATGACCTGCTATGGCTGTGGTGGTGTAGGCCACAAGAGACATGAGTGCATGAGTGCACCGGGAGCTTTTCAGGGATCGGCTCGGGGGAGCTATTCTCAGAGACCTGCACAGAGTTATGCGAGTAATAGACCGTCTAGGTCATGGTCTAACCGGGGAAGTCAGAGCTTTCAGGGTGGAGGTAACCGCAATGGCGGTAATTCTTATCAGAAACCAGCTACGAACAACAACAACAATCATGGGGTCGGGTGCTAAGCCGACCACATCACCAAGATCTTGTCCAGGAGGTGGGAGAAGACCGATGGAAAGTCGTTCATGATGGACAAGAAAGCAGCTGAGGAGGATGCACATGTTATCACTGGTACTTTCCTTGTTAACGGTATTCATACCTTTGTTTTGTTTGATTCGGGGGCGTCTCAGTCGTTTGTATCTTCGAGTCATGTTAAACGGTTGGGTTTGAGGGTATATGAGTCTGTAAGCGAGAAAGTTTTTATACCTTCGGGTGAGTCTGTATCATGTGGGAGGTTGTTTAGAGATGTATCTATGGTAGTTGGGCAAGTTGATCTACCTGTAGACTTGCTAAAGTTTCCTTTTGACGGTTTTGTGATGATAGTCGGGATGGATTGGTTGGGAAAGTATAAAGCTAAGATAGACTGTCATCAAAAGAAAGTGTCTTTGAGAGGGCCTAAGGATGTTAGTGTGTCTTATCGTGGGTTTCTAGTTAAATCCAAGGTTAAGTTGATTGCAGCTGTCACCTTGAAGTCTTATCTGAGGAAGGGATGCCCTTTGATCTTGTGCCATGTGAGAGATGACCGGATAGAGAGTCCGAAATTTGATCAGATATCAGTGGTGGGAGAGTTTGCAGATGTTTTTCCAGAGGAGATTCCGGGGTTGCCACCGAAGAGGGAGATAGATTTCACCGTTGAGTTGAAATCGGGGACGGGGCCAATCTCTAAGGCACCGTACCGGATGGGTCTTAAAGAGATGGAGGAGCTCAGGAAACAGTTAGATGATCTGATAGAGAAGGGATACATTAGACCTAGTGTATTGCCGTGGGGAGCACCAGTTCTTTTCGTGAAGAAGAAAGATGGGAGTTTGAGGTTGTGCATAGATTACAGGGAGCTGAACCCAGTGACGGTGAAGAACAAGTATCCTTTGCCAAGGATAGATGACCTGTTGGATCAGTTGAGTGGTGCATCAGTCTTTTCTAAGTTTGATTTGAGGTCGGGATACCATCAGGTGAAGATTAGAGAGATGGACATACCAAAGACAGCTTTCACGTCGAGGTATGGTCATTATGAGTACGTGGTGATGACGTTTGGGTTATCTAATGCACCGGCTGTGTTTATGGACTTGATGAAAAGAATATTCAGATAGTTTTTGGACAAGTTTGTGGTGGTGTTTATCGATGACATCTTAGTCTACTCCAAGACTATGGAGGAGTATCTGAGGATTGTGTTGCAGACTTTGAGGGAGCATGAGTTATATGCTAAGCTGTCCAAGTGCGAGTTCTGGTTAGAGAAAGTTGCTTTTCTGGGGCATGTGATCTCTAAGGAGGGAGTAGCTGTGGATCCGGGGAAGATTGAGGCAGTGACAAAGTGGGAAGCACCAAAGAATGTTGCTGAGATTAGGAGTTTCCTGGGTTTAGCTGGATACTACAGACGGTTCGTGAAAGATTTCTCCAAGATAGCTAGCTATGACAGCTTTGATGAGGAAAGAGAACAGGTTTCGTTGGGATGAGAGTTGTGAAAAGGCCTTCCAAACATTAAAGGAGCGTTTGACCACAGCTCCTATCTTTGCATTGCCTGAAGGGATCGAGAACTTTGAGGTTTACACAGATGCCTCAAAGAATGGGTTGGGATGTGTGTTGATGCAGAACGGTAAGGTGATTGCCTATGCTTCTAGGCAATTGAAGCCGTATGAGGAGAACTACCCGACACATGATCTAGAGTTGGGTGCAGTGGTGTTTGCTCTCAGGATATGGAGACATTACCTTTATGGGGCGACCTTTAAGGTATTTTCGGATCACAAGAGTCTCAAGTACATCTTGACTGAAAAAGAGTTGAACATGAGACAGAGGAGGTGGATGTAGCTGATTGGCGATTATGACATGGTTATTATCTACCATGAAGGGAAAGCCAATGTTGTTGCAGATGCTTTGAGTAGGAAGAGTGTACATTCCTTGTGTACAGCTCTATGTTTGATGAGGTTGAGAGATTAGGTGGGGAAGTTTGGGATTCATATGATGCAGAGAGAGGATGCTGTGGGAGATTTGACAGTGCAGCCTGATCTTTATGATGATATTCGAGGTAAACAAGCTATGGATCCTAAGATGGTTGAGTGGAGAGCTGGAGTAGAGAAAGGGACAGTGTCTCGATTCTCTATTCATACAGATGGTAGTTTGAGGTTCGACGGTAGGTGGTGTGTCCCTAATGATGAGGAGCTGAAAAAGACAATCATGACAGAGGCACATTGTACACCGTATTCAGTACGTGCAGGTGGTGACAAGCTATACAACGATTTGAAGAAAACGTTTTGGTGGCCTGGGATAAAGAAAGAAATAGCCGAGTTTGTGGCCCGTTGTTTGACATGCCAGAGAGCTAAAGGGGAACAGCGACGACCACAAGGTAAGATTCAATTTTTAGAGGTACCTGAGTGGAAGTGGGAATCCATTTCTATGGATTTAATCGTGGGTTTACCAAGTCAGCTCACTTTGTACCAATGAAAGATACATGGACTAAAGCACAATTAGCTATGGCTTATCGGACGAATGTGCTTAAGTTACATGGAGTCCCTAAGGACATAGTGTCTGACAGAGATGCGAGATTTATCTCAAGGTTTTGGAAAGAGTTGCAGGAATCTTTGGGAACAACTTTGAAGATGATTACAGCTTTTCATCCTGCGACAGATGTGGGGGAAATAATTTGTATTCTTCCCTTATTATTAAGGATTATAACGAATTTAATGAAGACGATACTAATTATAAAATAAAAATACATAAACAAAATTAAAGGATTCAGAAATAACCTTCGGTCCTAGTAAATACGGCCTAAGAACAATATCAAAATAGATATTCGCCTATCAGTTGCACCCAAGACGATATGAGATATGCTCTATTGATTATGCTAGAATCGATCTAAAATTTTCTGTAAAAATGTAGGTTTTTTGTGTTTTTACTGATGAGAAGAGGCAAGAGAATGAGTAGAAAAATTAGGTCTAAAAATAATCTCCCTCTAACCTACTTAAACCGTGAATTAGGTTAGTAATAGGGTAGATATTTTCTTCCTTATTTTCGGCCCATATAACCGAAATAAGGAGTATTATTTCCTTATTTTGGTTATTCCAAAAATGTATAAAATGTGTTAAATTGTCATCTAGTGAGGATCGAACCCATGACCTCTTGGTTTGTGTACCCTCACTATTACCACTATGACACATTCATCTTGTTGATATTAAATATAACCGATTACATTTAGTTACGAATTAACAGATTAATTCGTCCAAGCTAACATTACATACATTTAATTAAATATAACTTATTATATTCAATTTACGAATTGACAGTTAATTCGTCTCAACTAATATTATTTAATTTTCATTAAATAATTATCTCATCAACACATTGACTAACTGTTTAGTCATATTAGGCATCAATGTGATCATATTTCTATAACCACCTCTCAAACACATCCTATAGGTGTGACCTTTAGGGAACAGTTGATCACCGCCATTTGTAAGATAATAACGTCAAACTTTCTAGCAAGCCAACCGTTATTAGGTAAACGTTAATCAACTGATTAAATATTCGAAGTATACCCTTGTGAACCTGTAAGAGATTTACAAATGTTATCACACTAATTTCTGGAGGACACAAGCTGCAACAAACTCCCACTTGTCCTCACAAGTGTATGTGCGATAACCGATTCTCATATCCTAAAATTTCTCCCACTCAATGTAAAACAATTTGCAAATCCGTATTCACAAAGGTCGTATTTTACAAGCGATCAATATCAAGAGTGGTTTCCCCCACTAGAGAGTAACTTAACTGATTAACGAATCAACATTCGAGCATGGCCATGCATTTCAGTTACAACTCCTCGAGTGGCCCTGAGAAATAACTATACCTGATAAGGGTTGGATATTTTCCTCAACTCGAATCCTGCAGATGTAAGCACAGTATGAAATGACCCAGAAAAAATCTACTTAGCCTCGATTCACGGCAGATCGTGAGAAAGAAACCAAAGTCACCCAAAAGTCGCTTAATCTCAAGAGACAGTCGATAGTCAAAAGAATCGACTCTAGGAACACAATGGATGTCCTATCCACGACCTGGCACCGAATGTTTTTAAACATTTAGGACTCCATTACGTTGTCACAAAAAGTTGTCCTACGAGGTATCGTTATAATCTCGCATCTGTGATCGATCAGTCAACCGTTTGACTTATGGCTCGTTGAACCCACCATCAATCGACTGCACAATATAATAGCCGGAGTTATCAGCTCATATTGGCAATTACGGACCAAAACAAATATAACGTAATTCAGTTCACTTTGTGGCATTCAATGTTGTCAGTACAATCCACATGAAAAACAAAATATTATAATAAAACGATGAAGTTATAAATAGTATATGAAAAAGATAATGTATCAAATCTATAATCAAGTACTAAAACTCAGGAACGCGTTTAATTCCCATGGAATTAACGTGCCCTACATGCTTATCATAATTCAACGGTTTAGTGAGAGGATCCGCGATGTTATCATCCGTCGCAATCTTGTCTATCACTATCTCCTCTTGCTCCACGTAATCACGGATCAGGTGAGCTTTCCGATGTACATGTCTAGATTTGTTGCTAGACTTTGGCTCCTTAGCCTGGAAGATGGCACCTCTATTGTCACAATAGATGGTGATCGGGTCATTCGAACTAGGAACTACTGTAAGTCCTTGTAAGAATTGACGCATCCATATCGCTTCCTTTGCTGCCTCCGAAGCGGCATAGTACTCGGATTCGGTGAGTAGAATCGCTACAACACTGTTTGGAACTCTTCCAGCTGACCGCAGCACCATTAAGAGTGAAGGCGAACCCGGACTGAGATTTTGAGTCATCTCGATCCGTTTGGAAGCCAGCATCTGCGTAACCGATTGCGCATAGCTTAGTATCGCCTCCATAAGTCAATACCCAATCGTTAGTCCTCCTTAGGTACTTGAGGATGTTTTTGACAGCTATCCAGTGTGTTTCACCTGAAGTCTTTTGGTACCGACTCGTCATACTCAATGCATATGCCACGTCTGGACGTGTGCATATCATGGCATACATGATTGATCCTATTGCAGATGCATAAGGAACATGACTCATGCGCTCAATCCCTTAAGGCGTCGTGGGTCACTGAGACTTGCTATTGCATCCCAGTCGCCATTGGAAGGTTTCCCTTCTTGGAGTTGGTCATGTTGAACTTCTCAAGAATCTTATCCAAATAAGACTCCTGATTAAGTGATAACATCCGTCGTGATCTATCTCGGTAGATACGGATTCCCAAGATGCGCTGTGCCTCACCCAGATCTTTCATCTGGAAATGGTTCTTCAACCATTCTTTAACCGAAGATAGGAGAGGAATTTCATTCCCAATCAAGAGTATGTCATCGACATACAATATCAAGAAAACAATCTTGCTCCCACTCGACTTGATATATAAGCATGGTTCCTCGACCGATCGAGTGAAACCATACTCTTTTATCACCTGGTCGAAACGATGATTCCAACTCCGAGAAGCTTACTTAAGTCCATTGTATTTGACATGAAGTATTTGCTCAAGGAACGAGTTTGGTGCGCATTTCGAGGCCCGAAAGACAAATCCACGAGAAGTTAGAAGTCAAGTATCAGCTACTTCAGTCGATCGACCATTTCCCTTAGTCGATCGACCAGACCACGACTTCCAGGAGCCACTGTTCAGAGCTTACCAGTCGATCGACCGGCTTCAGTGGTCGATCGACCAAGCCTCTAAACTGCGTGAATTAATAGAACGAGGAATAGCAAGCCCATAGTAGCTAGGTTTTGGAAATAAGAACTATGTTGTATTCAATATAACGTATGCTAGGTTTTGAGAACAGGAGCCAATTTTGTATCATGTTTTTAATCTAGTTTTATTATCAGAAATTCTTTAGGGTTCTTTAGTTTATAATCTTTTCCATTCAATAAAAGTTACTTTGGCATTCGGGTTCTTGGATCTTTATTCTCTGCAATTCTGTTCGGTACTTTTCTGTTCTTATATTTAGTTTCATTGTTTTATTATCGTTCGTAGGATAGAATTGCTAGTTAGTATCCCAAAAGCCAATTATCGTTTCTTGTTATTTGTTATTTAACTGTTTTAAGCATGAATTCAGTAGTTTTATTAGTCAATTTTACTGTTGTTTTTATCGTAGTCGTGAGTAGCTAAATACCCTGTGCTAGGATGTAGGGAATCTTTAGTGTAGGCGGCATTAGAATAGGGAACCCTGAATCGCGCCACGGTCGATCGACCGCCTACCTTGGTCGATCGACTGGCCTCGTGAGGTTTTGCTTCGTTTTAATTGCTTTAAATTCTATTTTTGACGAATCGAGTGCACGCGACTAGTTGAATGCTTAGTAATTGACTGACCCATTAGATCGAAAGATAGGGAAGGTTGCTAGACTACCTATTAAAATGACTAAACTATGCTAAGATCGAAAGATAGGTAAAGTTTAGAATATTAGTCACTTTTCAGGACGAGAGTCAGTACTAGTGATATTAAGGACCCGTAGCGAGATCGAAAGACGCTACTTGTTGAGAGTGGACCGAGAGGACCTCTTGTTTTCCCGTCTCATGTGTTTGTTTTAGACCTACCTAGTTTGCTGCCGCCGAAACTACAGTGAACCGACCATCCTTAGGACCCTTTTTAATATCTTTTTCGTCCATTTATTTAGTTTATTGTCTTTTATTGTTTTAGCTATAGACCAAATCAACTCAACCCCCACAATTGTTACCTTCGACTGAAATTAGACAACTAATAATTACATCTGCCTCTCTGTGGTTCGACCCTGTTACCACTAGCTTCTGTTAGTTTTAATAGGTATTATAAATTTTATTTTTGGTACTCACAACGACGGGTATCACTCTGTTTTGGGCCGGGACTACAGAATGTAGAGGCCAATGTTTGTCGAACTATGATGCGGGTTTGATTCCGTCACAAACGGATATGTAGGCGCCTCATGATGTAATAGGCTCAACCCACCATTTATGCAATTTTACGGGTCAACGACCATCAATGATGAATTGATACAACGATGATGAAAGCAAAGGTATCTAAAACAGTGTTTCAGGTATGATCTATGTTTATGGTTGGCGAGCTTATGTACGTAGGTCTAGTGGATCCTAAACGACCCGCGGAATCCTCAGGTCAGTAGACTTAGGGTATACTTTGATTTACGCCTTGTCCAAGCCTCAGGTAAAGTGGAGGCTTTGTAGTTACCCATATCCGTTGATATTGGAATTTACAGAAATCCCGACAAAACACCCGATGATGATAGGTCACATGTTTATTTATCGGCACCGCACATTAATGGACTCCGTTTTGTGATGCGAGACGGGCATTATTTGACGGTAAATGAGATTTATTTCATCGTTTTTTTTTATATTTTCGAATTTATTTGAAAGTAAAGCTTTGTTTATAATTTATTTGAAAAATAAATTATCTTAAAGTTTTATTTGAATTTATTTGGAAATAAAATGTGTGACAATTTTTATGATTAATCGCTTTTATTTAATTTGAAAAATTAAATTAAAAACGATTTTGAGCTCGAATTGTAAGGCAATTTTAAGCTCATTATTGTATGATTTGAAACAAAAAAAACTAGGAGTAACTTTGGTACAACCCCTCCCCCTCTAATCCCGGTTTCGAACCCGCACGCACACTCATCACTCCCCTTATTTTTTCCTTCCCAAACCATGACACAATAAACCAACACACACACACACACACACACACACACACACACACACACACACACACACACACACACACACACACACACCGACATCCATGTTTTCCCGAGCCTAGAACCGCACCAACCACCACCCAATCACACACCCACCTAGCCTAGTACCCGCCCTTCACCTAGAACACGACCCTAGTACCCTTCCTAGCCTTAACCCACTTAACCCATGTCAAACGCGAGCCAAAAAAATCTAACCCAAAACCCAACCCTTGCTGCCCCTGTTTTGGCGACTAAAACCGAGCCAATTCAAACCTAATTTTTTAATCTTTTTCTCTATCTTTTTCCCTTCCAGATTATCTTTAATTTTATTCTCATGTTTATAGAGTTATCACCTCCTCCTAATCACTCTCCATTTCCTCTCTAACACAGAAAAATCAATCAATCAGTTATCTTCTCCATTTATTGCCAAAAACGAGTCAATCATGCACTCACTCTCCCATTTCATCTCTATACATTTTCCCCTTCCCCAATCCATATCTTTGAATCTCTCACCAACTCTTTGACGAGTCTCTAAAAATCCTAGCACTCCCCATTTCCCATTTCCTATATAAACCCCTACACTTCACTAGTGAAGGGGACATGACTTTTCCTTCTCAAAAAACCCTAGCATTCGCATCTCATTTCTCATGTCAAAAGGATTCTAAAAATCGTCTCATACCCATAAAGAAAGCATAAGGTTCACACAAGAGAGTTTTGCTCTCTTTTTCGTGTCTTCTTGCGTTCCGGACAGCTTGTGTTATCGTTTGTTTATATCTATTTTAAAACATTTTTTGATCTCTTTTTTTGATATAAAACAAAAAATTGGAGTCCAAGGATTCCATATCATCTTTTAAAACAAAATTTCATTGAGAAACGAAGAAGTAATCGCGTTTTGAAAACTGCTGCACGAAGTGCATTTTACTCGTGAAAATTTCGATCGAGTTGTATCTTTAATTCAATGGTTTGCACATCGAGTCGACAAATTTTCTCGGATTGTAATAGTTAGCTTCCTACTGGCTCCCCCACTCCCGTTCTAATCCATGAACTGATTGCTTGCTTAGTAAAGCTCAAACAAACCTTCGCATGCTAAACAACTTGAACAAAGTAGTTTAAATTGTATTAAACGACTTAGAAACTATGCTCACATGCTAGGATCAAAATGGTATTTTCACTTTCATACAAATGATCATAGTCTTAACCGATTAGCCATCATAGTCCTATGTAAAGGCCAATGTTTACAACGGGCAGGGGTGGGTTTCTTATTAACAGACTTTCCATCACGTACCTTCACAACGAATACAATCTCTATTGGTTTCTGAATTCCCTTAAATTCAGTGGCGACTCCAAACATTTTTCAAAAAATCGTGAATCCGAATTACCACATCCACAACTCTTAAACACATAAATCACGGCAAAATTTATTGTATAAATCACCACATGGTCCACATTGTTGTTTTTTTTTTAATCTAAATCTGTCACTATATAACAAATATCCATGTGATGTGCGCTTATTTTGTACCATTTTTTATGTGACTCGTATTTACGCACATTTAGTCCCTTAACTAGCCTTATTCCTATGCTTCCTAGCTGTGGACATGGGTCCACCTGCGACGCCCAGCCAATCTGTGGACGCGCAGCGGTCTTTTGAAAGCCACGCTTGGCGGCCTAAAAATGCTTTCGACCGGATCATTTTAGATTGGTCGGTTTCGTCTCGGCAAGGGTCTCGAAACGATGTAATAGATGTTCGGAGTCGCCACCAAGAATTTCTGGGATGCTTGGAACCCGTTCGAATCCACTTTATACCTAGGTCAACCAAGGCAAAAAGCGGTGTTTGACATAGGTACTAAAGATAAGGAGTCGTCCCTCTTTAGCATCCTATCTCTAGAATGACATTAGTACGCCCTGGATAAGGTCGTCCACTATCTAAAATTTCTGAGTAAGAGGTGAAGGTACGTATTGGGAAACCCTTTAACCAGACACCCAATCCCGCCAGCGGTAGCAGCTTCTACTGATCGATCTTGGTTGGTTAAATGCAAAAGTTGATAAAACGGGTAAATGCATGAATGCGCATCCACAAGTTTAAACCTAACATGTGAGCTTTCTATGTCGGTTATTTATCCAAATATCAAGTAATTGATGTCCAATTAGATTTAATGTTAATTTACATGCAAGACGGAAATTAAACATCCATTTAACGAGTTAGGTTCATGGTGCATAACGTGATCCATTTGTCTTAGAAAGGCGTTTTGCAAATACAATATAAAAAGGGTAGATTTGTTATCTGATCATCCTAGACAAGTGCTGGAAGGGAGGCAGGGTCTGCATCAGGCTGGCTATTGAGGCGCGAGGTGTCAGGCGATGCAAGCAGGCATGTCCTGGTTAAAAAACTTGAAAATGGTTGGCCTGTTTAGGCGCGAGTCAACAGACTGTCCTAGGGACTTCTTCTGACTGTTAAAATGTTTGTAAAACGGCTTGTAAAGGGGGTGTTTGAACCCTTCTTTATTTGAAAAGGTCGTTTAGACTTTTTTTGTTTTAATATGAGGAACGAGCCTTGAATAATCATCATTGTATTGGCAATATTCGACGTCGGGTTCGGTTTTGCAAGCTTGACAAGAATAGTTTTGAAAAACGATTATGAATTAATTGAATTAAGTTCATTTGTTTGTGATTAGCCAATGTTTATCATCGTACTCGGGTTAAAAACCGACATGGTATGTGGAACCAAGGATGACTTTGCATTTATGACTAATATGTGTTTGTTTTGAAATGTGAAGAAATGAAATAAAAGGTTTTAAAATACCTTATAAAATGTAATAAACCAAATATTATCACTGAAACACGGATTAAACCGTCATGGTATGAGGAACCAAGGGTGAAAATGATTTATGGTTAAAAGTTTATCATGAAAATGATTTGAAATATTCGAAAGGGTAAAACCCGATTGCAAATAGGACATGATATAAAGAGGAAAGATGAGAGAAAACACGGGTGGATTAAGGCCTGAGAGGGCATAGAGGCGTGAGCTGCCCCCGCCCCCGCTACGCAAGTAGCCCCTGTCTCTGGCCAAAATCCGGTTTTGGCTCATCTAACTTATATTTGAATCATGTTATGCATGTTTTAGCATTTTATAGTCATAAAACAGATGAAAAACATGAAAGAAGAGGATTTTTACACCCTCATACTTACATGCTAGGCTTGAGACGAGAAATCGATGAAAGTGTAACAAATTGTTAGGTCGGAAAACTCAGTTGAAAACCATTTTAGCAATGTAAGGAGTGTTTTGTTAAGTTTAGTGATGGTGTAGTTGGTCGAGATGGTCGGTCAAGTGATTTAATGCACGATGACGATACCAAACAATATGTATGGCTTGTATTTTCGATCGGTAGGTTGAAAATACGTGTCGGTTTGTGACTTAAGAAATCGAGTCGAGAATTTTAAAGGAGAGATGAGGGGCGGACACTCGCGTACCTTCAAATGGTGGAATTTGAGGGGTATTTATAGATAAATGGGTGGTTTTGTGCGTTATGAGCGACGTGGCCGCATGGGCTACTCAAAGAGGCACGAGACATTTCACGGGTCTTCGAGCTTTCTTATCACTATCACGCAATTGAAATCATGATTTGTTCAATCCTATGTTTTGGATGACATGATTTGTACTTGACCATTCAAGTATTTCGTGAATACTTAACATGGAAGTTTTGTGAAGTTTATTTTTTGTGTTTGACTCAGTTTGACTCGTTGTTGGAGTCGGAATTTGAGTTTTTGAGTCATTTTTTGGTCCGGTGCCGGTTTTGACTCTAGTTAGTGTCCTTGCGACACCGTCGTCGTGCATTAAATACTCCAGGTACTTTTGAAGTGTTTTGAAATGTTTTGTTTTCGAAATCGTTTTGATTTTTCCGACGTATAATTATACAAAACTGTCGATTAAACGCTTCGATTCCTAAGCATGTTGTAGTCCGATAATCATCGGGTGTTTGTTGGAGACTTGGGAGATTCTGGGTATCTACAGAGCCCCCACTTTGATTGAGCCTTGGACAGGGTGAAAGTCAAAGTATAGCCCCAGGTCAATCGGAGATTACAACCTGGAGACCGAAGCGACGTCAAGGCGGCTCGAAAGGGTTCGGGCCAAGGACCTGCCATCGGGAAAGGCGACGCCAAGGCGACTCGGGGTTACGAGTCAAGGACATGTCGTCATGAACAATTTAGAGTCTATCGACAGTCCGTGCGGGTCGTTTAAAGTCCGTTAGACTATGTACGAAGGCTCGCCAGCCATAAGAAGGTGTAATACCTGAGGCATCTTCGAGATATGTCCTTGAATTATTTCTTCTTTGCTGGCAATGGCTCGCCAGCCGTGTTGCGGATATGATGGGGCTTGCCAGCCGCATTAAAGGTGTGCATTGTAAGAGAAAGATTACACAAACAAGATCCGGAAAAGTAGAGAACAAAGTAACCTCGGACAGTACCAAGAGCGGAGGAAAGGTTGTATGAAAAGGAATCCCTAAACCTAATTACGTCTCTCCTATTTATAGGAGAGATAATTATTTAACCTAAGATAACAAAATAAATAGGTTCACGCGAGAAAAATCCCACGTCAGATAGCAAACTAGTCGATCAAGTACTTTGAGACTCCTCGAATGAGTAACTCCAGCCAGAAACCTCTCGATCGAGTAGATAAACTACTCGATCGAGGAACCTCCAAATTCCATCTTTCGATCGAACAAGGTAAGGTATTCGATCGAGGTCTTCCCCAAACCAAAGGGCCTCGATCGAGCAAAAAGGTCAACGAAACTTCTTGATCGACCAACTGTCATTGATCACAGCCAAAGGACGTATGATTCTAGCTTCCAAGGTGACTTCACGCATCCCAAGGCAGCAGCATTACCACTTCAAATCCACTCATCTCCTAAATGCAAGCTGAAAGGATAGTTCCAGGCTCAGTTCCGTTTCTTTCAGGTCCATTCGTGCAATTAAAGCCAAACGAACCAAAATAGAATATTTGGGGCATTTTATAGCATGAAACTACGGGAATTGCATAGAAATACGTGCATAAGAGGCTCCAAAAGTCTATATAAAATGCACGTATCAAATCTCCCCAAACCAAACCTTTGCTTGTCCCGAAGTAAACTGGCACTTATAGCCAAAATAGTCAAATGCAAACGAGTTGTAAGATGTTTATAAATAAGCTGAACTGTCGACCTTGCAAGACCTTCAAAAATGGACTCTCATGGGTCACTCTTCTCTCATGAAGCAAAGGGTAAGCATATGAATGTAAGAGAGGAAGAAATATAGAAATCGCTCACCTAAACTACGACCCACATAAACATGCATGCAACTAACATGATAGACAATTCTTGCTACCGTGCACATACATTCCAACCAAACAAGGTCCCGTCACAGCCGAGGACTTACAAAAGCATTAAAAAGTGAGGCAGTGGGTAAGAAGGGCAAAACATTTTTGGAAATGTGAGGTTAATAGCCAAGGTAGAAACCTAATCAAAACCAAACTAAACAATATCTGATTCTTAACCATCTAAAAAGTGAAACACAAATGCCATTTATTTCGGCATACAAACTCACTCAACCAAATACATACTTCTCATAAGATAAAAATAAAACATAGGAGCAAAACCGACTTTTATTCAACTCTTTTTTCAATTCTTTTCCTTTCTTTTCTTCTTTTTCTTTTTTTTTTTTCTTTTATTTGCTCGGTTTTTTTCATTTTTCTGTTTTTTTTCCTTTTTCCAACTTATTTTTTCATTTCATCCTCCTTTTTCCATATACCTACTCCAAATCAATACAATACAAACCAAACTCGGCATGATAAATTATATACCGCAAAAACATACACTAAACTAGCTTGACAAGGCAGACTAAATTTGGTATATAGTTAAGGGTCAAAAGGCAAATTTGGCTAAATGTGGAGATAAATCGGTAAAAATGAAAAAAAAAAAGGGGAATGTAAGCACCTCCCTGCATGTGACACCAACCACTAACCCGAATGTATGTAGGCAAAAAACAATTGAATTTCATATACGTGCAAATTAATGAAACATGCTATGCAAGGAGTATACTACTCACAATCCTAGATGAAGTGGTCACAAATGACACCAGTTTATACAGTTGTAAAACTTAGAAAATATGAGTAGGATGCAAAAATGTCAGGTCAAGTCTATTCGTTCAGTTAATTTCAACATAAACTCGTAGATCATTGATGCGTGTCCTAAATATGATGTTTTACACCGTATTTTACACGCATTTCAGAGCTCATTTGTGTAGTTATGCTACTATTTTCCCTATTTCCGTCTACTTTTGTGGTTTTATGTAATATTGCAGAAATGTGAAGAATCCAGCGGGAAATGAGCCAAATCCGTCCCCGAGTACTTGGTATAATATTTGACATGAAGTATTTACTCTGGAAGCAAACTTGGTGCGCGTATCGAGGCCTGAAAGACGAATTTACGAAGCTTTTGGAGCCAAGTACCCGTTGAAGTGGTCGATATACTGATGCTCTTGGTCGATATACCAGAGTACGATTATCAGAAGCTACTGTACAGCGAGGGTTGGTCGATCGACTAGTCACAGTGGTCGATCGACCACACCGTGGTTCTGACGCAAATTTAGAATTCCGAAGCCCATTGTAATTAAGTTTTAGGAATAAAAGTTACGTGACACGTCTACATAACGTAACTCCTTCCTACTGCTATCATCATCGAATTAATTAGGGTTCAATACACAGAGAAGTTTAACTTTTGATTAATTCATTAGTTTAGATTAATTTTCCGTCAATAAAGTTTTATTTTGCATTGGGTTTGATCTTTTCTCTTCAATTCTTCTTTACAGTATTCTCTGTTCCTTTGTTCAATTTTGTTACTTTAATTCCTCCGTAGTTTAGAATTGCTAGTTTAGATTTCCCAAAGCCAAATTGTCATTTCATGTTAGTTATTTATTTAGTTAATTTAAGTATGAATTCGTTTGCTTTATTTGTTAATTGTATTGCTGTTATTATCACCATCATGAGTAGCTAAATCCTTTTGTGCTAAGATGTAGGGGATCTGTAGGTTAGACGGTTTCGACATAGGTGACCTGTTATCGGGCTCTGGTCGATCGACTGACATACATGGTCGATCGACCGCCACGTGTTAGATTAGCTGCGTCTTAATTAATTTAATTGCTATATTTGGCGAATCGAGTGCACGCGACTAGTTGAATGCTTAGGAATTGACCGACCCGATAGATCGAAAGATAGGGGAGGGAAATAGACTACTTAATTAAGACGACTAAATTAGCAAGATCGAGAGATAACTTAATTTAGGCTTTAAGTATCATTAATCAAGAACGAAAGTTAGTATTAGTGAGAATTAGGGACCCATAGCTTAGGCCGAACGGTTGCTAACTGTTAAATTGGACTGAGAGGACTGTTTATTTTCCCGTCTAACATGTTTAAAACAGTTTACTTAGAGTTGTCGCCGTCGAAACTACAGTGAACCGACCATCTTAGCATCCTTTTAATATTTGTTTTCATCTGTTTCATCTACTGCTCATTTATTTACTTTAGTTTAGTTTTAATTTGATTCCCCTTTAGTTATAGAACTATTCAAATCAAACCCCCACACAACTGTTAGTTTACATTAAGATTAGACAACTATTAATTGCATCACCTCTCTATGGTTCGACCCTGACTGTCACTAGCTATATTAGTAGTTTGGATTTATAAATTTATCTTTGATACTCCACGACGGTATCAAATTTTGGCGCCGTTGCCGGTGAGGCAATTGTTTAATTTTTAGTTGTTTTTATTTTAGTCTTTATCTTAGTTTAAGGGACATCTGTTCCTTCAACTCTTCTCATATTCTACTTGTAGTTTCCTCTTATGCGCATATCACAGGGTGGTGAATTACGACCACTAGATCCTGAGATCGAAAGGACTTTGCGTGAGTTGAGACGATCATCTAGAATATCACCGACAGAGGAGGAGCTGAGTACTTTGTCTAGTTATTACGAGAACGAGTTATTTGAGGAGGATCCACCTTCGTCTCCTATTTCTAGTTCTTCAGCTGAGACCGTTACATCTCCAGATATGGCAGAAGAACCAAGTATAGCCAGTCACTCCAAGCCAAAAGCTAAGAATCTCTATAAGGGATTCGCGTTTCCAGCTGGGACAGATAGAAAATTTGAACCGAAACCGGCCTACATTAACTTGGTTGAGAGAAACCAATTTGGGGGAGCTGCAAATGAAGATGCAGCTAAACATATAGAGATATTCATTGACTACTGTTGTTCCATACCCCTACCAGCAGGTGTGGCCCAAGACCAGGTAAAGGAGATGATGTTCATATTCTCGCTTCGTAATGCTGCTAGGGAGTGGTACCGAGATCTGGATCGAGCTGCCAATGGTATTTCTGATTGGAATTCGCTGGCCCTAGCATTTTATAAGAAATATTTCTCTGCATCGAAGACCAATGCGATTAGAGATCATATCACAAGCTTTAAACAGGGTCCTGATGAAAATTTTCATGAGGCATGGGTCCGTTTTAAGAGGCTGGTGCGATCTATTCCGCACCATGGGTTCGAACAATGGTGCCTGTGTAATCAATTCTACAAAGGGCTTTATGATGATCAGAGGGCTATCCTCGATGCTGCAGCTAATGGTAGATTCCAGGAGAATGTTGGAGAAACTAAGGGGTGGAAGATTATTGAAGATATGGCCATCCATAAAGCTAAGCATGGGAATTCTAGAGGAAATCAGAGAAGATCAGTTGAATCTCCTGTTGTAGCTGCAATAGAGGCCCTTACTGCGAGATTCGACAAGATAGATTTTGGGGGATCCCAAAAAGGTGGGATGTATAAAGTTAACGCAGTTTCAGACGGACCGTTTACATGCAAAAGATGTGTAGGAGAGGGACATGTTTCGGAGTTTTGTACTAGTTCGAATGAAACATGTGCTGCCTTTCAACATTATAGGCAGACTGGTACTTATCCTGATCCCTCTAATGTCCACCCCAATTTGAGGTGGACTAACCAGAATGTCCTTAATCCGGGTCCACCACCGCAGCAGCAGCAGAATTATGTGACCCCTCATAAGTAGCAGCAGTATCAAAAACCTCCCTATGTGCCTCAGCAGCAGCAATTTTAAGGTTCTGATATTTCTGAATTGAAAAACATGGTTCAGGATTTGTCGGGTTTGCTGCAAAAGGAGTCTCTAGCTAGAGAGACTTCTACAAAAATGTTGGAGAGTCAAATTGCCCAATTGGCAAGCAAAAGTGCAACTAGAGCTCTGGGGCATTTACCGTCGCAGCCGGATCAAAAAGAGACTCTAAATGCGATTACTTTGAGGAGTGGGTCTACGCTTGATGGGCCCACTATGGTCGAAGATGATACTGAAAAAGATGAGGCTGAACCAAGTAAGAAAAAGGCTGGAATGAACAGTAGCAAGAAAAAGACGATCAGCAGGTATATCAGTCGATCGACTGACACACCTGGTCGATCGACCAGCTCGCGCGACAGTGCAGTTTCTGGCCCTGAGGAAGCCAACCGATCGACTGACCTACATAGTCGATCGACTGAAGATACTGCTGATGCCGAACCTTTTCGTCCTCCAATGCCAGATAACTTGAGGGACTATTTTTTTTGGGGTACGGCAGCTCTGAAATTATTGAGGAAAGATCCAAAAGCTGATGGGTCAGTTCCGGTTCAAAAGTATGACCCTACGACGGTTAATGGGTCATTCCTGAGACGGTATAAAGAAAGTTCGAGCTACAACAAGGAAAAAGTAGTGGATTTTCAGCCTAAGTCCACTGATGCCGGTATGAGAGACCTAGAGGAGAGGGCTAAGTTGCTTCTTACAGCCCCTTATCCAGAGAGATTGGTGTCGACAAAGGAACAGGTATCGTTTAACTAGTTTGAAAATGTTATTCGTAGTTTAAATGTGCAAGTTCCTGTCTTAGAGTTAGTTAATCAAGTGCCTGCTTATATGAAATTTATGAAGCAGCTGTTGTCTAAAAAGAAGTCACTTGATACTGTGCAATCTGTTGCACTAACTGAGGAGTCATGTTCCTATTTGACTCATACTACACCTCATAAACTAGAAGACCCAGGTAGTTTTTCAGTCCCATGTAATATTGGCACCTTTTCTATTGAGAAGGCATTATGTGACCTAGGGACCAGTATTAGTGTTATGCCTTTGAGTCTTGCTAAGAAATTGAAATTGACTAGGTTTGCAGTTACTAATCTGACTGTACATATGGCTGATCGTTCTGTGGTCCAGCCTATAGGAGTCTTAGAGGACATTCCTGTGCAAATAGGAAAGTTTTTTTTCCCAGTTGACTTCGTTGTGCTAGATATGCCCGAAGATGCTCACATTCCTATCATTTTGGGTAGACCATTTCTGCACACTGTTGGTGCAGTTATACATATTGGCTCAAGGACATTGACCTTAAAGGTAGGGAAACAGTCCATTATTTTTGCCCAGACCTATAAGAAGAAGGATGCCATGTACCCAGTAACTTGCAATGTAGCTAAATCTTATGTTGTGTTGCCTGATATGCCTACCCCTATGCCTATTTCTGCTATAACACCTCCGCCCCAGATTGGGAGCAAATTGGAGGAAGATCCTTCTATTTTTACTGTTGCAGGAGCTGGTTTGGGGAAGTTTGATGTAGGTAATGTCGTCGGGTCACATCCAATCAAACACATTTATAATACTCAACAAACAACTAGTTAGCGGTAAGTCGAGGTCGATCCATGGGACGGTGGTTACTCAAATTATTCAATCTAATTATGGTTATGCTTGGGGTTGTCACAATTATAATGGGTTGATGATTCTAATCTAATAAAAGCAATAAACAAGCAACAAAAGGAAAGATGTAAACAATTGATTAAAAAGCACTAGGGTGTCATGGGATCATAGGGGAATCATGGGATATGATCATACAAACATGTTCTCAAATTATAAGCAAGCAATTATTGTTGTGATGGATTGAGTTGGGTTATATCTTACAATCCTAGGAAAGTTTGGGTCCCGGAGCCGAATCGATTAGATTGTACAACACCTACAAGTCGACTTAATCTTCCCTACTCAACAACATGCATGGTCTAATGAGACTCGAGTTGGGTTATGTCTTACAAGTCTCATTGAAAAGATAGAAGATGATAGTAAATGCAAGGACTCATAGGCTTAGCATTTCATCAAACATAACATGTGCATGAGTTGAGATCAAAACAAGCAAGCAAATAAAACATGAAAGCATTTTAATTTAAGCATGAATCATTCCCCATGTTGGTTTCCCCTAATCACCCATTAACCCTAGCTAAGAGACTACTCACTCATTATCATGTTGATCATGCTAGCAAAGTTGTCAATCATACCAACAATATGAAACATGATGAATAAATGAAAGTAATTAACAATAATTAAAAAGGGATTAAGAGATTATACCTACTAATGATTCCAATAATAAAGCAAAGATAAAAGAAGTACTTGAATGCTCGATTGAGAGGTTGTCAATCTCCCAATAATAACCCAAATAATCTTCAATTACCCAAAATAAAGGATGAATAAAAGAGAGATTAAGGAAATAAAACTTGTATTAGAACTTGATTAATTGTTGATTACAAAACTAAAGAGAGATTTGATTGATATTAACTACCCTAATTATTGATAAGAAGAACATGCACCTCTAATTAGACTAATGGGGTATTTATAGTGAAAATTAGGGAGGATGCATTAGGGTTAACTAAGGGCTAAACTAGTAATTACACTTTTTAGATTGAGCAAGGAGGAGCCGGTATTTTTCGAAGGAAGGGCTTCTTTCTTTGTTGCTTGAAGAAGACAATTCGTGCTGGAGCCGAATCCGGGCATCCAAGGGTGAAGACGGGCGGATTGTAGCTCACGTAGCAAGGAAAAAGTTTCCTGTCCAGGAATACGCCCGTCCCGAGCGAAATATGGGCGTCCTGAGCCTCAACCCGAGCGGGTTCATCAGTATCCTGCTCCAGATAGACTTGACCCGCACGGGTTGAGCTGCTATTCCCTTTCTTTTTGCTTTTAAGCCTAAGATGCCTCCATATACTCCTTATTTATTCTTCCTTGGTCATCATTCTTGCTTCCTCTTCATACTTAGTCCATCAAATATCGTCAATAAGCTTCCAAATATGCACAAAAGACGGGAATTTCCGCCTTATTATCTTCTTTCCTACAAAACATGTAAAATGCACTAGGAAAGCAAATAGGAAGGATTTGACGGATAAAATGGTCATGAAATGTTATAAAAGTATGCAAAATAGGCTCAATTAGGGGACTAAATGTGCGCAAATAATGTTCACATCAAATATCCCCAAACCGAACCTTTACTCGTCCCGAGTAAAGAGGTGACAAAAACTAGACCTTTATTTAAACTATCCTAATAACAAAGCCGATATGAGACAATTAGCGGGTCTCACTCCGCCCCTTCAACTCAAAACAAGACAACCATGAGGTAGGATGCCTTCTTGCAAGGCAAGGTGGGTCTTGCCAAAATGGCGACACATCCAAACATTAAGCACACAAAATCAAGTAATGGATGCATCTACAAAAGAATAGCCACTTTCCTCATCTAAGCGGCGGAAATTATCTACAAAGGAATCATTTCAAGGGCACACAATCCTTCATAGATGCAATTTCTTCAAACTACTAAGCCTAGAAGGATACCAATAAATCACCTCCAAGTTGTGTCAAGCTAGGGTACCTTTGTCCTCAATCGTTAAATGCTTTTGTCAAGCGTAGACTCCCTATGATGTTAGAAACACTGGAGGATCGCTGAATTCCCCCTCTTGCCTAGACAAGAAGAAGGGTCGTCCCCTCTCTACCATGCACAAAAATGGATACGATGGATAAAGGGATCAATAGATATTTGAGTTTCACTTTGGGAGTTTGCTTTTGTTTTTATTTTCCCCCCCAATTTCTTGTGTCATTTGACATTTGAGAACACTTTCTTTGCCATTTCTTTTTGATTTTTGGCATTTCAACACTTGACAACTTTCAACTTTTTGCACTTTCTTTTGAACATTTTCAAAGTCACCTCATATGTAATGAGGGTGCCTTATATTTGAAGCTTTTAGGAGTTCTATTTTTGCTCCTCATTTCTTTTGATGCATTTTGCAAACTTTCTTTCACTTTAAATTTCATTGAACTCAAATTGATTTCTTTTTGTGCCCATTCCCCTTGATGATAAAAATGTATGGTAGAACATGGATGAATGATGGTTGCATAGTTTCAAGGGTCACCTTGGAATAAACGGTAGCCAAGGAGTTATCACACCACAAGGTACTCTTGACTAGGCCTTAAACCATGGGTCAAAGGATACTAGCATGACACATCCTAGGGTGTTTTAAAAGTATTCTAACAAGCAAAGTCTTAAGAAGAAAAAGCATCTATTAGGGCCTATATACACTTGTCAAGCTTCCCAAATAGACGGTTTCACAAAATTTTTCTAACATGCAACTACATGCCATGATGCAACTATCATATATATACATCCTAATGCATATGATTCTACCAACTAATATGACATATAAACTAAATGCAAGTTCTAAGTTCACATTGTTTTTACCGCATCAATCAAAATAAAGCCACATAGTCATTAACATAAAGAGGAAAAAGGAGATTGGAAAGATCATACCATACGCTCTTCATGATCCTCATGTCTCGGATGTGGCGTAGTCAATCAATGTGAAAACGGTGAACAAACACAATATATACAAAACAATATATATAAGACTACACTAAAAAGGAAATGAACATGTTTTTGGATTTTTAAATTTTTCAAATTTTTATGTTTTTTGTTTTTATGAAATTAAAAGACATATTTTTATGATTTTTCGAAATTTTTCAATTTTTATGCATTTTTGGAATATAAATTCCCATCCCCCACTTTATTTTGGACATTGTCCTCAATGTACATGTAGGAGTAGGAATAAAAAGGAAATACATGTTTTTGGATTTTTTATTTTATGGAAATTGAAGTACAAATGCAATGATATGATATGAATGAATGCATGCTCTAACTAAATGCAATTCTATATGACATATATAACAAGTGAATGCAATCTAAACTATACTATATGATGCATGATAAATACTTAAGTCACCTATGATCAAACCTCCCCAAACCGATTTAAACACCATTTCTAGTGTAGAAAAGAATAGGTTTCGCCATTAGTAACTATGCATGAATTCTAATCTATATGCAGCTATCTACATGAATCATGTGGGATAATACAATGCAAACTAATCTAATTATGTGAGGTATATTACAATGCAAACTATACATGAGAAATAGGGAAGGAAGGGTCTTACAATCACGATCTCAATCAAAGCCTCCATCATTAAGGCTATCATCATCTCCAATTTCTTCTTCTTCTTCTTCCTCTCCTCCTCTATGGTCATCTTCATTCAAGCCTTGGTTTGGGAACACAAGGTGCGGTTGCACCCAAGAAGGCCTAGGACCATTAGGATCAATAAACCCTTGTTGTGCCATATGATAATATTGAGGATAGAGGGCCAAATAGTTGTCTTCTTGCCCTCGGTGCATCCTAACATCCATGTTGCTTATCATACCCATCAATATATCCATGGCCGATGGTGGGCTACTCGGGCGAGGGGGAGAAGGTGAAAAGGCTCGGTAGACATGGGGGTATGGAGGTATCTCCGCATATGAGGGCCGAACATCACGAAGGAATGGTGGAAATCCAAGGCTTGGACCTTGGGACGGTGGTGGTGCATGGGAAGGAGTAGAAGGTGCCTCCTCACGTCTCCTAGGTGGTGGAACCCTAATCCTCTCAATGGGGAGGAGGTAGCTCGGCATGGGTGCAAGGTAACTCGACCTATGTGTGATAGGAGGAAAGTCCCAACAAGGAAGGGTGAATGTAGTGCTTCCCTTGGTGTACCAATCAATACCTCCCAAATCATTATGTTTCCACCATTTGTGATGCCTAAAGATGACCCTCTCATTAAGTAAATATCTCCAGGTAGAGGCTCATATCTCCCATCATCGTTAAACCCCGGACATAAAGCATCGGCCATCCTAGTCACAAGACCACCCATCACAATTCCCTTTGATTTTGTCCTACCCTTTGATAGATTTCGAAATCGGACAAGTAATTCAAGAGCGGGATTAAAGTTGTACTTTGGCAAACCTTGGACATTCAAATATGACTCAAGAAAAGTCATGTCAAGTTGACTCACACATCCCGTGTCACTTCTACCATGAATAGTCCCCGCTATAAATTGATGCCACATTCTAATAACCGGGTGATAAATGCAAAAGGCATGACACATCTTAAAACCCTCTAATTCCAACCCGGTGATTGCTCTCCACAAATGTGACTCCGTGAACCCCACGGGCTTTTCAAGGTCGGTCTCGGGTATCGCAAGCCCAAAGATTTCACCAAAGGTACCCAAATGCATTTGATGGGTCTCATTACACAACCTAAATTCCAAAGACACCCCATATGTCTCTCCTTCAAATACTTTGAGACTAGACAAGAATTCCAAGGTGAGGCTAAGGTACATTTCCTCATGTATATTAAATAAAGTCTCAAGACCCATTTCTCTAAATAAGGACTCGGTTCGTCCTTCAATACCAAGTTTATCCAAAGTTTGACGACAAATGAAAAGAGTGGGTTCGAACTCCTTACCAAGTAGTTTCAAAAATCGCTTCCTATGCTCATTTTTGATGAATACTACCTCCGGGAAATCATCAAGTTGCTCAATCGCCGGCACTAACTCCTCTTCTTGCATTTGGTACTCCGGTGGGGCATTAGAATTGCTTCCTTTTCTTCTTTTTGATCCCTTAGAAGTAGTAGCCTTACTCTTGCCCCAAAAATTCATTGTTGTAGTCTTGAAATCCACCAAGTGTCACTACCCAAGAATGCCACAAATCTTAACAAATAAGAGCCAAACAACCTTGAAAATGCCTTACTAGAACACTAAAAGCAATGTAGTGAAGCTAGAAGGCAAAAATCAAACCCGAAAATCAATTGTTGCTCACGGATTTTTGGAGCTCCAATTTTTGAAATGATGAAAATGGGTGATTTTGAGCAAATAGAAGGTTGGAAAGTTGGTTTTTATTGTGTAGAAATGGTTTAGACTGATTTTTAGAGTAATTAGATGGTGATTTGGTTGGATTTTATGGTTACTTGGGTGAGTTTTGTGAGTTGAGGTTGAGTTTGAAGGTAGAAGATGAAGATGGTAGGTGATCTTGAGTGTAGAGTGAATTTTATAGCTAAAAATCAATGCATTCACGAGTCAAAGGCTGAACACGGGTGGGGTAGCATTATTCTGCCCGTGAATCTGTGAAATTTCAGCAATCAGAGGGTGGACCCGCTCGGGACAGAATTAACCCGCTCGGGTTGGCTGGGAACCCGCTCCAGATAGTTTCAACCCGCTCGGGTTGCCAGCAAAGAAGGGCGTATTTCTTAAAATCCGCCCGGATTCTCGGGCAGGGAATTTTTCTTCTTTTCTTGGCCTTCAACCCGCCCGGATTTATCTCGAGATGGGCGTCTTTTTTGAAATTATGGTCCAACACCTTTCCCTTGATAACACACTTACTCATAAGCCCAATTTTTCCATTTTCTTTATTTCTTGACATTTTTCATCTTCTCATTTTCATGAATTTCCTTCAAAAACTCAATTAAAAATATGAGATCCCTCCCTTTCATCTCTAATGCAATTAAATGAATGCAAAACTACACTAAATGCATATATACAAATTAATGGTTATTGAGGAACTCCATCAAACCAAGGACTATCAATTAACAATTTCATAGAAAATTATGACTAGCACTCAAAGCACGTAGAAGTCGGTCAAATTCTTGGGAGTGGGACATGAATAGGCATGCATAGCAACACAAGATTATGCAATGAAATAATGCCCAAGTAAAAGACCGAACAAGCATGTGACGAATATGATGACAAAAATCATAAGAAAAATGGACGGAAGGAACATGAAATGAGTAGTTGGTTGGCAATTCACTCAACTCATCCTCCAAATAGTCAAAATCACCACATTCAATGCAAGTGCTCTCATTATCATCCAAGGTGATTTCAAGAGTGTCTAATTGAGGTTCCTAAATGTCCTCATCAAATTCCTCATCCCAACAAGGTCCATTATCAAAGGGGTTGTCATAGCAAGGCTCACCAAGCTCAACACAATTGTCTCCCTCAAATATGTCATCCTCAAAGGGTGAGTTTTCACTCAAGTTCACATCCATATCATTCTCACTTTGCCCATTAACATCAAATTCCATGGAGGTTGATTTCATTGAAACACAAGAAGAGTAGGATGACGGCATCCAAGCATTAGTTTCACAGTCAAGAGTGTACTCTTCCTCATCATCACTCTCCTCATCTAGCACTCCATCTTTCCAAGGTGGGGTAATTTTGTGGACAAAGTGGGTTGACTCAAGGTTATAGGAAGGTTTCTCATCCTCACAAATCTCATTTTCATCATAGTTTTCCTCAATGAATTTTTGAAATGTGGTTTTTATCACTTCCATACCTTCTTTGGCATTCTCAAAGATGTCATGTATAGTTTGCTTAAGACAATGGGTGGTCATGAACTCAACAAATTCCCAAAATTCCTCACAACTCATCTCACATATCCTACCACCACTCAAGTTAAATGCCAAGTTGCGGGTTTCAAGGTTCATGCCATTATAAACAACACAACATGCTTCATAATTTGAAATAGTAAAACCATGATGCCAAGCATGAGTCATATAATCTTCAAATCTTGCAACATATTTATCAAATGATTCATTTTCATATTGCCAAAAAAGTGAATGTAGACATGTTGAGCATGTGAAAAAGAACAAGTACAAGAAATAAATTCCCAAGGAACCAAAATTCCTCAAGAAGAAGCACAACTAAAACTAGACAAAAGAACATTTCAAATAAACAACACCGTCCCCGGCAACGGCGCCATTTTGATGTGGGTGATGTCGTCGGGTCACATCCAATCAAACAAATTTATAATACTCAACAAACAACTAGTTAGCGGTAAGTCGAGGTCGATCCGTGGGACGGTGGTTACTCAAATTATTCAATCTAATTATGGTTATGCTTGGGGTTGTCCCAATTATAATGAGTTGATGATTCTAATCTAATAAAAGCAATAAACAAGCAACAAAAGGAAAGATGTAAACAATTGATTAAAAAGCACTAGGGTGTCATGGGATCATAGGGGAATCATGGGATATGATCATACAAACATGTTCTCAAATTATAAGCAAGCAATTATTGTTGTGATGGATTGAGTTGGGTTATATCTTATAATCCTAGGAAAGTTTGGGTCCCGGAGCCGAATCGATTAGATTGTACAACACCTACAAGTCGACTTAATCTTCCCTACTCAACAACATGCATGGTCTAATGAGACTCGAGTTGGGTTATGTCTTACAAGTCTCATTGAAAAGATAGAAGCTGATAGTAAATGCAAGGATTCATAGGCTTAGCATTTCATCAAACATAACATGTGCATGAGTTGAGATCAAAACAAGCAAGCAAATAAAACATGAAAGCATATTATAATTTAAGCATGAATCATTCCCCGTGTTGGTTTCCCCTAATCACCCATTAACCCTAGCTAAGAGACTACTCACTCATTATCATGTTGATCATGCTAGCAAGGTTGTTAATCATACCAACAATATGAAACATGATGAATAAATGAAAGTAATTAACAATAATTAAAAAGGGATTAAGAGATTATACCTACTAATGATTCCAATAATAAAGCAAAGATAAAAGAAGTACTTGAATGCTCGATTGAGAGGTTGTCAATCTCCCAATAATAACCCAAATAATCTTCAATTACCCAAAATAAAGGATGAACAAAAGAGAGATTAAGGAAATAAAACTTGTATTAGAACTTGATTAATTGTTGATTACAAAACTAAAGAGAGATTTGATTGATATTAACTACCCTAATTATTGATAAGAAGAACATGCACCTCTAATTAGACTAATGGGGTATTTATAGTGAAAATTAGGGACGATGCATTAGGGTTAACTAAGGGCTAAACTAGTAATTACACTTTTTAGATTGAGCAAGGAGGAGCCGGTATTTTTCGAAGGAAGGGCTTCTTTCTTTGTTGCTTGAAGAAGACAATTCGTGCTGGAGCCGAATCCGGGCGTCCAAGGGTGAAGACGGGCGGATTGTAGCTCACGTAGCAAGGAAAAAGTTTCCTGTCCAGGAATACGCCCGTCCCGAGCGAAATATGGGCGTCCTGAGCCTCAACCCGAGCGGGTTGAAACTGACCCGAGCGGGTTCATCAGTATCCTGCTCCAGATAGACTTGACCCGCGCGGGTTGAGCTGCTATTCCCTTTCTTTTTGCTTTTAAGCCTAAGATGCCTCCATATACTCCTTATTTATTCTTCCTTGGTCATCATTCTTGCTTCCTCTTCATACTTAGTCCATCAAATATCGTCAATAAGCTTCCAAATATGAACGAAAGACGGGAATTTCCGCCTTATTATCTTCTTTCCTACAAAACATGTAAAATGCACTAGGAAAGAAAATAGGAAGGATTTGACGGATAAAATGTTCATGAAATGTTATAAAAGTATGCAAAATAGGCTCAATTAGGGGACTAAATGTGCGCAAATAATGTTCACATCAAAGTTAGAGCCGCATGTTGCTCCAATTGTGAAGGAGCCAATCGTTCAAAGAGGCGGTCTAGGATGTCTTAGCTATGGCACAGATGAGGAGCCTGATGAGGAGCCAGTCAAGGTGACGGAGTCCGATTTGGATTTTTACGAGCCAGATGAGGTCATTGATTAGGAAGATGTTAGAGATGCTGATCCGTTGAGTTCTGCGGATAATGGAGTCGTTAGGTGTGCAGCTGAGGAGATGATTACTGTAGAGGCTACCTCTTGTAGCCAGAAGCCGAGCAAGTGGGCCATTCAGTGGCCATTCTTGATCAACTATTAGTTGATTAAGACTTGTTAAAAACATTTTATTGATTTTGTTAGACTTTTTATTGCTTTGTTGTGCGCGAGACGTTGCGTTAATAAGTTTGCTTAGGATTTAAAGACTATAGACTGTTACTTAGGGTTTTGCGCAATTTTGGGCGCGTTATTATGTGTATTTGCAGATTCATAGACCATATTAACTCAATTTATTGTGCTAATTCGAAGAAAACAAAAACTTACAGCAGGTAACTTAGTCGATCGACTGAGGTGTGTGGTCGATCGACTACGCCGCGACTCCAGGGGCTTCTGTTTCTGTCACCCTGGTCGATCGACTGGCCTGTATGGTCAATCGACCGCTTCATGCTGCTGTACATGTTCACGACCATTCCCCTACTGTGTTTGGTCGATTTGCGGAATTGAGGGAGTCTTTTCTCCACTTTATTCTCCGATTCATTTATGTTTTCTTCCGTTTTCTTATTTTGCTCATAATTTTGCGTTTCGTAAATTGCTTTCTCGGAATTACGCGCGGTATTTTTTGTTTCTTTTCCGGTACCTGTGGTAGCACTGCTGGCTACTGAAACCTCCTAGCTCACGCTGGTTTGGGGAGGTTTCCTGCGGCGCTTAAAGTCTTGTGAGTTTACGAGTCCTCCTTTTATGTCAATTTTAGTTATAATTCCGCAAAATCCCAATTTCCTTTGCTTATCTTTCTTGTATGATTTCGCACAATAGGGACATTGTGTGATTTGGTTTGGGGAAGGGTTATGCGTCGCATTCATTATGTTTTGCATTCACGTTTACATTTTATGTCTTGCATTGTTATTTATTTTCCCTTATATATACAGAAAATCCAAAAAAAATTGAAAAAATTGAAAAAAGTCAAAAAATGCATGTTTATTTTAGCATATAGGTTGAGTCGGAACGGTAGTATTTCAATGATGACATTGCATTTTCAGCTGTTTTATGCCTAAGCCTTGCTAATTGACATGTTATTAGTAGAATCACATATGCATACCTACGAGTTTTCGTTAATTTATTTGCTGAATCTTGAGACTGGACATAGATTTTTGGCAAACTACATCATATTCTGAGATTTAGAGCTTATAACTGGTGACATTCATGACCGGTTTATTGAGGAATGTGAGTAGTACTCCTTATGAGACATGTTACATCAATTTACATAAATATGAACTTAATCTGCTTAATACCTGAATGCATTCGGTTTGTGGTTTGTTGACACATGTGGTAGAGGTCCCCTTTTCTCATTTTACCCATAAACCTTACATAGCCAAATGGCCTTTGGTGCCATAAGCTACATACTATATTTAACCCACCTTATCTGAGCTAGTATTGGTAGTCGTGGGAATGTGTTTATTGTATTTTGGTTATATTGCTCTTTATGAGAATATGTTGGTGAAATGTTGAAGGGAAAGAAAAGGAAAAGAAAAAAAAAAAAGGAAAAATGATTCAAAAAAAAGAGGTCGGTCGGTCGACTGGACTCATGGGTCGATCGACCGTGCACTGCAGAAATGAAAAAAAAAAAAGATCAAAATCGCATAATTCAAAGTCTTTATTAAATGGCGAGTTTTGCTCCCATGTTGTATTTGTATCTTATGGGGAGTTGACTAATTGTGGAAATTGTGAGATTTGTGCTTCTAATTGGCACTGTGTTATATCGATTGATCTTGAGTTTGAAGTTGGGATGTTCCCGTAATTTGGATTTGTAGTTACTAGCTTGGCTTTAACTTCTCATATCCAAATTTATTTTAGCCCCTTCTTACCCATACCTCACATATCCATATTTGCCTCGGCATGTGTCATGGTCTTTTATGCTTGGAATGCATATGTACGGTTGTAGAGATCATTTTCATGTTAGATTGCAGGCATGTTCTTATAGGTCGTAGTTAGGTGAGTGACATTACAAAATTACTTCTTTCTATCTTTTACATATATTCACCTGTGCCTATGTGTGATATGAGCGACCCGTGAGACTCCATAATGATAAGTCTCTATAGTTGACGGTTCAGCAGTTTTTAACGACTACATAACTCGTTTGCATGATTCATTTTGCTAATTGATTGTTGATTTGTAGCATTAAACTGGTTTAGGCTTTACAGTATGCATTTTGCTCTGAGATTGAACTCGTTCAATAAGGTTTTAGGATCGAGTCAAGTTCTTGCTTGGGGACAAGCAAGGGTTTGGTTTGGGGAAGTTTGATGCGTGTCCTAAATATGATGTTTTACACCCTATTTTACATGCATTTCAGAGCTCATTTGTGTAGTTTATGCTACTATTTTTCCTATTTCCGTCGACTTTTGTGTTTATGTGTAATATTGCAGAAATGTGAAGAATCCAGCGGGAAATGAGCCAAATCCGCCCCCGAGTACTTGGCATAATATTTGACATGAAGTATTTACTCGGGAAGCAAACTTGTTGCGCATATCATGGCCCGAAAGACGAATTTACGAAGCTTTTGGAGCCAAGTACCTGTTGAAGTGGTCAATAGACTGATGCTCTTGGTCGATTGACCAGAGTACGATTATTAGAAGCTACTGTACAACGAGGGTTGGTCGATCGACTGGTCACAGTGGTCGATCGACCACACCGTGATTCTGACACAAATTTAGAATTCCGAAGGCCATTGTAATTAGGTTTTAGGAATAAAACATACGTGAAACTTCTATATAATGTAACTCCTTCCGACTGCTATCATCATCGAATTAATTAGGGTTCAATACACAGAGAAGTTGAACTTTTGATTAATTCATTAGTTTAGATTAATTTTCCGTCAATAAAGTTTTCTTTTGCATTGGGTTTGATCTTTTCTCTTCAATTCTTCTTTACGGTATTCTCTGTTCCTTTGTTCAATTTCGTTGCTTTAATTCCTCCGTAGTTTAGAATTGCTAGTTTAGATTTCCCAAAGCCAAATTGTCATTTCATGTTAGTTATTTACTTAGTTAATTTAAGTATGAATTCGTTTGGTTTATTTGTTAATTTTATTGTTGTTATTATCACCATCACGAGTAGCTAAATCCTTTGTGCTAAGATGTAGCGGATCTGTAGTTTAGACGGTTTCGACATAGGCGACATCTAATCGGGCTCTGGTCGATCGACTGACATACATGTTAGATTAGCTGCGTCTTAATTCATTTAGTTGCTATATTTGACGAATCGAGTGCACGCGACTAGTTGAATGCTTACGAATTGACCGACCCGATAGATCGAAAGATAGGGGAGGGAAATAGACTACTTAATTAAGACGACTAAATTAGCAAGATCGAGAGATAAGTTAATTTAGGCTTTAAGTATCATTAATCAAGAACAAAAGTTAGTATTAGTGAGAATTAGGGACCCGTAGCTTACGCCGAAAGGTTGATACCTGTTAAATTGGACCGAGAGGACTGTTTATTTTCCCGTCTAACATGTTTAAAACAGTTTACTTAGAGTTGCCGCCGTCGAAACTACAGTGAACCGACCATCTTAGCATCCTTTTAATATTTGTTTTCATCTGTTTCCTCTACTGCTCATTTTTTTACTTTAGTTTAGTTTTAATTTGATTCCCCTTTAGTTATAGAACTATTCAAATCAAACCCCCACACAACTGTTACTTTAGATTAAGATTAGACAACTATTAATTGTATCGCCTCTCTGTGGTTCAACCCTGACTGCCACTAGCTATAGTAGTAGTTTGGATTTATTAATTTATCTTTCATCTCCACGACGGTATCAATCATGCAATAAGACAATGCCAAGAGAATATTAGTTTATCACAAGGCTTAAGAAAAAAGACTAAGTGTAGTGCAATTTCATCATTGAAATATACCGTTCCGACTCAACCTATATGCTAAAAGAAACATGATATTTGAATTTTCGATTTTTTTTATTTTTATGAGATTTTTGAATTGCTGAATTTGAAAAAAAAAACAATGCATGCAAAAATTAAACGTGTTAACTGAAATGCAATAAAAACACAATGCAGACACAGATATGGATGCATAAACCCTCCCCAAAACAAACCGTGTAATGCCCTCATTGTACTTAAAAATAGGGAAAGAAATGCAAACTGAAAAGGAGAATGAAGCTCGGAAAACTTACAAGATAACGCGAAGTAGGGACCTCTCCAAACCAGCCAACAACATGGGAGGTCGCTAACAGCTCCATAACATCATCACTGGAAGCGAATCAAAACAAGCCTAATCGATCGAGGAAGTGCTCGATCGAGAAGGTCATGCACTCGATCGAGAGGTACATGCAGACACGCAAACAGCGACAACAAATACGACCAAAAACCAAGTCTAAAATGTTCCACAGTGTATAGTCGTGAAAACCTATTATTGAACACACAACATAAGTGAAATGTTCGAAAATCAACTGAAAAGTTTTAAACTCCGGGTTGCCTCCCGGTCAGCGCTAGTTTCACATAGGTCCCAGCTCGACCTTCTCTTCTTCATCCACCATAATTGAAGTATAGTGGTAAGTATTCCCGCCTGTCACGCGGGTGACCCGAGTTCGATCCCCGACAACGGCGCCAAAATTTGACACGGCTGTCGCAACCCTGTATCAAAAATAAAACAAACATGCTCTAACTAATGCAGCAGAGGCAAGTCGGGTATCGTATCCACAGGTTGGAGGTCACTATCTACTCATTATTCAATATGTCTATGCAAATCAATGGCCCACAATAAGGCTTCTGACTGAATGAAGTCCCCTCGGTATCCATAATTTTTACTTTTGGTCACCACAGCAAAGCATTGGAAGAACAGCGGCTCTTTACAGCATCAACTACGTCGTGTCTTTTCTTGGCCTTATCCCATGCCTTCCTCTTATGGGGGATAGTATCTTCAGATCCTCCTCCCGGGTCTTCTAACTTTTCAAGACCTTTATAAGAAGAAACAAGACGATATTTCCCCAAGTTTCTCCCTAACTGGGGTAGAGGCGTCAAATCAACAGTAGTATATGATTTAACGGAAGGAATAGAAGGAATCCCATTGAGTTCAACAGAAGGAGTAGAATTACCTCCAATTTGACAGGATTGGTCATCAATTACCTTGTTATCATCATCCGGAATAGGCGTAAATGACAAATCAACACTGTTCATAGCCAGATCACTCGATTGAGAATGAATGGTGCTCGATCGAGTGATTTCTTCACCAATACTACTCGATCGAACACTTGCATTCGTTTGATTTAGGTCTTCCTCGTACAAAGTGTTCGATCGAGTGTTGTAATCTGGTCCATCGAACTCCTCCTCATATAAGTCATTCGGTCGAACATTGTAGGCTGTTCGATCAAATTTTTGTTACTGTACAATGCAGAAGTCTTAGTATGAAGCTTCATTTTCAACTAAATCTTCGAATTCCGAGTCACAGATATCCTCATCGTCGATAGGCAAGTCATGTCTTTTATAGGAAAGACCGCTTTCGGTACAGAGAGCATATACCATTTCTGAGTACCTAAAATCCAACTCGGCAGCTAATTGAGCTATTTGAGATTAAAATAGCTTGAAATGAGCCTCTCTAGACTTATCATATTCTTGCACTCGAAGTGCAAGTGCCTTCACTAAAGACTTCAGTTCAGCAATCTCTTTATTCTTTTTAGCGGGAGGAGGGGTTTATTGTTGCGGCGGCCAGATAAATGGAGGCTTTTGATAGCCTCGTTGCTGAAACGGATGTGGTGGCACATATGCATAGGAATGACTAGCTTGTCTACGCTGCTTAAACGACTAGACTTCGTCGATCTCCGCCAAACAAATAACGGAATTGTGCCCCGCAACACCACATCTCTCACAGTAGACCACCTGTTGCGCTGTAGTGTGGAACTGAGGCGGACAACCCCTAGATTGTCTGCTCTCCCACTTGCTAGATCTTTTATTCTGAGCTTCAAATTGTGCTATAATTCTGGAGACGTTAGACATATTGGTAAAAGAGTCAAAGGTACTCAAGCCTTCCCTTTGACGATCTTTCTCCTAGAAACCTATCTAGGTAGGACCTGTAGGACCTATCAAAACAACACTAGAAGAAAAGATAAGAACTGCCTCAAGGAATAAATTCCTTGAAGCTAAAGACAGACAAAAATAAAACAAGAAAGTAAAATAGTTGCCTCCCCGGCAACATGGCCAAAATTTGACACGGCTGTCGCAACCCTATATCAAAAATAAAACCAACGGGTTCTAACTAATGCAGCAGAGGCATGTCGGGTATCGCATCCACAGGGAGGCGGTCACTATCTACTCATTATTCAACCTGTCTACGGTCACAAAGTAGGGGGTTTGAGTTGTTTGATAAGCTAAGCTAAAAGAGCAATAAAACAAAAGACAATTAAAAGGCAAGAGTAAAAAGGATTGAGGTCAAAAAGAGAGAAAGATGCCAGGATGTTGGTTCACCATGATATTACACAAATCAGCGAAAGGTAGGAATGAGGTATTACCGTCATGGTAACGACCTTTGCTTCTGTGGTTACTCCTTTCTTTTCCATGTTGTTCCCTTTCTTTTCTGGTTAGAAGGATAGGGAGTGCTTAGTTCGGTAGGTGGCGGATAGCCCCCAGTTCATTCTTTTAGGCCAACGTCTGTATGATAAATACTTGTACCGGATCCTATTTGTATGGTCAGTCGTTTGTATCAAACGTGTTTTGATGTCTTTTGCGTGAGGCAGTTTGTATATATGTTTTTGGTTTGTAGTTTATTTTGTTTGGCTTTTTTGTGTTGTGTTTGGGAGAAGCACGGTCAGCGGTTGATTCCCCTATTGCTTCAGCATTTGTTCTTACATCGTTAGTATAGAAACGGGCAACAGGTAGCACGTATGCACACACATAAACACGCAAAAGCGTTTGATGAAAAAAAAAATAACCGCAATGACTCGAAGTTAAAATTGAATTTGAAATTTGGAAAATTCCGCGACAAGTCGTCATGTTTGGATTTTTCTAAAGAAATTTTTTTGATATTTCGAAAAAATAATTCGTGTTTGAAATAAATTGCGTCAAATTTTGCCGAAAATTGATTTGCGACTCGAAAAACTAAAACTAAAACCATTATGGATGAATTTTAAAAGAGATTTTGCGAGTGTGTTTGATTTGATATTTGTGAAATCACGACTTGGCGTCGTGTTATCGATTCTCGATTTTTGTTGAAAATGCGAAAAAGCGAATAATTTTCGAAATTTCGACTGTCATGGAAACGATCCATCGTGGATCGGAGCGACTAGACCTTCCCCCTTAAAAAAAGAAGGGAAAAACCCGTATGTTTAAAGCTGCGTCATGGAAACCGTGTCGAATTTCGTAAAACGCGGAAACAAGGAAATATGAGTATGAGAAAACACAAAAATTCCCGGATTGGCCCGAAGAGGCGCGAGCCTTGAGGCGAGAAAAACAAGGTGTTAAGAAGAAACACAACTTCATAGGGACAAATCAAGGTGCGGATCCTGAGAAGCAGCCCATTGAGGCGCGAGGTCATGGCGATGGAAATGAGCGTCCCCCTTTTTTTGGAAAAAAGCGCTGATTGTTATTTATAAATAGGGACGTTTGTGCTTCATTGTTTCATCATCCGAAACTTGAAAAACATCTCTACGAAAACATTTCTTCTTCTTCCACAAAATACTTCATGGATACTTTCGAAAATAGGTTGCGACATTGGTGCCGGGTTTTATCGGCTCCCGAGAAGTATCAACTCGTTGTAATGGGAGTTGGTCAATTGTTGGTGCTTCGTTAAGTCAATGTGCAATCCTCGATTTGGGATCCAAAACATCATGTTTTCGTTTTCCCAAAAGGTGAAATTTGCCCTCTTGCCAAAAAAGTAGACGCCATTAGAGGGTGGTCGGGTTGTATTTCGGTGCTTCCTTCGACTCGGTTGTGCTACAAAGAGAAGTTTGGTTTAATGTTGGGCATAGAAACAAGCTAAGTGAAATTTCTCCTTGCTCCCCATGGTGTGGATATGTTGGCTTTCATCAACATTTTCTCAAACCGGTTGGACGTTAATGTCTCGGAGGTGGCTAGGAGAAGGGCTCTTACCTTTTGCCTAGTGCATGCATACCTCCTTGTCGATGCCTTGAAGAAGGAGGGGTCAAAGTGGTATGTTAGTATGACCCTTGTGCATATAGTTGAGAAAATCGAACACGGTTGGGATCCATCATGGTTGGTGTTTGGCGAGATCATCCAAGCTTTAGATAAGAAAGGCTGTTGTGGAGAAACTCCCTCGTTTGGGTCCCCAGGGATCCTCCAAGTGTGGCTCTTGGAAAGGCTAAGGTATGTAGAGCCTCCGGCGGTGAGGAATATCTGTTGCAATGGGTAATCTAGCTCGGCTACACACTTTAGTGTGTAGTCAGTTACGATATGTGATTGGGAGTTGGAGATGGATGATGATCAACTGTTTGTCTTTTCGTACTTATCTTATTTTTGTTATACAGCAAACTGACCCCGTGTTGTGTTTTCAAAACTGTGGTAATCCATTCGGGGATGGTGAGCAGTTGGTTTAGAAGGTACAGTTGGTCTTGTTGCTTGCGGGCTTGGAAGGGAATCGAGTCACCACGCTACAGGAATAGAGGTCTTTGACAACCAAGCTTAGTAGTCTTTATAGTTATCCCTGTTGTATCTTGCCATGTTGTTCTCCGTTGTAAAGACTTAAAGTTATTTAATAAATGTTCTTTCATTGTTTATTTGATCTACTACCTCGAGCAACCGAGATGGTAACATCTTCATACACTGGGGTGGTCCTTGGTAAGGCACCTTGGTCTACGGGGGTGTTACACTACGTATTCACCTGAAGAGGTGAAATCAAACCATACTCGTAGTTCCAAATGTTTTGTTAATTTTGTTTGGGTATTGTGGTTGTATCCTTCTTGTGTAAGAAAGGACTGCCTACGTATCCACCCGAAGAGGTGAAATCAAACCATGCTCGTAGTCATGTGTTGTTTGAGTGCAAATGGATATTATCTTTGACAGATCAAAGGTTGTTTGAAACGTGGCAAGGTGCCGTAACTTAGACTCGGTGAAACATGAAATTTCAAATCAGAACGCGTTTGAGGAATTGACGTGAAAGGGATATTGTGGTCACTAGTCGGGAAACTAGGGAATGGTTTATGGTTACTATGGTTCAAGGGTAGTATTTCCTGAGTTTGTCTAGGTTGGTCGGGTTTGTGAAATCCTGCCCGTCTAGGTCACTCTGTCTCACTGCGCCCACCGAAAGTATTTTCTTGACTAGGTATGGCCCGCCCAATTGGGTTTGAATTTCCCCCTCAGATCGATGGGTAGTGGTGCTCGAGCCGACTTAAGGACCAAGTCATCTTCTTTGATGTTTCTGGGTTTGACTTTTGTTGAATGCCCATTGTATACATCGTTGGTATAGCTGGACGTTGTGCAAGGCGTTCAGTCGTCGTTCGTCTAAAAGCGTTAGTTGTTCGAACCTTCGACGGGTTCATTCCGCCTCAGGAACTTGACCTTCCGGTAGGATGCATAAAGATGGGACCTCTAACTCTAATGGTTAAACCGCCTCCATACCGTACGCTAGGTAGAAGGGTGTGGCTCTTGTTGGTGTTCGAATGGAGGTTAGGTATCCCCAGAGTGCGAATGGGAGTTTGCTCGGCCAATCGGGGTAATTATCTTGCATCTTTTTGATGATGGTGACAAGAGTTTTGTTTGCTGCCTCTACCGCTCCGTTGGTTTGGGGACGATAGGGAGATGATCGATGCCGCTTGATTTTGTATTTGTCCAGCAACGCTTGTATTTCCGCCCGGAAGTGGGAGCCTTGGTCGCTGATCATTTCATGGGGTACCCCATATCTGCAGATGTTGTTGTCCTCGATGAACTTGGCCACTTGTTTGGCTGTCAAGACTGTATAGGACTATGCTTCTACCCATTTGGTGAAGTAGTCGATGGCGACGAGGACGAAGCAGTGCCCTTTGGTGCCTATCGGGTTGACTTTCCTGATGATGTCGATGCCCTAGGTCGAGAAAGGCCAGGGTGATGTCATAATATCTAAGAGGGATGGGGGTATGTGTTGTATGTTGGCGAAGATTTAGCAATTGTGGCAATGCTTGACGTAGTTTCTGCAATCGATTTCCATGGTGGTCCAGTAGTAGCCTAACCGCATGATTTTTCGGGCTAGCATCATTGCGCTCATGTGAGGGCCGCATTCTCCGTCATGGACGTCCTCCATGACTTTTTTGGCTTTGTGGTGATCAATGCAAAGGAGCAAAATTCCTTGGGGTGTTTGACAGACTAAATCGCACACCTATCAAAGATAAACCAACTGACCTATACTAATGCAGTAGAGGAAGTCGGGATCGTATCCACAGGGAGACAATTTGTTCTATTTGCTGAATCTAGTCTGTCTAAGTAAAAAGTTTGGGTTTGATTTGGTTTGATTACTAAACTAATGTAACTAAAAGTAAAACAACAAATTGTAGAAATCGAGTATAAAAATATAAGGAAAAGTAGCTAGGATTGTCGGTTCACCATGAATTGTCGCGGGTCTAAGGTGGGGTCATAGGTCAGTCTCAAATACCGGTCTAAAAGGCAGTGAAAAGGGGTTCTCGCAACTTACTAGGGCACTTTAATGTTTACAACAGGTCTAATCCTAACTAGGCTTTCGATCTTAGGCCAGGATTTACCAAATCAAATAACCAATTGTGGCCTTTAATTAATTATTCGTATGTTTAATGTTGTAATTAACAATAAAGTCTAATAAAATTGATTAACCTAATTACCTAATTAACAACTCTTAACTTTTCATGGATCCCCTAAATCCTAGCAAGAAATTTAACTACTCATGTTGAAATTAATAACAATAATTAAAGTAGATGATAATTAAAAAGATTCATAATTAAATTGATCGGAAGAGAAATAAACCTAAACTAGAATTAAATTGAACGCATGAGAAATAATTAAAACTAATTATGAAGAACGAAAGAGGAGATTAAATTAGTTACCAAAATAAATCCGAGTATGAGCAAAGTAGGGAAGAGAATTCAATCTAGATCTAAAAAGCTCAGAAAGTTTCTACGTAGTAATGTTTCTATCTGTCTGCTTGTATAAAAGTAAGTGTGAAAAGTTGTAACCTAATTAAATATTACAAGAGCTTTTATACTAGGTCCAAATATAAGAAATAAAAAGAGCAAAAAACGTCCGTCCGTCCACTTAGTCGATCGACATAAGCAGAGTGTCGATCGACAGTGTGTATAAATGTCTATCGACACTGCAGAGGTGTCTATCGACTAAACTAAAAGTTCTCCAAAAACTATCTCCTGTGTCGATTGAGCGTGTCTATCGACATATTGCACTCCGTCTATCGACAGAGAGGGGAAAGTCTATAGACATCATGTATAAAACTCCATTTTTTGCTCTCCTAAGCTTGTCTAAACTCTTCCAAGCTTCCCACTTGTTCCTTTACCGAACGGATTTGGCCCCTAAATGCATAAGTGGGTTTCAATCCTGCAAGAGACATGAAATACACCGAAAGTAGCAAATACGAGAGGAAATAGAATGAAATAGTCATATAAGTAAATAAAAATGCGTGCCAAACATGTGAATAAATGCATATAAAAGGCACGCATCAAACCTCCCCAAACCAAGCCCTTGCTTGTCCCCAAGCAAGCAACAAACAAGATAGAAAACAAGACTAATGGAGCGGCATACAACTCAGATCTAGCTATACAAAAGACTCGACAAACCAATTTAATGCAAATGTGACACCCTTGCTAAAGATATAAAAATTCCAAAGCGATTAAGCATGCAAATTTGATGTGCAAACGAGTTAAATTAATGACCAAAAACTACCAAACCGTCGACCTTGCAAGACCATTTATGTCGGATTCTCACGGGTCACTCATCTCTCATTATAAGCACAAGGTAAGTACAAATTTTGTAAGAGAGAAGAAAAATAGTCACTCACCTAACTACGACCTACAAAAGCATGCATGCAACGTAGCATGGTAGATATCTCTAATAACCGTACACATACACTCCAACCAAACGAGGTCCAAAACACATCCCGAGGAATTATATATGAATGTGAGGTGAGGTAAGTGGGTAATAAGGGGCAAAATAATTTGGATATGTGGAGATAAAAACCAAGCTAGCATCAAACACAACCAAAAGTAAGGATATTCCACTTCTAATCCAACATAAAAAATTAAGCATAATGCCAAGTGTGGCATAAACTCACTCACAATATCAACAATACTCCTCAAATAATGAATATAATCAACATAGGAGTAGAAAGAAAAGACACTCTTTTTTCTTTTTCAACTTCATTTCTTTTCTTTTTTTTTTCATTTTCTTCTTTCACAACTGTTTTTTTTTTGTTCTCTTTCTTCACCTTCCTTCCAACACAAAAGCATTCTTCGTAAAATGATCACAACAAGGCTTCCAAAACTTACCAAAAAGACTAGCTTGACAAGGATAGACCATATAGGAATGTAGTTGAATAAGTTTGTCAAAACAAGGCAAATTTGGCTATTGTGAGGCTAAAAAGGGTAAAGCATAAAGGAAGTGTCGCCTCTCCACATGTGTCACCGCCACAAACCCGAGTGTATGTAGGCAACAAGAGACAAATTTTATGCTTATGCAAATTGATGTTACATGCCATGTAAGGAGTACTACTCACATCCTAAATGAAACCAGTCATGAATGTCACAGATTTATTAAGCTCTAAACCTTAGAATTTGTAAGTAGTTTCTTTGGGGAGGTTTGATAAAGTGGGCCGGGTAAGTAGGTTGTGGCCTAGTGCTCGGAGGAGGTGGTGGAGGAAAGGTAATGGTCGGTATCACAATAGGAGTGAATGTGTTCCCTGAAGACTGACTGGCCTCCTTGGTGGACCCCGAAGACTGTCCACCTAAGAGCAGAAATGAGGGGGTTGGAGGCCTAGATTTAGTGGGATCAAGGGTAGGGTCAAACTTGGGCATGGGAACTATGGCAGGGAAAGCATTGCAAGGTAGGGGTAAGGGAAGTGTCTTCTCACCCTCTAACTTCCGTTGAAGGGAAGGTATGGTCCGGATCCATTTAAAAGAGGCTAAAGCTGGAAGATTAAGTAGACGGTCGGCCTGTAAAGAGGAGAGTCCAACCTCATGACCAATCGGCTTCAAATGATCCGGGGGAAACCCAGGGATAAGGCGAGACGCCAAATGACTCACATTACCGCCACATTGAATTACCCTATGAGCGCGAAAAGTGTTAAAGTGCGTGGCCACAGCTTGAGCCACATTTAAGACAAAAGGATCACAATAATCGACATTTAAGAAACCAGCGAGCATATGTCGCTCAATTACATTCAATTTGTTCGGATCCGGACGACCAAAGATAGTGCCAACCACTAAACGGAACCAAAAACGGGGGATGGGGTGGTCAACATCATTAATATAATGTCGGTCACGGGGGCCATGGTAGAGGGCAGGCCAAAGGGCCCTTGTGGCCTCATCTCTAGGGGGTGTGGTCGAACCAGCAGAAGCAACCCCAAGGTAACCACCAAACTGAGTAAAAGTCAACTTATAATCCTTATTTAGGAGCCGAAAATGTATCCGAATTTCAGGTATATTCTTTGCATTATTTTGAGCTACATAGCGAAAACTACTAAAGAACTTGTAAGTGAGTGACTCATATGTATAGTGAAGCATAGTAGCTAATCTTCTAGTTCCCGTCCCATTCAACAATTCAAGTACAGGTGCCCTCCAACCTAATTTATCTAGTGATTTATCGTCTACAAAATGAGTAGGGATAACAGGAACCTCACAGAGTTTTTTGAAACTCTCTCGTTGCCCTTCGGAGCTGAATATGACATTCGGATGTTCCGGAAATCGGGTTATAACTGCTCGTGGAATGATTGCGGTACCCGATGCATCCAAGTTTGTGCTCCCACTACCGCTGCTGCTACTATTTGCACGACTTCTCTGAACGGGCTGACTGAAGCCAGACGCACCAGCAGCCCCATTCCGCGTGCTAGTCTTCCTCGTCTCAGTGAGCTTCCGTCTCTTACCTGCGCTTTCCATAGCCTGCGAATAAAAGTGGCATTCGACAGAGCACAAAAATTAATCAGATATGCGGAGTAGTGCATGTAAGCAATATAAGCAGGGAACGGAATAAAATCAAACAAAGACAGGTGTATATAAAAGCACGAAGGGACAAACCAAAATTTAGCAGCTGAAGTTCGAAAACTGAGTAAGAATAAACGGGTTTTCTTCCTCAACTAATTCAAATGAATAATCCGAATAATAAAAATTTGGTAATCAAAGTTCAACAGTAAAACCCAAATAGCAACAGAGACACGACTCAAGCAGCGTAAATGCCGAGTGAAGTAGGAAGCGATACGAGTTAATTTGAAATTAATAAACCGCAGCCATTAGCAATGAATTTCAAAAATTTCAGAGCAAGAACGGCACCACGAATTAGACGAATTCGAACAGCAAAATTCCGACACACAACTCAAAATTCGGAACAACAAATGGATTAATCAAATTAAGCATAATCAAACAATAATAGTAAAGAACCCTAACCTCAGTAATAGGACTCGATTTGAAAGCAATCACAAAACAATGAACCCAAAAATTCGAAACCCTAGGTCCCAAAAACGACTGCTTTTGTCGAAAATAGAAAGGAAAAGGGGAAAATTGAAAGTGTAAACTTAATGGGTAATTAGAATTTGTGAAGGAATTGAATAGATTTGATGTAGAAATCGAGTTGAAATTGAGACTGGATGAATGATTAGGGTGTCGTTCCTCTTTTTGTTTTCTTTTGTGGTCTTGTCGTGAGAAACTAAGAGGAGAAAGGGGTTTTATGAGGTTTTGTCTAAATACGGGGAAAATAAAACAATTAAAACGACATTGTCGATCGACAATCATTATAAGTCGATCGACACTTAGCCTTTTAGTCGATCGACACTCAACGACTGTCTATCGACAGCCTCAAAAACCTCTTAGTTTTTGTAGGCTGTGTCAATTGACCATGTCTATCGACTTTTTTTGCTTCAGTGGATCGACAACCTGTATATTGTCGATAGACACACATTAAAATGCCTCTCGTCTACTACTTATGGTACATGCACAAGTCTCACATGAAAATTAGTTTCTTTTCCAACTTATACTCACATGAAACTATACTAAACTAGTCTAACATGAAACTAAATTCCGCTTTCTAAATGTTAAAAACATTTAAGTGACGGAAATTAATTATATGGAACTAAAATTCAAACTAAAATGAGTATGCAAAACTAACTAAAAATGCAATAAGGAAACATGCTCTAAGCACACACAATTAAAGCTAAAACTAGACACACTTTTACATAACTTTTACAATCCGGGTTGCCTCTCGGTCGGCGCTGGTTTTTACAGTCCCGCTCGACCTTTGTTACCTCATTCAACAGGTGCGGTAACAGGTTCGAGGTGCAACATCTCAACCACTTCAACAGTATCCTTAACAACGTAGTAATGCTTCACTTGGTGACCATTCACTTTGAAACGCTCTCCCGCAGAATTCTCTAACTCGACTAACCCAAATTTAGAAACAGAAGTTACTTTATAAGGACCAGACCATCGGGACTTCAGCTTACCCGGAAATAAATGGAGTTAGGCATTGAATATCAACACTTTCTCCCCAACTTGGAATTCTCGCGGTATGATACGCTTATCATGCCATCTCTTAGTCTTCTCTTTGTAAACCTTGGCACTATCATATGCATTTAGACGAAACTCTTCAAGTTCATCTAGCTCCAGCAAACGCTTATCACCACATAACTTTGGATCAAAATTAAGCTCACGAATAGCCCACCAAGCTTTATGCTCTAGCTCCACAGGTAGGTGACACGACTTCCCATAGACTAATCGATATGGCGACGTGCCAATCGGTGTCTTGAAAGCTGTCCAATAGGCCCATATGGTGTCATCCAGCTTCTGAGGATTTAGTCTCATGTTGTATTTTCCAAGGCGAGCGAAGAATTTCTGAAGGGCGTAGATGTGGCCGACCCGCTCTTTTGATTTGACGATCATGTCATCGACATATACCTCCACTTCGTTGTGTTAGAGCTTGTGTCCTCCACAAATTAGTGTGATAACATTGGTAAATCTCTTACAGGTTCACAAGGCTGTACTTCTTATATTTAATCAGTTGATTAACGTTTACCTAATAACGGTTAGCTTGCTAGAAATTTTGACGTTATTATCATACAGATGGCGGTGATCAACTGGTCCCTAAAGGTCACACCTATAGGATGTGTTTGAGAGATGTGGTTATAGAAATATGATCACATTGATGCCTAATATGACTAAACAGTTCGTCAATGTGTTGATGAGACAATTATTTAATGAAGATTAAATAATATTAGTTGAGACGAATTAACTGTCAATTCGTAAATTGAATATAATAAGTTATAATTAATTAAATGTATGTAATGTTAGCTTGGACGAATTAATCTGTTAATTCGTAATTAAATATAATCAGTTATATTTAATATCAACAAGATGAATGTGTCATAGTGGTAATAGTGAGGGTACACAAACCAAGAGGTCATGGGTTCAATCCTCACTAGATGACAATTTAACACATTTTATACATTTTTGGAATAACCAAAAATAAGGAGACCATACTCCTTATTTCGGTTATGTGGGCCGAATCAGGGAAGATTATATCTCCCTAATTCACTCCCATATTTCTGTTACAATAAGGAGGAAAGGGTGATCATTATTCTACCCTAATTCTCTTTTAACCTAGCCTCCTCCCTCATCAGAAAAACACAAACCTAAATATTTACAGAAAATTTGGATCGATTCTAGCATTATCAAAGGGCATATCTCATATCGTCTTGGGTGCACCTAATAGGCGAATATCAATTTTGATATTGTTCTTAGGCCGTATTTGCTAGGACCAAGGGTTATTTCTGAATCCTTTATTTTGTTTATGTATTTTATTTATGACTAGTGATCGTCTTAATTAAATTCGTTATAATCCTTCAATTTTAAGGGAAGTATACAGATTATTTACCACAAGTGGTATCAGAGCAATGGCCACGAATTTTAATTATTGATGATTATCATAAAATTGTATGTAAACAATGGGGAATTGCGAAAGAAAAAAAAAATTTAGGGTTTTCGGCTGATATTTTTTTTATGCCGAGAGAATTTTTTTTTTTTGGCCTGTTTTTGTTTTTATTTTCTTTCTTTCGTTTGTTTGATGATTTATTTCCAATTTCGTTTTTCATATCATTGTTTTAATCAGTTAAAATTATCATATGAAGAATTGGTAGGTTTTGATTCAATGCAGATTAAGTTAAAATGCTAATAGAATCGTCATGTCGATGATACAAGAACTTGTTTTTGCTATATAGTTTTTAGCATATACGATTAATCATGTTTGTTAATTCATTTGCTAAATCATGTTTTATTAGTAACTGTAAACATTTTTCTTCATCGATTTTTTTTGTGTTAGGGCTTTTTGCTGCAAAATAAATAAAATTGACGGCTCATTTCTTAGGGTTTGCCTTGAAAAAAAAAAATAGAAACAAAACAAGAAAAATTTTCTGAAATGCCGAAAAACAAAAAAAAAGGTTTTTTTTTCTTGTTTTTTAGCCTAATTGCCGAATTTTAAAAAAATTTGGGCTTTTTATTCCCAGCCATGAGCTTGGTTTATAAAAAAGTAAAATTTTCTGTTTTTCTTTTTGCCGAGACCCAAAAGGAAGAAATTTTTTTTTGTTTTGTTTTTGGCCAGTTAGTTATTGTGAAACCGTTCACAATTAAAAGATACCAATTTATTTTAAAGCACTTTAAAATTTTGAGGGATTGAATTCATATTACAAGTTTAATATGGATTAAGAATGAAATTAATGTGATTAATTGAGGAATCGTCACTTAATTTGATTTAAATAGGTGGTTTGGATAAATTAATCAACATAATTAAGGAATTGTGTCATGTATGTTTAATTTATTTTTAGTTGATGCTTTTTAATTTTGTTGAATGAATCGAATGAATGAATTTTATTTACATATTTGTTTTTGCAATCGGTTGTAAATTGTAATACTTAGTGCGGCCTTAGTCAAATTATTTTTTCGTAATGAAGGAAACATGATTTTTTATGTAATTATGAGATCTCGAATCTCCTTTATTTTTAGTTTTGGGTTTTGAAATTAGATTGTAATAAATAGGTTTATTATGTAATTTTAATTATTTTAATTTCAAAGAAGACTAAAGATTGAGATTGGAGCTCACTCCCGCTACATGGATCAAGATGGAACATCAAGGCAAGCTTCTCGGGTCCAAGGATGGATTCCAAATTTGTATTTAATGTTCATTTTGATAGGATAGGCCACACTAGGACTTTTACTGTTTTTACGTTTTTATTCTTATTGCTTTTCATTCACATGTTAGTTTATGCATCATATTCCGCCTAAAACCAAACCACCTACTACTAAAATGCATGAAAATTGACTCATATAGGTTGTATGTTAGTTTTCATGGACATACAGATGTCACAGACTTATTAAGCCATCACCTTAGTTTATTCATTCTCGCATGCTAGATATTAGTTCACTTAAAATTAATTAAAATAAAGATGATCAGATCTTCCTATAAAACGGAAATTGAGATTAGTCTTTATAAGGGCAAACAACTATGAATCCCTTCTTCGTTGGTAGGCATAATATGACCCCTTCTACGTTGGGTAAGTAGTTGTGTTGACTTAGTTTACCTCAACATCATAGTCCGAAGAGTTTCTCGTGATTATGATGGACTAAAGTTAGAATTTACAGAAATTTATCGACCAAGAATTCTAACGGTATAATTAGCTAAAAGGTTAGCTTATCAATTTGCAGAGAATTGAGTCTTGGGATCATTTATATAATGCTTGAGGGAGGTCAATTATATAAATGTTTTCAGTCTTCGCGTTATGACATTAGTTCATTAGACTTAAAATCAAAACGATGCACATGCTTATTATTTTTATTCTTCTTTCGCAGTGTAGAACACGATTATTTTTGATAATACTGTTACAACAAATGGCTGGAAATAACGCAATCCCAATGCCTAGTGCCACACTTGATCGCGCGTCCTGGATGAAAATATTTATGGACCAGATGAATCAGTTCACACGTCTGAAACATGACGGGTCCAACTTTGCGGATTGGGAGGCGGCACTACGGAATGCTGCCATTGCTGACGGTTAGCTTAAGTACATAACTGAGCCAATACCGGTCAACCCAGGCCCCAATGCAGGAGTCAACGAGTCACTTGCTTATAGTGACTTCGTTATGGAAGCGGGTGCGATAAAGAACGTACTCATGTTTCCAATGGAAACCAATTTGCAGAGACGCTTCATTGCCCAAAGTGCAAACAATATTTTCACTACGCTCACTAACGAGTTCTCAAAAGCACCGAGAATCGTTACATATGAGCATACCTGTCGCTTCTTTGATGCGAAACTCCAGAAGGGCCAACCGGTTAGCTCACTCATTCTTCACATGATTGAGAATGTCGAGAAGCTGGAGGCACTGAATTGTAAAATCAGTGAGAGCATTGTCATTGACCGAATGCTTCATTCTCTTCACGATGGTTTTGCCCTTTTCAGGGTGAACTATTACATGAATGACTTGAAAAAGAGTCCTCATGAGCTACACTCCCTTCTCGTACAGACCGAAAAGGATATGAAATTGAGTGGCAGCATGAAGCAGGATGTTCTCACGATTTCCAACAAGGGTAAAGGTAAGGGCAAGGCTCATGGCGACCTAGCTGTAGGTAAGCCAATGTTTAAGAAGCAAGGAAACGGTAAGAGTGCGTCTGGTGAGACTAGTGGCTCACAGGGCAAGGCAAAGAGCATGGGCGGTGACATAGAGTGCCACCATTGTCACAAGACTGGACATTGGAGGAGGAACTGTCCCGTCTACCGTGAGGACATCAAAGCAGGCCGCGTCGTTCCTGTTGGTATGTCATCTTATATTCATATGATTGAGATTAACCATGCAAGTTTTGGAACTTGGGTACTAGATCTTTGGTTGTGGTTCTCATCTGTGTAATCATTTGCGGGGCCTAAAGAACATCATACCTCTCGAAAAAGGTGATGTGGACTTGCGAGTCGGGAATGGAGCACGAGTTCTTTGCCGTCTCGAAGGGAACATATGTAATCTAACTCCCTAGTGGTTTTGAGTTATTTTTAAATAATTGTTACTATGTACTTGATTTGTTTAAGAACATTATTTTGTTTCCGTACTTGCTAAAGACGGTTTTGCATTTTCAATAAAGGATAATAGCTGTATTTTCTCTTTCAATGAAATGATTTATGGTAAAGCAGTTTCCATGAATGGAATTTATATCTTAGACCAAACCACAGAAGTATTACACGTGAATAATAAGAAAATAAAGGTTTGTGACAAAGATCAAACCTATCTATGGCATTGTCGAATGGGACACATAAATGAGAAACGCGTGAAGAAACTCGTCGATAATGGGACTATTCCCGCATTCGATTTTTCTACATATGGCACGTGTGAATCATGTTTCATTGGCAAGATGACTCCAATTTCCTTCAAATGTGTTGGAATGCGCGCTAGTGACCTATTAGGACTCATACATACTGATGTTTGTGGACCTATGTCAATTACCGCTAGAGATGGCTATAGATATTTTATCACTTTCACGGACGATTTGAGTAGATACGTATATGTCTACTTAATGAAGCATAAAAGTGAGTCCTTTGAGAAATTCAAGGAATACCAGAACAGGGTACAGAACCAACTGGGTAGAAAGGTTAAAGCACTCCGTTCAGGTCGGAGTGAATATCTTTCAAATGAGTTTTATCAACACCTGAAAGACTGTGGAATCGTTTTACAGTTAACTCCACCTGGAACACCTCAATTGAATGGTGTGTCCGAACGGAGAAATCGAACCTTACTTGATATGGTTCGATCCATGATGAGCCACACCGTAGTGCATGATTCATTATGGGGTTTTGCTCTTTTGTCAGCTGCTCTTATACTTAACCGAAGTCCGTCTAAAGCTGTCGACAAGACTCCATATGAAATGTGGAAGGGAACGGTACCTAACTTGTCCTTTATTCAGGTTTGGGGCTGCGAGGCTTATGTCAAGTGGAGACACGAGGATAAGCTCGGCCCGCGATCGGTCAAGACATACTTTATAGGTTATCCAAAAGGAACATTTGGTCATTACTTCTATTCGCCTACCGAACATCGAGTTTTTGTTGCGGCTAGTGCGACGTTCTTAGAGAAAGAATTTCTCGACAACAAGACAAGTAATAGAACCATCGAGCTGTCGGAGATTCCAGAACCAACAACCGAGGAACAGATGGAGGAAGTTGTTCCTCCAACTGATGATACGGGTAATATTCCTGAGGAACCTAGGAGGTCGGGTAGAGTCTCTCATCCTCTGGACAGATACATTGGTATGTGTGGACAAGGCCCTCGGGATCTGCGTCCGCGGGATCCACACTAGGCATAATCGACTCGGGGTTCTTCCGAATCGAATTAAGACAAATTAGAGTCGCCACCAAGTTTTATGGGAACTTGGAACCATTCAAGTCAACTTTACACCTTTCATCGAAAAGCATAAAGCCAATCGACTACGAGTTATTAAAGATAAAGACTTGTACCCTATATCACTCGATTTGAATGACTCTCGTAATCCAATGGTATTTAGACGGATCCACAAACCATAGATCTTGAGTAAGGAGTGAGGGTACGTGTTAGGAAGCCCATAAGGACACCTAACCCCGCCCGTCGATAACGGCCTCTACTAAGTCAAGTATCAGATTTCAAACAAGGTCATAGCTACTGCGATATATGATATGCAAACATCGTTTTAAAACCCTAACATGTGACAACAATTTCTATGTCGTTTTAGATGCAACTAAACTAACTTTGTCAAAGTTGTAATTTAGCATGTGGGTTGATTGATCTAACAACACATAAAACGAAGCAAACAAGGCTTAAGGGGAATGGGGGAGCCGTTGAGATCTATCCTATTAAAACCCAAGCATTTCATGCCGACACAACAAGAAATTAAAGATACAACTCGATCTAAAATACAACGCTATACACAAAACCATACACAACACACTACACGGCCAATTCGGCCTAGGAAAACGTGCACAAGGGGGGTGGCCCATGGCTTACATGACTCACGGCCTTAGGTCACTCCTCGTAATGCATGCTTTCACTTAATCTTATCGAATTAGACATAGGGCCACACACCAAAGCATGCATTAGCATAAATCGGGCCATGTCGCTTTAAACAACATGCGATTTACTACGCTCTTACATGAATTGGAGCACAACCATCTAACCAAACAAGACTAAGGTTTTTTTAGAAATCATTTGACTCGTTAACGGAAAACTAAATACAAACAAATTACAAAACACGACTCGATAAACAAAAATAATTACAAGATACGAAGTAACGAGATAAAGAAAAAAAAGAGCGAGAAAAGGACTACAAAAACACGGCCAAACACGGCCTACATATCCTAGCCTACCCTAATCCTTAGTTTAGATTCATTAGGTAGATCAAAAGATTGCGAAATGAGTTAGGAAACGAGTTAAAAAACAAGCTAGAAACGACGTTGATCGATTGAGAAGATGTCACGCGAATGTGTATTCTACACGGCCTAAAGGGGTCCAACTAGCTCACAAAATTATAAGATTAACGCTTACTCATCAAGTGTAAATAGGTAGGTGCTAATCACGCACACATATGCTAGCGAGAAATCGAGTGAAAAGAGAGATGCATTCAATTAGGTTATAGAATTGTTGATCGATTTTAATGCTTATGTCGAAGCCACCTAACGTGTCTAATTAGGTTATTAAATTGATCTAATGTCGTCTAAATGAGTCATATGTTAACAATCAGAGGTCGAACTAACACCCGAAGGGTCCTAGGGTTGGTCGAATTGGTCGAAACAAACGAGGGGTCAAAAGCGAGGAACGAAGTTAGAATTCGTTTTATTAATGCCCTACCTTGAACACGAGGATATGTAAATGAGACGGGGGATACGACCGACCGATGTGGCGGATTTCTTTCCCATATCAAGTCAACGTGGGTGTTCATGGTGGTACTTTAACTCATACTCGGACTAAACTAGTTTCATAGTTAACGATATCACACGATAAACAAAACGATAAACAATGTAAAACGAAACAATAAAAAATAAACATAAAAAGAACGAAATAAAAGGGAGAGGATTTGATGCACCCTCAACCTACATGTATCGTTGACACCGTCTTGGGTCGTAATCGATCGTAGATTTTATCTCGAGAGGCCATCGTCGAGGAAGGAACAAAGCAACAAACACGTTTTTTCGCAAATCTGGACAACAACTTTCAAACTGCAATTTCTCACTCGTTTCACGGTGAAAATTAGATTTAAAAGATGTTTTGAAAACTATAAAGAGAGTAGAACAAATATATTAAAACAAACCACGATCGGTTTGAGTTATGGGGCACGAAAAACGAGCACAAACAGAACTGGACAGACAGGAAAAGCCGCGAAAACAGAGTGTATGACACTCTGTTTTTCGAGGGGATTCGTGTACTCTCAAGGTCAATTTGGCGTGTGAATCTTTGTCTAAGATGTAGATGGATGTTATGTGGTTAATTAGGAACAAGAAACTCGAATTTTAATGGAGATTTGAAGGGAGAACGAATTGTATTTCGAGAGAGACACAAACTGTTTCAGTTTGGATGTCTCGGTTTTGTCGAGGGTTTTGAGAGGCAATTAGGGTTTGTTTTTGGAGTTTAATGCTGGTGAGTGACGGTAGAATGTATGGAGAACTTAGAGGAATGAATGTATGGTGGAGAGGAGGTACTTATAGGTAGTTAAAGTAGGGTTTAAGGGAGCAACAAGCAGTCGGGCTCGGTTTGCATAGCTGCTGTCCATAAGCTATTTCGTGGGGTTTTTAGGGTTTTTATGGGGGGTTTGCTTGGTGGTTAAGGTAAGTTAATATGGGTAGGATAATAGGGTATGGTTTAGGGTTAATGGGCACGGGTTTAAGTGGTGTTTGGAGCGGGTTTTGGACTCGGGTTTGAACACGCAAAACAGGGGGGGCTGCTTGTGTTATTTGCGGGATGTTTATGGAGTATTTAGGATGGGAATTGGATGGGTTTCGTGGTGGGTTTAGTGATGGGTTGTTTGTCGGGTTCTCTATAAATTCCAATATCGACGGATACGGGTATCTACAGAGCCCCCACTTTGACTGAGGCTTGGACAAGACGAAAGTCAAAGTATACCCCAGGTCCCTCTCGACCTGAGGATTCTGCGGGTCGTTTATAGTCCGTTAGACTTGCGTATATAAGCTCGCCAGCCATAAGAAGAGATCATACCTGAAATTTCGTCGGGGATTAACTCCTACTTCTGTTGCGTCAAATTGTCATCATTGGTCGTCGACCCATAAATTGCATATATGGTGGGTTGAGCCTTATCCTCGGCCGCCTACGTATCCGTTTCTGACGGAATCAAACCCGCGTCGTAGTTCGGCAATTGCTGACACATGCCCAAAGTTTATCATCTGCTGGCGTATGTCCAAAATTCATCATCTGCTGACATTTGCCCAAAATTTATCATCTGCTGGCGCTTGTCCGAATGGGACGGGACTTTCCAAGGAGGTTGCCGCCGCTTTCATCATTTGCTTTCAGCTACGGAATTCTTCCATTTCATACTCTTGTATTGAATTGAATTCTTGGTGGATATCATCCTTTACATCTTGATAATGGTCTCGAAAGCCAACGGCAGAGCCCCGATTTGTGATGGCTCTAAAGTCGAAGACTTTAGAGCACCCAGTTGAAGCATATCCTGCTACATTTGAAGCACAAAAACGTACTAGCAATAATCATCACATAAGCACATTTGGATCATCGATCTTAAAATTGGATTATTTTAAAGATTGGGTCATCGAAACCGAAAATTGAATTTGAAAATTTTGAATAATTGGGCCATCGACCCGAAGTTTAAATTTGACATTACTTGGTATGTTGGGCCATCGACCCGTCAAAGATTGAATTTGAAATTTTAAAACCCCGAAAAGATTCCACTACTTGGATCATCTATCCATAATTCGCAAAAAGTATTTGGAATTTTGAAATTTTGAAATTTTTTGAAATCGAACCTTGATGGGTGAGCATGAAATATGACTCAGACACTCTGTATGACTTGTAAACAACGTGGGCGTAGCCCGCTACCGTAAAACAAAAACAAAAAAGAAAATAAAACCGTAAGTGTGCACGGGTGTGTTTTAATTCAATTATTAACTTGTTGGGGGTAGAAATGTAAATAGGCCATTCTGACGCCAAAAGATGACAAACGGGAATCACAAGGTCGTCGGACTTGGGACGAAGATTTCGTATGGCATGGGCGTGCTCCCGAGGGCACATGGGAATCAAGATAACTTGGCATTGACAAGGTGGATTAAACTCACGGAGCAACAACGTTGGCTTCGCCCAGACACTAAACACAGACTGATTTTATGAGAACACTTAGACACCACACATGACTTTTGTTGGGAACATTCTGTCACTCTTCTCCTCGCCTCCTTTCTTTTCAGCGACTTTCATCATTTCTTGCCACCGCCTTCTTTATTTTCAGCGGGCTTTTACTATTTTTTTCTTCCACGCCTTCTTTCTTTTCAGCGGATTTTTCATATTTTCTGTTCCCAACACAAAACCCACATCTATCTGACTCAGCATCTTTGCCTAAACCATTAGATAAAGCTCATTCTGAGACTCGATACTATTCATCCGAACCTATGTCCTCATCCTAGCCTACATCGAGTGCTAAGACCGACTCAAACAAAGGTGGCTTCATTTGGACTTGGTTAAGACCCGTAAGAAACCGACAAGATTACAACTTGGATGATGGGTGGATTGAATCCCTTATTCTGAAGGACTGCCTACGTATTCGCGTGGAGCGAAATCAAATCCGACGTAGTTCGATCATGGTGCATAGACATGGCATTTTGATTGTGTGTACACACTCGAAGGTTTCACCTAAGGTATCATGTCATATCCCATTCTAGCCTGTAAAGTACCGTTAAATCCCGTGTTTGGGGTTAGGTGTAAAAGGCTTGGATCTTTTGGGATGTGAAGTTTGGTAATAACAAGTTGGAATGGTTAACCATCATTCTGAGGTTTTTTTTGTGGTGCTAAGGCCAAGGGTTATGGCTGCTGATGTGGTTGGAATGGGTGTCTCGGGTATGATAAACCACGAGTGCAAATGGGTTGAAAAATGACGTGGGTTCAAATTTCCATGTCTGGACCCTAAAGGCTGGGTGTAACAACACAAGCGGAATAATTCTCAAAATTCCCGACTATCCCTTTGTAACTGTCTCAGGAAGGACTTAGAGGGTAAAGAGGTTACTACTTAAGCTTTTGGGCTTCGCCCATTGAACTTCAACTATGGGTACTTGACTTGAGTTCTGGCTTCCGTAACTTCGACATTCAACCAAAAGCGTTCTGCAATGACTTCACCATCACTTTTCTTTTTTCATTTTTCTTTCATCACTTTTCTTTTTTCATTTTTCATTTTTTCCTTTTGCTTTTTTTTTGTCCTTTTTTTTCTCATCTTTTCATTCGTTTTCATTTTTTTCTTCTCTTCTTAAAAATGGTCTTCTATTCATTCCCTTAGTCACAGATGGATACACCTTAAAAACTGGGCTTCGCCAACTAAATTGGGTTAGAATTAACAATTTCTTCTTAGAACGGGTTGATATCTTCTCTCTTCGAGAGGGAACGATTCTGTGGGAAAAAGGCTTGCCTTCCGTCATCGATATGGAAAATAAGGAGCTAGTCCGGGTTCATCCTAGAATCATCTAAAAGCCTGTCATAAGTCTGGTTTTGATGGAGGTTTTCTACCGCCAGACATGGAATAGGTAAAGGAATCAAACACGGGATCCTAGTGTACCTTACATTTTGAAACGGGACATATTTCTACCCCAGGGATGCCTTTGAGTGTGTTGTGCATTTTATCATGTTTCCGGAATGATTGAGGATTGAAAACAAGACATATTGGGAAACAAAACTGCAACTTTTTATTGGAACGACAAATGCTTAACAGGCTCGAAGGAACGATTCCTAGGACACACCCTAGGTCATTGCGGAACAAACGACTCAAATTCAAGAAAAGAAAGTCCTAGACTCGACTCGACTAAGATAAGAAAACAGATCCCGACTCATAATTTTCAAATCTGGTCTTGAGCTATCCCTTGTTCAGCTGTCAACTTAGTTGCTCGGCTCTTGTCCTTGATCCCTTTGATGGTCTACCTCCATCCCGAGGTAGTCCTCTGAGGATCTACGCCAGTGATGGAGGTTGGTGAGTCGATTTGTCTTTTATTAACTTCGTTAATGATAGGAGAACATTCTATAGTAAGACTCCCGTCATGAATTTCATTCTTCGGGTTTGGCAAGAATTCAAAGCAATCCACAAATATTTTCCCGATAAACACCCCTCTCAAGTGACATGGGCGGATAAGATGGGAATAATCGACATTGTCTTCGACAGAAACAAAGTTGGCGTGATCGCCAAATGGATTGGTGATGTTATTGGGTTTAACAGTTGGGATCGGGAGTGTTCCATTCTCAATCAAGTCTTGGATTTCGTGCTTCAGTCGATAGCACCTTTCAGTATCATGGCCTTTCTCTTGATGAAAGGCACAATAGGCATTTGGTTTATACCATTTACCTTGTTGTTCAGTGGGTGGATCCGGAGTTGGACCAATAGGCTTCAGCTTTCCTTGGGCTATGAGCCTTTGGAGAGTGTATGTATAAGTGCATCCAATATCGGTGAATGCCCTTGGTGTTTGGCGCTGCGGATTCTTCGATTTCCCTTCTAAGAGATTGATGGCTTCATCAATATGGGTCGTTGCTGGGGCTTTGCCCTTAGATGATGAGGCCCCTTGGTACCCTTTAGGCTTTTCAGCCTCTGCCCTTATGACATCATCTTCTACCTTTATCCCGATTCTTATCAATTCTTTGAAAGAGCCAAAATTATGGTATTTCAGAGCATTGCGGTAAATAGGTCGTAGATTCTTTACGAACTTATCTACCATTTCAACTTCGTCAGGCTTCTTGGCTAACTTCACACTTTCAGCGCGCCATCTTGCAAGGAATTCAGTAAAGCCTTCTTTATCTTTCTGGGTCATAACCTCTAACATCCTTATATTGGTCTGAATCTCGACATTATCAGTGTGACACCCTTAAAATTTAGCGTTATCTAATTACTTAAAGGCGTAAATTCTACGGAAAAACTGGTAGGATATGTTTGTAAATGGTTCAACTAGATAAAACCTGCAATTTCAAAAAAATTTCTAACTAAATCATTCACAACCAATCCAACTCAAGAAGTCCAACATTCCCAGAAGCGGGTGCCAAGACCCTGCAAAAGCTGATGAACTACTTTACATGCCATAGCTAAATAAGAAAGTAGAATGATACAAACCCAAAATAGAAAAAGGGAGACATATGTCCCTTCAAATAATATACAAACCAAAAGATAAAAGGGTTACTATAAGAATAGCCAAAAATTAGATCCAAGGTTCCTTGCTCACTAGCTCGTCTGTGACCCCCAACAAAGCATCAACAACCTGTCAATCGTATTTTATACAAACACGAAAGCCACAATTCAGTGGGGAGTAACTTCGAGTCCTCCAAGCCACGAATCGTCAAAATTAATGTAACATGTAATGTAACATGTAAACACTTTGATAAACCATTTACTTATCATGTATTCTAACAAATGACCCATAAACTGACCAAACTAAACTATCATGTGAATCATATAACAAATAGTAATCCAAACTTTATCAACTGTAACCGGCTTACATCTCACCTATTACAGTTTATAAAATCACCATACAAGAAAGGGCAATATATCAAAGACAGGCATAAGTTCTTAGCACGGTCAATAGTCACTTTGTAACTCGAGTCTATACCACGAGGTAGGGAAGGTAATCGAACCGGTATCTTGGCTCAGCGGTTAATATTAATAAAACATGGCCAAGAGACAACACAACCCTAGCCTAAAATCAGCGCAGACCTAGACATGCGGATACACACCACCGCACCCAAGACCCACAACTTTTTTTAAAACAAAGTGAAGTGAGTACCCTAAGGAGTCCACCAAAGGGTTGGCTAGTACTTAAGCTGACCACTTACTATCAAAATAAATCGAGGTCATGCCCCAACTTGGATAAACATCCACTAGTCGGGAACACAAAGGCTATCAAGCAAAGTGAACATATACTCGTCAAAGACTATAAAGACCTATCTATGATGAAGGCCGAAATACTCACCTAGGACCTAGTCCCAGCTAGTCCCAGCTTGAATACTTTAGCCCACACCACACAAGACTCACCACACAAGTCAAGTAAGACAAAAAGTCCAACTTACCACCTAATTGCTAACACCCTATCATGTGAAAGGCTATATAAATGTCTATTCAGCATACAAATCCAACAGTGTCCTCAATAAGAATTCAATACTAACTTCCAATTCTAGCAATTTTAAACAATATTAAAGGCTTTAGGGGAATCTAGGGCCATTACTACAAAATAAGAAGCTATTTAAATTCAACTAACTAAATAAGAAGATATTTAAATTCAACTAACTACACATGTGAAATAGAGATATAATAAATGGCCTAAAACAAGAAAAAGGCCGATTATCTAAATCATTCAACCGAATTTTTACCCGCAACCCCAGCCCTGCGACAGGTACGGGTTAAATCGCGGCTGACCAATCACTCAATTAACTGACATCGCATCAGTCAAAGGGACTAAGGCTCAGTTTTCGGCAGAATCAACAAAACATTACAATTATCACTATACAATTCATTCTGAGCCTATTATTTACAAATTCATTTTGTAAACTATCCTAACATGTGATAACTATTAACATAAGCATAGTTTTACCATTAACATAATTTTTATTACTTATATGATTCAATTCCTAAGGTGTACTCATACTACCTATGTCATTAATAAACCTGAAATGACAAATTTTGCAAGGAAAACCGCGAAACAAGCAACGGACCAACCCGGGTCAGCCGTGGGCCTGCCACGGGCCTTCCGGCCTGCTGCCGCCACCCATACTCCTTTTTTTTTTCGTTTTTCTTCATTTTAACTCGTTTTAAGCATAATCTAATCGTTCCCATATCATTTCCATAATATTATGATAGTTTAAGCTAACAATTGACATGCATGCAACCATTCTAAACATGTGAAAATTACTACACAAACAAAAATTATAAAACATACAAAAACAACACAGCTTGTGACGATAATTCGTCGAGTAACTCGAAATATGTTACCTTAAGCTAGAAAATGAGCAATTAGCACCTCAAAACCGAAACCCTAACAACAACTAGCCGCTATCCTCTACAATATACGAGTCCCCGAACTCGTCTTCCAATTCTTCACCTAAATAAACAATTAAAACACAATAATTAAGTATATAAACCGAATTTCCGAAAATTGGTCTTAAAACAACTTCAAGAAAACTGAAATTAAATTATACCCAGTTGTAGATCTCGGCGAGGGGATTCCGGAAAGGTAAATTATGCGAAAAACCGAGTAGAAACGAATAAATTACGGCCAAATTAGCTTGATTTGTGAAAATGGTGTTTATAGAAGGTAGGAGATGAAGATAGAGGAAGAAAATTAGAAAAAAAAAGAAAAGAAAGGGGCCAGGGGAGCCGGGTAAGGGAAGAAAGGAAGGAGGGAGGAAGGTGCGGGATTTTTAGTCGGGATTTTTACGAGTCGGGTTTGACTTGTTTCAATAATAATTAAATCCGTAAGTCAAACGCAAATTCCGTCAAGACCAAAGTTTTTAAACACGAGATTACAAGAAAATTGAATATTTATACTACCCATTTCCAAATTCGTTTACCCAACGTTCAAAAGAATTGTCATTTTCCCCCCGATACGCCCTTATTTCGAAATAAAAAGTTTTACACGGTTTGAACTATTTTTAAACATCTCAAAACTATCAAAATAAATACTTTTCTTCAAAATATAATAAAATTATATTTCTTTGAATTATTTTTACTTTAATTACTTTAAATATCAAATTTTATTTGATTAATAAATTATTTTCGAAATATATTAACGGTCCGAAATTTACAGGGCGTTACAATCAGCACAGTGCTTACAGAACTCCACCGTAATATCTTCGAAAGTGGGGAAGTTGTTGAGGTCCAGATTATAGAACCACGCCTTCGGGTGTTCATCCAGAGATTGAGCGAAAATTTCAGAAAGCATGTCAGCAGGTACTCCCTTCAGTGCTAAGTACCCCTTATAGGCCTTAACATGGTGGACCGGATCTTCTGTGCCCTTAAACTTTGGGATATCGGTGAGTACCATGTTCGTGGGCAACTTATCCTGAACCGGGGCATAGGCCCTAGCATTTTCGTAGTGGATGTTCTTCCCCTGGGAGAGTTTCAGACGGTCTTCAATGAACTTGAACCGCTTCTCCAGATCAGTCAGAGGTGGGGTAGATGAAGAGGAATCTACACCCAGCTTGCATTCAATCGCATCCATTCTGGTCATCATGAGGTTCACGGCCTCAGTGAGTTTGTTAACAGCATCTTCCATTGCTTGAAGTCGGGTTTTGGCGGCCTTTCTACAAGAAAACCCCGAACCGAGTCAATATTCAAATGTAAGAGCCCCTGCACACTTAAGGACACGACACCAACTTGACTCAAACAAAGACTCGACTTATGACCGACTAACCAAAAGGTTCGACTCACGGTTGGATTTAGACCTCGGTTCATTTTAGTCTCGACAAGACGACATGACTAAAGCTGTCATAGTTCGATTCTAAACTGGACTCGGTGTGACTAAACCCGTGATTGGACTAACATAGCTCATAGGTTTAAGTGAAACGCCCTAAAATGGCCTAGCTTGGACGTTTCTGTGTACTATCCTGGACCAATTGGTCGACCCACATGACTCGAATCCCAAGAAGTGGGCTTGGGCGAGCCAACAAGGTCGTGTTCTAGACACTTGAGACGAGACACGCCTAGCCAAACACGGCCAGGGCCTGGACACGACTCGACGCATTTCATGCTTGGTTAAGGTTCGAGAAACATTTTGGATTAAATTTGAAAAAAACAAAAAATCGATTTGAAAATGAGATTTAAAATGGGCAGCATGCCGGCTATAAAAGCACATTTTGGGCCGAAAAATCTAGTCCTACTTGGGCAGCATTCCGCATTTTTAAAACCATCCTATTTTGAAAGTAAGTTGTTCAAAAGCTCGGTTTTGAAATCGATACGGAAAATTTGAAAAGACTCGGGAAATTCATTTCGCACATTGTCATTCTCATGTTATAAGGATGTATGCTCCTAGACATCTCTAAGTCTCGACAAGTCTTCTACAAGAAGGTCTATGCCCTCCATCCTTTTTGGGTCTTATAGAGCAAGGGCCTTTAGGTAGAGTACCTAGAAGAGCATCCCCACCATCAAGAACCACGACGAGGCGGAGCGGAAGCAAGCAATGTGCAAGTTCCTGGCATAGTGGGACGTCGCCCCCCACGCGTCACAAAGAAGCGCTGGGACGGCCCGGGAAAGTCCTTAAGGGTTTATGCATGAATCGTAGCACTACGAGTAATGTTTTACTTTCCAATACTTTCTTCTCAAGTTTCACCTCGGAGGAAAATACCCTAGAAACAAAGTGTAACTAGTCCTCTTTTCCCCAGCGGAGTCGCCAAACTGTGGACAAGGCCCTCGGGATCTGCGTCCGCGGGATCCACACTAGGCATAATCGACTCGGGGTTCTTTCGAATCGAATTAAGACAAATTAGAGTCGCCACCAAGTTTTATGGGAACTTGGAACCGTTCAAGTCAACTTTACACCTTTCATCGAAAAGCATAAAGCCAATCCACTACGAGTGATTAAAGATAAAGACTTGTACCCTATATAACTCGATTTGAATGACTCTCGTAATCTAATGGTATTTAGACGGATCCACAAACCATAGATCTTGAGTAAGGGGTGAGGGTACGTGTTAGGAAGCCCATAAGGACACCTAACCCCGCCCGTCGATAACGGCTTCTACTAAGTCAAGTATCAGATTTCAAACAAGGTCGTAGCTACTGCGATATATGATATGCAAACATCGTTTTAAAACCCTAACATGTGACAACAATTTCTATGTCGTTTTAGATGCAACTAAACTAACATTGTCAAAGTTGTAATTTAGCATGTGGGTTGATTGATCTAACAACACATAAAACGAAGCAAACAAGGCTTAAGGGGAATGGGGGAGCCGTTGGGATCTATCCTATTACAACCCAGGCATTTCATGCCGACACAACAAGAAATTAAAGATACAACTCGATCTAAAATACAACGCCATACACAAAACCATACACAACACACTACACGGCCAATTCGGCCTAGGAAAACGTGCACAAGGGGGGTGGCCCATGGCTTACATGACTCACGGCCTTAGGTCACTCCTCGTAATGCGTGTTTTCACTTAATCTTATCGAATTAGACATAGGGCCACACACCAAAGCATGGATTAGCATAAATCGGGCCATGTCGCTTTAAACAACATGCGATTTACTACGCTCTTACATGAATTGGAGCACAACCATCTAACCAAAAAAGACTAAGGTTTTTTTAGAAATCATTTGACTCGATAACGGAAAACTAATTACAAACAAATTACAAAACACGACTCCATAAACAAAAATAATTACAAGATACGAAGTAACGAGATAAAGATAAAAAAGAGCGAGAAAAGGACTACAAAAACACGGCCAAACACGACCTACATATCCTAGCCTACCCTAATCCTTAGGTTAGATTCATTAGGTAGATCAAAAGATTGCGAAATGAGTTAGGAAACGAGTTAAAAAACAAGCTAGAAACGACGTTGATCGATTGAGAAGATGTCACGCGAATGTGTATTCTACACGGCCTAAAGGGGTCCAACTAGGTCACAAAATTATAAGATTAACGCTTACTCATCAAGTGTAAATAGGAAGGTGCTAATCACGCACTCCTATGCTAGCGAGAAATCGAGTGAAAAGAGAGATGCATTCAATTAGGTTATAGAATTGTTGATCGATTTTAATGCTTATATCGAAGCCGCCTAACGTGTCTAATTAGGTTATTAAATTGATCTAATGTCGTCTAAATGAGTCATATGTTAACAATCAGAGGTCGAACTAACATGTGAAGGGTCCTAGGGTAGGTCGAATTGGTCGAAACAAACGAGGGGTCAAAAGCGAGGAACGAAGTTAGAATTCGTTTTATTAATGCCCTACCTTGAACACGAGGATATGTAAATGAGACGGGGGATACGACCGACCGATGTGGCGGATTTCTTTCCCATCTCAAGTCAACGCGGGTGTTCATGGTGGTACTTTAACTCATACTTGGACTAAACTAGTTTCATAGTTAACGATATCAAACGATAAACAAAACGATAAACAATGTAAAACGAAACAATAAAAAACAAACATAAAAAGAACGAAATAAAAGGGAGAAGAGGAGGATTTGATGAACCCTCAACCTACATGTATCGTTGACACCGTCTTGGGTCATAATCGATCGTAGATTTTATCTCGAGAGGCCGTCATCGACGAAGGAACAAAGCAACAAACACGTTTTTTCGCAAATCTGGACAGCAACTTTCAAACTGTAATTTCTCACTCGTTTCACGGTGAAAATTAGATTTAAAAGATGTTTTGAAAACTAGAAAGAGAGGAGAACAAAAATATTAAAACAAACCACGCTCTTTTTGAGTTATGGGGCACGAAAAACGAGCACAAACAGAACTGGACAGACAAGAAAAGCCGCGAAAACAGAGTGTATGACACTCTGTTTTTCGAGGGGATTCGTGTACTCTCAAGGTCAATTTGGCACGTGAATCTTTCTATAAGATGTAGATGGATGTTATGTGGTTAATTAGGAACAAGAAAATCGAATTTTAATGGAGATTTGAAGGGAGAACGAATTGTATTTTGAAAGAGACACAAACTGTTTCAGTTTGGATGTCTCGGTTTTGTCGAGGGTTTTGAGAGGCAATTAGGATTTGTTTTTGGAGTTTAATGCTTGTGAGTGACGGTAGAATGTATGGAGAACTTAGAGGAATGAAAGTATGGTGGAGAGGAGGTATTTATAGGGAGTTAAAGTAGGGTTTAAGGGAGGAACAAGCAGTCGGGCTCGGTTTGCATAGCTGCTGTTCATCAACTATTTCGTGGGGTTTTTAGGGTTTGTATGGGGGGTTTTCTTGGTGGTTAAGCTAAGGTAATATGGGTAGGATACTAGGGTATGGTTTAGGGTTAATGGGCACGGGTTTAAGTGGTGTTTGGAGCGGGTTTTGGACTCGGATTTGAGCACGCAAAACAGGGGGGGCTGCTTGTGTTATTTGCGGGCTGTTTATGGAGTATTTGGGACGGGAATTGGTTGGGTTTCGTGGTGGGTTTAGTGATGGGTTGTTTGTCGGGTTCTCTATAAATTCCAATATCGACGGATACGGGTATCTACAGTATGGTCGAGGAGAATGACGTTTTACTCCTAGAGAGTAATGAACCCGTTACCTATAAAGGTGTTATGACCTGTTCCGACTCAAAGCTATGGCTCGAAGCCATGCAATCAAAGATGGACTCCATGTATGAGAATGACGTATGAGATTAGTTGATTTACCTAATAAGGTAAAACCTCTACAGTGCAAATGGCTTTACAAAATAAAGCGTTCTGTAGACGCGCAACCAGATACCTATAAGGCACGACTTATGGCAAAAGGTTTCACTCAAGTGCACGGATTGAATTATGATGAGATTTTTGCACCTGTAGTCATGCTACGTTCCATTCGGATAATCTTAGCGAAAGCCGCATTTCATGATTATGAAATTTGGCAAATGGATGTGAAAACCGCCTTCTTAAACGGTTATTTGGAGGAAGAGTTGTACATGGTGCAACCCGAAGGTTTCATAGATCCTGAACATCCTAAGAAAGTATGCAAGCTTAAGCGTTCCATTTATGGACTTAAGCAAGCTTCTCGGAGTTGGAATCATCGTTTCGATCAGGTGATAAAAGAGTATGGTTTCACTCGATCGGTCGAGGAACCATGCTTATATATCAAGTCGAGTGGGAGCAAGATTGTATTCTTGATATTGTATGTCGATGACATACTCTTGATTGGGAATGACATTCCTCTCCTATCTTAGGTTAAAGAATGGTTGAAGAACCATTTCCAGATAAAAGATCTGGGTGAGGCACAGCGCATTTTGGGAATCCGTATCTACCGAGATAGATCACGACGGACGTTATCACTTAGTCAGGAGTCTTATTTGGATAAGATTCTTGAGAAGTTCAGCATGACCAACTCCAAGAAGGGGAACCTTCCAATGACGGCGGGATGCGATTGAGCAAGTCTCGATCACCCACGACGCCCTGAAGGGATTGAGCGTATGAGTCGTGTTCCTTATGCATCTGAAATAGGATCGATCATGTATGCCATGATATGCACACGTCCAGACGTGGCATATGCATTGAGTATGACGAGTCGGTACCAAAAGACTCCAGGTGAAACACACTGGATAGCTGTTAAAAACGTCCTCAAGTACCTACGGAGGACTAAGGATTGGGTATTAACTTATGGAGGCGATACTAAGATATGCGTAATCTGTTACGAAGATGCTAGCTTCCAAACAGATCGAGATGATTCAAAATCTCAGTCCGGGTTCGTCTTCACTCTTAATGGTGCTGCGGTCAGCTAGAAGAGTTCCAAACAGAGTGTTGTAGCAGATTCTACTACTGAATCCGAGTACTATGCCGCTTCGGAGGCAACAAAGGAAGCGATATGGATGCGTCAATTCTTACAAGGACTTACGGTAGTTCCTAGTTCGAATGACCCGATCACCATCTATTGCGACAATAGAGGTGCCATCTTCCAGGCTAAGGAGCCAAAGTCTAGCAAAAAATCTAGACATGTACATCGGAAAGCTCACCTGATTCGTGATTACGTGGAGCAAGAGGAGATAGTGATAGACAAGATTGCGACGGATGATAACATCGCGGATCCTCTCACTAAACCATTGAATTATGATAAGCATGTAGGGCACAATATTTCCATGGGAAATAAACGTGTTCCTAAGTTGTAGTACTTGATTATGGATTTGATACATTATCTTTTTCATATACTATTTATAACTTCATCGTTGTATTATAATATTTTGTTTTTCATGTGGATTGTACTGACAACTTTGAACGCCACAAAGTGAACTGAATTACATTATATTTTTTTTGGTCCGTAATCGCCAATGTGAGCTGATAACTCCGGCTATTATATTCTGCAGTCGATTGATGGTGGGTTCAACGAGCCATAAGTCAAACGGTTGACTGATCGATCACAGATGCGAGATTATAACGATACCTCGTAGGACAACTTTTTGTGACAACGTAATGGAGTCCTAAATGTTTAAAAACATTCGGTGCAAGGTCGTGGATAGGACATCCATTGTGTTCCTAGAGTCGATTCTTTTGACTATCGACTGTCTCTTGAGATTAACGCAGTTTTTGGGTGACTTTGGTTTCTTTCTCACGGTCTGCCGTAACTGGAGGCTAAGTAGATTTTTTATTGGTCATTTTCTTGTGCTTACATCTACAGGATTCGAATAGAGGAAAATATCCAACCCTTATCAGGTATAGTTATTTCTCAGGGCCACTCGAGGAGTTGTAACTGAAATGCATGGCCATGCTCGAATGATGATTCGTTTATCAGTTAAGTTACTCTCTAGTCGGGGAAACCACTCTTGATAATGATCGCTTGTAAAATACGACCTTTGTGAATACGGATTTGCAAATTGTTTTACATTGAGTGGGAGAAATTTAAGGATATGAGAATCGGTTATCGCACATACACTTGTGAGACAAGTGGGAGTTTGTTGGAGCTTGTGTCCTCCACAAATTAGTGTGATAACATTTGTAAATCTCTTACAGGTTCACAAGGGTATACTTCGTATATTTAATCAGTTGATTAACGTTTACCTAATAACGGTTGGCTTATTAAAAAGTTTGACGTTATTATCATACAGATGGCGGTGATCAACTGGTCCCTAAAGGTCATACCTATAGGATGTGTTTGAGAGATGTGGTTATAGAAATATGATCACATTGATGCCTAATATGACTAAATAGGTAGTCAATGTGTTGATGAGACAATTATTTAATGAAGATAAAATAATATTAATGTAGACGAATTAACTGTCAATTCGTAAATTGAATATAATAAGTTATTTGTAATTAAATGTATGTAATTTTAGCTTGGACGAATTAATCTGTTAATTCGTAATTAAATATAATAAGTTATATATAATATCAACAAGATGAATGTGTCATAGTGGTAATAGTGAGGGTACACAAACCAAGAGGTCATGGGTTCGATCCTCATTAGATGACAATTTAACACATTTTATACATTTTTGGAATAACCAAAAATAAGGAGACCATACTCCTTATTTCGGTTATGTGGGCCGAATTAGGGAAGATTATATCTCCCTAATTCACTCCCATATTTCGGTTACAATAAGGAGGAAAGGGTGATCATTATTCTACCCTAATTCTCTTTTAACCTAGCCTCCTCCTTCATCAGAAAAACACAAACCTAAATTTTTACAGAAAATTTGGATAGATTCTAGCATTATCAAAGGGCATATCTCATATCGTCTTGGGTGCAACTAATAGTCGAATATCAATTTTGATATTGTTCTTAGGCCGTATTTGCTAGGACCGAAGGTTATTTCTGAATACTTTATTTTGTTTATGTATTTTATTTATGACTAGTGATTGTCTTAATTAAATTCGTTATAATCCTTCAATTTTAACGGAGGTATACAGATTATTTCCCACACCTTGTGCATCATGTCATTTAGGAGAGTGGTGGCGGTTCTTTGATAGCTTGCTCCGATGTTGATCAGACCGAAGGGCATGATAGTGTAGCAATATATACCCCACTGTGTAGTGAACGCAGTCTTGTGCATGTCTTCCTCATCCATTTTGATATGTTTGTACCCAGCTTACCTGTCCATGAATGATAATAAGGTGTGCTCGGCGGTGTTATCCACCAGGATGTCAACATGTGGCAGAGGGAAGTCGTCTTTTGGACTTACTTTGTTTAGGTCACTGAAGTTGACGCAAACCCGAATTCTCCCGTGTTTCTTGGGTACGGGGACTATGTTGGCCACTCAGTCATAGTATTCAGACACCTTAATGAACCCGGCTTTGACCTGTTTGTCTACCTCTTCCTAGATTTTCAAGGCCCATTCAGGGCGCATACGGCGCAACTTCTGTCTCACGGGCTTAGCTCCGGGTTTAATGGGTATCCTGTGCTCTGCAATCTCCCTGTCGATCCCAGGCATGTCTTTGTTGGACCATGCGAATACGTCCTTGTATTCGTGTAGGAGGTCGATGAACTGTTGTCTTTCCGAGGGGTCAAGGGTGGTTCTTATCCTAAGTTCTTGAGGTGTGTTATCGGTCCCTACGTTAATAGGTTCGCTCTCCTCAATGATGGGGGTCCTATCTTCTCGTTTGTCAAGTGCTTTGGCCAGGTGAGGTGGGTAGTCACTCAAGTCAAATTCCTCATATTCATTCAGAATTGCATTGCAGTTTAATTGAGACGAGTCATAAGCAAAGTTAGCGTTCATTAAGTAGACTTGAGCGGAAAGCTCGGATAGGACAGACATCTCATGGGCAGACAGATGCGACGCCACAGAGGAGGTGGCCCCTGGAACAAGCTCCAGGTTACTACCCTCTGCGGGAGTAGGGATAACCATAATTGACTCGGCCTCTGAAGCAGCCACAAGTTTATGATAAAACAGTGGAAAGGGGACCTTGACCGGGACATCAGGAGTGTTAGGAGCAAAGACAGACTCTGACTTTAACTCAGACTCAGACTCTTCTTCACTTCCCTCTTTGAACATAGGGCCTTATCCAGTTGTGATCTTGAGAGTGCGGCCTTATCAATCGGTCCACTTGACAGTTTTCCTCCAGCCTTGTGTAGTTTTCTCTGGGTCAGTATCAGAGATTAAGGCGGTGGGATCGAACTGGTTATCCTTTAAGGCGATGTTGATGAGGTCCTCATAGCTGAGGTGCTTGATGTTGTCTTCGCCGAAGCGGAGACCGGCGGCTTGTCCGTCGAGGCATGGGGTCGACTCAGATTTTGGTTGACACAACTTTGGTGTTGTCAGGGATGAAGTAGCAGTCTTGAAACACTTCTACGCCCGGGTGTTTGACCTTAGCTATGGAGTCATAAATTGGCTCAGGAAAGACGTTGTAGAGCTCGGATTCTCCCTCGGGGACGAAGTATCCATTAAGAGTCAAATGGTAGGGATGGAGGATGACTCCGTGCTTTTTGCGCTTCCGTATTAGGAGGTTCATCTCCTGGATGTCTTCATTGGTAGGCTCATAGCCTAGCCCGAAGGGGATGTTAGGGACCTTGGCCTATTTCATAGGAGGCAAGGTGCTCTTTAGCGGATTGAGGGGTAGGCCCGGGAAATAGCCCTGGCGCATAAAAAAGCGGTTGACTGTGAGGTTGGAAAACGGGTCACAATCAAAGGATGTTGATTCATCGGTTAGGGCATTCATAACTTGGAATCCCCGCATTTCGCTGTCGTCCTCTTCAATGACCTAAAAGGCTATTCCCTTCTTCATGATAGCCTTGATCGAGGACAAGGGAATTATGACTGTTTTCCCGTTGAAAGGGACCCTGATTTTCTGATGGAGGGTTCAGGTGACGGCCTTGACGGCATGAATCCAAGGGAGTCCCTTAAGCATGTTGAAAGAGGCATCGATGTCGACTACCTGAAAACTGGCTTATCTTTCCAGGGGTCCAGTTGCAATGGTAAAGGTGATAAGCCCCACAACCTTACCACGACTGCCGTCATAGGCGCGTACCCCTTGGTTAGTTGGGACCAAATTTTCTTCTTTGATACCCAGTTTGTGAGCCGTCTTGAGGGGAATGACATTGACCACAGACTTGTCATCCACTAGAACCATAGGTATATTCTTCTTGAGGCACTACATGGTGATGTGCAGGGCCACGTTATGGTTGGCTCCGAATGGAGGGATATTTTCATCAGAGAAGATGACCGGGTTGCTTAGGTCGGGGACATCCCTTGTCATGTGTGCTACCACTTCTTCTGGAGAGAAGGTAGAGGGAACCGATAACTTTCCCAAGCCTTGTAGCAAAGCCTACCGATGTTCGAAGGATGTAGCGATCAGTTGCCAAATTGAAATTTCGGCCTTCGCTTTTTGCAGATGTTTAAGGATCGAGTTTTCGGGAGCCTTGGGTTGAGTGTCCACATCCAGAATAACTTGGTCATTCATTGTTGGAACGACTGTTATTTTGTTCGGGTTTTGGTAGGGGCGTCCGGACCGGGTAAGATGTCCCATCTCTTTTACTTGTTTGGCCTTTCCCGGAACCATGTAGACATCCTATGTGTCGTCTGTCCAGATATCGTTGATTTCGGGATCGCGAGGGTACCTTGGAGGGGCATTCCTCGGCGGGTAATTTTTGTAGGGGAAGTTCTTGTGGGGTTAATTTTTGTGGGGTTGATTATTGTGGGGTGCATGCCAGAATGGTCGCGGGAGTAATCCTTTCTGGTGAGGGGAGTTTTGGGTGCTTGGAAGATCCTCCCTCGGGCGTGGTGTTGGTGTTGGTGGGTTGAAAATCAACCGGTGATAGGCCTCCTCAAGTCGGGTAATTCTTTCTGAGAGACTGGCTATGGCTTCTTCAGTTTGTAGGAACATGATGAGCATGGTTGCGATGCTGAATACGAACATCTCGTGTGGGTATCCTTATCCAAGGGATTCACCTTGTCATCAACAGGCAGGATGAGGTGTGAGAAATCTAAATTTGGCTCGTCATCAGAGATGACATTGATTCCCAAGGGGTTCGTTTTGTTATTTGGTTTGGTGGGTGGAGGTAAAGGTAGTTCCCCTTTCCCGATTATATCTTGGATGGCGTGCTTCAGTTTCAAGCAGGCCTTTGTGTCATGACCTTTACCCTGGTGGTATTGGCAGTAGGCATTGGGATTCCAGAAACGGTTTTTCTTAGCCTTGGACGGGTCCGGATTGGGCCAAATTGGCTGTAGTTTTTCTTGGTCCATGAGTCTTTTTAGGACACTTACATAGGTTGTCCCCAAGTTTGTGAATAACCTTTAAGGACGTTCAGTTTTATTTGTGGTTGGTTCGAGGAGGTTGAACTCATCGATTTTGTTTGTCTGACCATAGGGGCGAGGGCCAGTTGATAGAGATCCTTGATAGCCTCTACCAGTGGTTTTGGCCAGGACGCCCTTGTGGAGGTCATCTTCAATGCAGGTTCCGAGGATTTGTAGGTCCTGGAATGTTTTGATGTTTTGATATCTTAGCAGGTTGGCATAAACTGGGCGGAGGTTGTTGACAAATTTCTCCACCAGAGTTGATTCACTCGGCTTACTGACCAATTGAGTGCTTAACTTCCTCCAACGGGTTAGGAATTCTGTGAACCCTTCCTTATCATTCTGAGTCACGACCTCAAGAGTGCGGGTGTTGGCTTGGATTTCGACGTTGTCGGCATATTGTTTGGCAAATTCAACGGCGACTTCGTCCCAAGTGGTAATGCTCTTGGGTTCGAGGGAATAGTACCACTGGCAAGGAATTGGTTCCAGGGATGATGGAAAGATCCCGGTGAAAAGTTCTTGTTTGACCCCCTTGATGGACATGTAGTCCTTAAATGCCCGAATATGATTGAGCGAGTCCTCCACTCCCTTAAACTTGGGTACATCAGTCAAGGTAAAGTTTTCGGGTAATTGATCCCCAACGGGGTCGAATATTCGATTGTTCTCAAGGTGGATATTGTTACCATGGGCTAGGAGTTGTTCTTCTAACAGCTTGAGCCTCTTCTCGGTTTCAGTCAAAGTCGGAGTGTAGTGTTCTCTGGTTTCCTTATTTTCCAGGGTGTCAATACGGTTCTCGACACGGTCCAGGGTAACCTTAAGAGCGGTGAGTATGCTGGCTAGCTGAGTAGTCGCGAGATCTCTTTTATCAACATTCTTGTTGGAAGAAGCTGAAGATGGGGCCATGGCTCCGAGGCAGAAAATAGCTCACGTTCATCCCAATCCGACACGGTTTAACGACTAAACGCAGACAACACAAAAGACGGAAAGACAAATTAGACTCAACACGACGAGGGCAACCATGTGTGGTGCCTCGGTTCTGGCTCGATTTATAATGTGACGGTGTTAACCGGATTTTGACTCGCGTCCGATGTAGTGGCGTGACGCCGTTGAATGAGTCTCGAGGTCAGACGACTCATAAGTAAAGACCCATAAGTACGCTTGCTTCGACTCGATAGATACGAGGCATAATTGGAATGATGGATTGAAATTTTCGAAAATAGAGATTTTCAAAAAGATTCGTTTATCACTTTGTGGGCGGCTTCCGAAGAATAGGGATCTTTGAAACTTGGTTAGTTGAAAAGGTTGTCTTAAGATTGTTTTCAAAAGACCGCTTGAGTTTGAGTTGCGGCGGTTATGAAAACAATCTACTGTTCCCAAAGACGGTTTTTGAAATTCAAAATTGTATGTTTTGAAAATCGAGTTTTGAAAGATTTGAAAATGTTGTGGTCCCGGGGACGGTGTATGGTCCTCGGGATTTGAATAAGATCTCGAAAAGGGGTGTGTGCCTTTTCGGGTTTTGAAAGAGCCATCGTGTCGGCGCGAGACTGTAATATTCCAATAAATTACGTATTTTAAAATTATTTTATAATCTTTCCTTTGATTTTTTTATACTCATTAACTCACCCAGCCCGTCCCAATTTCCTACTCTATTATTGATATATAACCTATTTGGCTATTTCCTAAATTTCTATGCTCTACTCATATTTAGCCGTCACCGCCTTAACACCACCACCATTATTTTTCTCCTTCTCTAATCTTGTAATACGTATGATAATCACCATCCATCATGCTTATCACTTTAATTAATATTTCATACAATCTTTTGAGGCTTTTGTTCATAACTGATAACTTTTGCCGAGTCTCATGCTTTTCTTGTTCGTCTGTCATCCTAATCTATGTCGGATGAGTTTTAAAGTGATAGAGAGATTTTGGTCCCGAGTTACGATATAGGGTAACACGATTCTACCGATCATATTATTATATTATTATTCAGGGTTGCTTGATTATCTGTTATTTGTTTGTATTCATCGTCTTTGATTACTAAGGTGATAATTGGTGATGATTACTTGTAATAGTTGCGATTATTAATTTTATCTGTAATTCAAATATTTGTTTTCTATACTGTCATTATATTTTTGGTGAGATGGGACAAGGGAAGTTTTACGCAGTTCGATCAAATTTTAAGACGGTTAGTAATAGAGACAGATGTATAGGTTGGGAATTAAATATTATGCATTATGTGGAGAATCATGTACACAACAATACAGAGGATATCAGATGTTTGGATTTAACAAATATGTGATTGGACTAATATAATAATTAGTGGTGTTCTTGCCAATTTACTCTATGGAGTTTAAGAGCTTATCTGACTTGGAAATCTCTTACGAGAATTGGAATTTGCTAGATGACCATTAACTAGTGTTATTGGTTGGTTATTCAGGTATTGTATTTGAACCGTTCTTTTCCTTTGACCTTCGACTTGTGGGTGAGTCGCTTAGAGTATTTACTCTAAGTGTTGAGCACGGTTCTTTGAACCTTTGCCAATATCGATATTGAAATTGAGATGAATATTGGTTACTGGTATTGAGTTATGAGTTATGGGGCCTTTGAGCCAAGTTATGTTTACGGTTCAGATTGACCATGGTTATTGAGTTATTTGAGTTTGAAATCGATATTTAGTTGGAAATATTGTTTCGCGGTCTTATCCGCCAGTTCACTCACCCCTTGTCCTTGGCTTAGGTTCGACGACGAGAATACGATATCTGGTTACTTTGGATTATTATTTTATGAGTAAGACGGAGTAATGAGTAGGACGGAGTATTGAGTTGATATTTGTTTAGCTATGGTGGCGAGGGATGAGTATTATATTAAAGGAATAGTATGGAATTAGTATGAGGTTCCAGGTTAGTTTATGGGGAGTGTTTTTATTATTCTCTGTGTTTATTTTTTTTATTTTTACATGTTTGTGTTTCCACGCCATGACCAAAAATTTTTCTTCTTATATTGAGGTATTATTTGTTACTCAGCTTTCCGGCTGACGTGTTTTCTCCCTTCTGGGCTACTCGTCATGGAGGTAGTTCCTTTCTGTCTTCTGGTTTTGCTTTCAGGTCTTCCGTTGCAGTTAAAAAAGCTTTTATTTCAAGACAAGGTTTTTATTAGAGACTTTGTAAAAGTTTTATTTCATTTTCGATCTTGTATATTTTATTTTAAACTTTTGTAATAAGAGACTTTGTATATTAATTATAATATCCTTGTATTTAGGCCATTTTTGTATGTAAAAATTAGCTTTAATTTAGCCGAAAACCAGGGGTGTTACAATTGGTATCAGAGCGGGTTCTTTCTTGGTCAGGTGTTCAGATCGTCATATCCTAACACCGCTCTTTTAACCTTTTAAACTCTTTTTAAATTTTGAGTTGTCATTTTATTCATTTTTGAATCTTTAAGTTCGCGGACGAACTTTGTTCTTAAGGAGGGTGAAATGTAATACCACTGAAACTTTGAATTTTAATATTTACTCGAATTTCAAACTTCAGGGACGAAGTTCTATTTAACGGGTGAAGATTGTAATATTCCATTAAATTTACGTATTTTAAAATTATTTTATAATCTTTCCTTTGATTTTTGTTTACTCATTAACTCACCCGGCCCGTCCCAATTTCCTACTCTATTATTGATATATAACCTATTTGGCTATTTCCTAAATTTCTATGCTCTACTCATATTTAGCCGTCACCGCCTTAACAACACTACCATTATTTCTCTCCTTCTCTAATCTTGTAATACGTATGATAATCACCATCCATCATGCTTGTCACATTAATTAATATTTCATACAATCTTTTGAGGCTTTTGTTCGTAACTGATAACTTTTGCCGAGTCTCATGCTTTTCTTGTTCGTCTGTCATCCTAATCTATGTCGGATGAGTTTTAATGTGATAGAGAGATTTTGGTCCCGAATTACAATATAAGGTAACATGATTCTACCGATCATATTATTATATTATTATTCGGGGTTGCTTGATTATCTGTTATTTGTTTGTATTCATCGTCTTTGATTACTAAGGTGATTATTTGTGATAATTACTTGTAATAGTTGCGATTATTAATTTTATCTGTAGTTATAATATTTTTTTTCTATACTGTCATTATATTGTTGGTGAGATGGGACAAGGGAAGTTTTACGCAGTTCGATCCAATTTTGAGGAAGTTAGTAATGTTGGAATATGTGTCTTCCGACAATAATGCGATCACAACTGTTGATCATGATGATCACATGTTTAAGTCTCATTTTAAAAGAATACAATTGGGAAGTATATTTTACTGTCAACTGGTCCACACATATCGGTAATGATTAGCTGACTAGTGTTTGACATTACTGTCGTGCGACGGTGGTGATCAGTTGATCCCCTAGGTCATACTTAAAGGATATTACTCTTAATTGATCATTTAATTGATCGTATAACGTTACGAATTAATTAAATTACTTGAAAATTGACGGACGATTTTGGAAGTAAAATTTACGTATCTCATTATAATCTGATTAAATAAGATACGGTCTAAGTGATCGAATTGTTTTATTAATTGGATGAAATTATTGTTTAAGGAAACAATTGAAATTGAATGAATTATTATAAATACAAGATGTTGTGATTTATAAATTGGTAAATTATTTTGGTACAAGTAATTGTGAATTAGTAAGTCAATTTTGAATATGACGTATTTTTATTAATACTATGATTTTTAATATGTTAAAAATACATAACATTTTTACATAACATGTAACATGTGACAAATTGGCAAAGATAAAATGGAATCCATTTTATCTCAATTTGGACCGAAATATTGGGAGGGATTAACATATATATTATGTTGATTAAGTTAATGGAAAGCATAATGATGTTATCCTACTACTAGCCATGCATACCTACACAATCTTGTAAAGACCACATTGTGCATGCATTGGCCACTCTTCCCCACCCTACCCGGTTTTGGACAAAAGAGGTGCCAAGGGTTTTCTCTTATTTTCTCGAATATACACTACATGCAATATCTAGTGTAATAACAATTCATTCTAACATCACAATAATATTTTAGAGAGATAAAAATATTCTCTTCCTCCTTCTTCCTCCTCTTGACCGAAATATACAGAGGACCAAAACATTTGGGTCAATTTTATTTAAAAGATTAATGTTATTCTAGTATTAATAATATTAATTTTATTAAGGGTATATCTTGGGTATCATTCCTTGGGAGGGATTCTACATTTGAGTCCTTGTTCATCCATTGAGGAAAGCACAAGAACAAAAGAGAAGGAGATCTCTTTTGTGCCCATATAAACCGAAATACCAATGTAAGAAAAAGATTTCTTCCTTTAAATAGTTTATAGTTTGCATGCATAAGGTCACTAATTAATTTTATGACTAAATTAATATAAATCATATATGAATATGTTGAGTATATAGATCTACTTTTCCAACAATCGGTATCAAGAGCCTTGGTTGTTTGCATGCAAATCGGTTAAAAGTTTTTCCAAGTTATACGATTAACATATAAAACTTGTTTAATTTTGTGTTATTTTGATATATCACGAAAATCATTATGCATGTTAAAGTTTCTGGTCCTAAAATATTATTAGGATATTTTGGTTAATTTATGGATTTTTATTGTTCATATTATACAATAATGGCATTAAAAATATGATTTTATGAATAAAATGTCATTTTCAGACTAAAATTAGCTAAACTTCGAATTTTCCAGTGATTTTTGGATATGTTGTCACATATATTTTTTTGAGATGACCTGTAAATTTTCATAATTGTTGGACTTCTTATGCTCGAAAAATGGATTTTTCATTATTAAAATTGAATTTAGATAAAAAATAGGTTAATATATATGAGATAAATTTCGAATCTGGTCATAGAAATTTAGTATGTTGCACATTTTACAGGATGTGTGTAAAATAATAGGCTATATTGAAGTCTTTATGCATGATTTATGTTTTTTTGAAGAAAAATAGCATAAATAGTGACTTAATTAGTGAAATATTAATAAAACATACTCTATGACTAAGGAAAAACATCACATGTTGCATTTTATTATCTTTTTCAGATTTAAAATTGAAAAGTTGATGAATATATTTTTTTCTTATGTTTTTATGATTATTTTGTTAAAACCGATAAACCGCAACATTGTTTTTCCGGATAAATTTCGAAATTTTTAACCTAAGTTTTTGAACATTATGAGTGTCATGGTATTTTTCCAGAATGTTCATGAGCTTAAATTTCTAATTTTGAATTTATTTGAAATTTTGTGATTTATTTGAAGTTTATAGCTTATTTTTGTAATTTTAGGTCCATTAATGAACAATTTTAGAAATATGAGTTAATTATGGTCAAATAATTAGTGAAGACTAAATTTTGAGTCCTAAGAGGTTAGGGTAATTAACTTATGCATAAATATGAATTTATGTAATTTTTGTGATTATAAAACTTTGAATCTCACAAATCCGTAAAAATCGTGTAATATACGATATTGGCTACTTAAAGGCGATTTAGCATAAAATTGGGCATGTTCATACATATTATAATGCTCCATTTTCTTTATGATTGTCATAATTTTATTTTATGTAATTTTTGAATTATGTAATTTTACTTAGTATGGCCTTAGTTTTTTAATTAATTACCCGAAATGTATGGGAATATTGATTCGGTTGTAATTTATTGTGATCTCGTATCACCATTTTGTAATTTAATAGATTTATTTTATTTTAGTTACAAATGTATAATAGGAAATTATGTAATTTATTATGTAATTTATTTATTTCGGAGTTCCCATAGACGGATTTCTTCAAGATGGCGATACATAAAGACGGTGTTACCTCGAGATGCGTACCATAACCGAAGTTCAAGGGACCAATGGAGTTGGTTTCCGAATATGTAATAGTTAATTAGATTTTCTATTCTAGGAAGGCCATACTAGGATTTATTTTTATGCTTTGCATTTTATTTATATGTCACATGCATCGCTAAATCGCCATAACTAAAACATGCATCATCATTTTATCGAGTTTATCGACCGTGTCAATTACATTATCGTAGTTCACCGCTTTAGTTCACTTAAATCGTGATAGATAATAAATTGGCATGACCTCTCGCTAAAATAAACAATTGAGACATAGCCTTACCAAAAATTAGAAACCTATGAAGTGCCAGTTTCGCAAGGGAGTTGAGCCGGCTTTACCGTAACACAAACCTTGTTACGTTGGTGAAGTGGGGAGATAAATGTCTACCCACCGAATTTATAAAGATGAGGGATGTTTTCGGCTTTACCGATGCCCAAGTTGATGTAAGTTTGGATCATGGACAAATTTATTCGAAATTTGGGTTGAACTCAACGAAAGTATTCTCTACGGTTGCCGGATGTGTTTCGGGCTAAAGATAATTTTTAATGTAAATTTATCGACCAAGAGTTCTAAAAGTAGAATCGATTAAAGTGTTAATCCACCGAGTTATATTGATGAAGGTTTGTTTTCAGCTTTACCGATGCCTAAGTTAATTTGAATTTGGGTCTTGGAATCATTTATAATAGTTGGGTAGAGGTCACTATATAAATGTTCATATCTTGTTAATTTATTTACAAGTATGATTTAAAAAAGACAAATGTTAATATTTCCTTTTCCTCCATATTTGTAGTTCATTACAATGAATCCATCAAACGCTACCGCACCAATAACTATTGAGTCATACCACAATGTGTTTGACGATGTTTGCTCCAACAATGATTTCGACACTACTAGAGAACTTCATTTTGGGATAGGTTCGGATGGAAACCTTAACTTCATCACTTCTACTAGACCACCCACTACCAGTAGATCCCGTGTGAGCCCGTCTCTGGAAGACCACCTCATACAATCTATAGGATATTTGTCTCTAGAAGATAAAGATGCCAAAACTAGTGGGAGCTCAAGCAATCAAGTTCTTGCTTCCAAGGGCAAAAGGTTCAAGAAGAAGGGAAAGAAAGTCAAAAACTTCAAGCAAGTTAATGATGAGTGCCATTATTGCTATGGCATGGGACATTGGCTTAGGAATTGTCCCGTATAGTTGCGAAATATAAGGGAAGGAATCATCACTCCAACAGGTAAAATTCCTAAGGAAATTTATGTTATTGATATAAATTATACTTCCACTACGACATGGGTACTGGATACCGGTTGTGGTTCTCACCTTTGTAATCATTTACAGGGTTTAAGAGATGTGAAGAGGCTTAGCAAAGGAGATGTGGATCTACGCTTTCGAAATGGAGCTCGAGTAGCGGCCGAATCCAAAGGAACTTATGTTTTAGCTGTGCCTAACGGATTTGAGTTGTATTTACATAATTGATTTTATGTGCCTACACTCTCTAAAAACATTATTCCAATCGCTATGCTAGACATAGACGGTTTTTGTTTTGTCATTAAGAACAATCGTTGTACTATTTCCAGGAATGATTTGGTTATAGGCCAAGCTTCTTCCATCAATGACATTTACATTTTAGAGACCTCAAATCCGACTAATGATATCTATAACATTCAATCAAAGAAACTCAAAACAAGTGACCCAAGTGAAGCGTTCATTTGGCATTGTCGATTAGGTCACATAAACGAGAATCGCATCAAAAGATTAATTTCTACTAATGTGATTACACCATTTGATTATCAATCATATGGTACATGCGAATATTGCCTACTTGGCAAAATGACTCGTAATCCTTTTAGTGGTAAAGGGACACGAGCTAGTGAACTATTGGGACTCATACACACCGATGTATGTGGACAAATGAGCATCACCGCTCGTGGTAATTATGACTACTTTATAACCTTCACCGATGACTTGAGTAGATATGGGTATATCTATTTGATGAAACATAAAAGTGAAGCGTTTGAGAAATTCAAAGAGTTTCAAAACGAAGTAGAGAACCAATTGAACAAAAGGATTAAGGCACTATGAACCGATCGTGGTGGAGAATATCTTAGTCTAGAATTTGATTCACACTTGAAAAGTCGTGGTATTATTGATACCCGTCGTTGTGAGTACCAAAAATAAGATTTATAATTTCCTATTAAGACTAACCTAGGCTAGTGGTAACAGGGTCGAACCACAAGGAGGCAGACGTAATTTCTAGCTGTCTAATTCTAGTCTAAGGTAACGAGTGTATGGGTTGATTTGAATTGGTCTATAGCTAAGAGTAAATAAAGATAATAAACTAAAAAGACGGATTAAACAGATAAAGAAGGGGTACTAGGATGGTCGGTTCATTACAGCTTCGGCGACAGCATACTAAATCGGTCTGAATCAAACACAAGTGAGGCGGGAAAACAAGAGGTCCTCTTGGTCCACTCTTAATAGATAGCAACTTTCGATCTCGCAATAAGTCCCTAATATCACCAATACTGACTCTCGTCCTGAAAAGTGACTAACGGTCTAAACTATACCTATCTTTCGATCTCAGGATAGTCTAGTCATTTTAATTGGTGGTCTAACAACTGTCCCTATCTTTCGATCTAATGGGTCAGTTATAAATAAAGCATCTAACTGGTCGCATGCATTCGATTCGTTAAATACAACATTAAAATCAATTAAAACGAAAGGTAACCTCACGTGGTCAGTCGATCGACCAGGTTGAAGGAAAAGTAGATCTATATACTTACATATTCATATATGTTTTAATTTAATTTGTCATAAAATTAATGATTGATCTTATGCATGCAAACATTAAAACAAAATAAGGAAGAAACATTGTTCTTACATTGTGATTTTCGGTTTAATGGGCACAAGAGAGATCACCTTTCTCTCTTGTTCTTGAGCTTTCCCTTATGGATGAACTAAGACCCAAGTGTAGGATCTCTCCCTAGGATTTATACCCAAAGCTTGCTCTTAATTAAAATTAATACTATGAATACTAGATAATATTAATTTTGTAGAAAATTGACCCAAAAATATTATGGAACACTTAATATTTTCGGTTTTGGGAGGAGGAAGAATGGGAGCTTTTTATCTCTCTAAAACTCAAAGAATTAGAATAATGAAGAATGAATTAATCACACAAAACATTTTGTGTATATTATATAAAATAAGAGGAAAAACCATTCCTCTCTCAAAAACCGGGTGGAGTAGGGGGTGGAGGGAGCCAATACATGCACTTGTTTATCTTCACAAGGTAAACTAGGGTTGCATGGCTACTAAAGCAAGTAATCATCATGCCTTCCACTAATACAATCAACATAATATTAGCTTAATACTCCTCCAATTTTCGGCACATTGGATAATATGGATTCCATATTATTTTTTTTTGTCAATTGTCAATATGTCACATGTCATATGTTGCATAAATTTGTTGTGCATTTTTAACATATTAAAAATCAACGTATTATTAAAAATACGTCACATACAAAAATCGACTTAGTAATTCATAATTACTTGTACCAAAATATTTTACCAATTTATAAATCACAACAATTTGTATTTACAATAATTCATTCAAATTTAATTGTTTCCTTAAACAATAATTTCATCTGAGCAATGATACAATTCAATTACTCAGACCGTATCTCATTTAATCAAATTTCAATGTGATACGTAAATTTTACTTCCAAAATCGTCCGTCAATTTTCAAGTAATTTAATTAACTCGTAACGTTATACGATTAATTAAATGATCAATTAAGAGTGTTGCTCTATAGGTATGACCTAGGGGGTCAACTGATCACCACCGTCGCACGACAATAATGTCAAACTCTAGTCAGCCAATCATTACCGATATATGTTGACCAGTTAAGAGTAAAAAATACTTCCCAATTGTATTCTTTATAATGAGATTTAAACATGTGATCATCATGATCAATAGTCATGATCGCATTATTGTCGGAGGACACATAATCCAACAATCTCCCACTTGTCCTCGACAAGTGTGCGTCACCAGTTCTCTTGTCCTATTACTATCTCCCACTCAATGCAAGGTGTCTTTCAGCTCGTATTTGCAAGTGATCATATCGAGAGTGGTTTCCTCGATCTGGAGAATAACTGATTGACCGGATTTATCCACCATGGATACATTCCGAGCGTGGCCACGTATTTCCAGTTCATTACTCCTCGAGTGGCCCTGAGATATTGTTATAACCCTGACTAGGGGTGGACAATTCCTATCGCACTCATTCCCTTCGACTAGCCACAACCATTATAACCCAAAATATGCCCATTTGACCCCATTTACGAAGGTCGTAGTAACACAAATCAAAGTTAATCTGAAACTTTGCCATCTTAGGCGAATAGTCTTTAGTCAAAAGAATCGACTCATTTGAATACTATAGCAGCTCTCGCCACGACCAGGCTATATAAATTTGCCAGAACTCTATAAGCGGTCATAAAGCCCGACAAAATGTTCCTAACAGTCTGCCTATGTGATCGACTAGTCATCTCACATGACTCTATGGCACTTGAACTTGCCATCAATCGCATCACACTCTAGTCACTTCGAGACGTCACCTCATGTAAGTAACTATGGGCAAATACAATGTTAATCCATGTTCACTTTAAAGGGGTTCAATTGTCTCCACAACCCGTTTGGACATAACAATGTACAAGGTGAGTTAATAATAACTCAAACGACAAATGTCGACATCACACTTGGGTAGTCAATACCATATTACAGCCTTGTGATATATATCGTAAGTGTAAACACTTATTGATTGCAATAGATGTTTAACATGCCATGTGTCCATGTGTTCGAACTTCTTATAATCGCATTTTCCTCTACATTCATGTTCTCTCTCATAGCATGAATCTTACCAAGTACACATCAAGGTTCCCGACCTCGGTTTTGGTTCTTTATCTTGGAAGAACTTTCTTATCGATTATCACATAACGAACGAATTTGTGGTGAATGATATAACTTGTACTAATCAAGTACTCCATCCACACACAATGCACTAGGTATATGTTTTGCAGAGTCTTACAACAATTTGTCAAGACGATTGGTCTAGCACTTCTCACAAGTCCTAGCATAGTTAGGAAAGATTAGTTTTGAGTAACTTCTTATTCAACGAAGTATCTTTCCAAAACTTATTATTTCTCTTTCTAGGCTTGAAAGATTTAGGATTCTCATAAATCCTTACATGTGCTCGGATTTTCATTAATATGCGCAACCTCTTGACACATATAAGAGCATTCTGACAAACACCGAAATCGCTCATCGGATTCTACTTGAGAATTCATGACGTTTCTATTGTGGCTTACCAATGAATCATCATGCTCTTATGCATATGATTCACCATTGGACATGTGAAATTATCATTCTAATGGCGGAAACATTAGTAACTTATAATCATGTCATCAACTATATTTAGGTTCAAGGAACGACCATGACTGCTAATGGCAATTCCATTTCATTTAGATGAATAACCTATGTTTCTGTTGATCCGATGTGTATCTCCCAATACTTATCCAACATCTCTTGATGTAATTGGATTCATCATAGTCCATTTTCATCCAGAATTGAAAACTCAAAACTTCCTCTGTGAAGGAAGGTGTTAGCTCGTCATTCTTTAATGAGTGGTGAGTTGTAAACATTCAAAGGATGATAGCTCCCACTAAATTCCATGTCTTCACATGACAATTTCCTAACTCCTACTCAATTCTACTTATTTCAAAATTGACTTCTCAATCGAAACTTTTCAAGAATTGAAATATAAATTGCATTGCCAAGTTATTAAGATAAAACCATATATGTTCCCATCATATCCTTTCAAAATACCTATTTTGAAGTGGTCTTATCTTAACCTTATGGAAAAAGATTTTTAATCTCTAACTCTCACATATCATAATGATGTGTAGCGATGTCATTATTCAAATATAAATAATATCTAGAACACGTCCTTCGAAATACCCTTTCCGAAAGAGGTTTAACCATTTCATAATGAGGTTAAGTAATGACATTTGCGAGATTAAAACTTGGCCATTGAAGATATCGGTATATCAATCTTTGCAACTCGATCATAACTAGTATGTTACTATGATTCATTTAGGCTCTTAAGTAAATCTCAAGGTTTAAACTATTGGTCAAAATTTATCATATAGAACTTAGTCAAAAACTTGTTAAGACTTTTCATTAGTCAATTTTCTTCCAAAACTTTCTTTTGGTCTCCTCGTGTAGTTATATTGAGAATATACTCTTATGATTACTTCACTTGGTCTCTTTAGTCATATAGAACTTACTTGAGACCATAGATCTCATCTATTCGGTACACTATGTAAATAGATATACCTTCATTCAAATCATTCTCTCTTGCGTATATCTTCATTTACACAAGTACACAATTTTATCTTGTCTCGTGTGTTGTGTCTCATTTTTCTCCCACTCTATCTTTGGAATAAATACACTATAGATTCAAAGATAGCATATGAGACACAAATAATGATTTGAAGTATAAGGAGAAATATCTCATAGATTGACTAATAGTTATAGATTTCGTAAGTGTACTTGGTGATTGACATTCCTTTAAGAGAGTTCATAGACTCAAAATCGCTTTATAAATGATCATACACAAGCCTTAAGCATGTGGACATATAATGAAACCCGTCATTATATTTGTCTATTAGATCACTTTAAGTTATATGTTTCTAAGAACAAGCATTTAAACATGAATTTTAGAACAAAAGGATAAAATGATAAAACGGATGACTTGGGTTGCAAACCAAGTCACCATTATCCAAATACAACCCATTATCCAAAATACCTTTCCATGTCAAACACGGAAACTTAAGGTTCTAAAATCCAAAATATGAATAAAATAAGACGATAAAAAACAAAGCTCCATGAAAGCTATTCCTAGCTTCTTGATGGTTTCTTAAGCTTGCTTTTCTTTTCCTTTGTCTTTGCTTGGTGGAGGCCCTATTTACAATAAAAAGGGAGATACATTATCACAACTTTGTATCATAATACAATAGTTGAATTAGAAACATAAAAGAAAAGATAGTCCTTTACCTACTGGAGTAATCTTTCCAGCCTTAATATCACCAAGGTATTTGGAACAATTTCTTTTCCAATGTCCCATACCATTACAATAATGGCATTTATCAAGAGGACCCTTCTTGATTTTTGAAGTGCTAGCTTCACAAGTCCTAGCTTTGGTGAATGTGGGAGCTTGCTTCTTACCCTTCCTCCCATTCTTCTTGAACTTCCCCTTACTCTTAGTTCTTATGTTAAGCACATCCTTTGGAGGGTTCACATTTAACCCCATGTCCATCTCGGCTTGCACAAGTAACTTGTGCAATTCTTCAAGAGACACATCCTTATCTTGCATGTTAAAATTCACCCGGAATTGAACATATGCTTTGACTTTGGACATGGAGTGTAGAATCCTATCTACAATGAGTTCTTTGGGGATTTCAACTTTTTGAATCTTCAATGTCTCGACAAGCTCCATAAGTTTCAGCACATGAGGGCTAACCTTTTGGCCCTCTTTGAAGTCGAGATCAAAGAATGCCGCGACCGCCTCATATTGGACGATCCGTGGAGTTTGTGAAAACATTGTCACAAGCTTGGAGTAAATCTCATTAGCATTGCCCATTTTAAAGGCTATCCTTTGGAGATCCGCCTCCATCGCAAATGTCAAGACATTTTTCATTGCGGGGGACTCCTTTTGGTAAGCCTCATATGCTTCCCTAGTGGCGGCGGTCGACCTAGTAGTAGGTTCGGGTGGAGAGGCCTCGGTAAGGTAATGAAGCTTGTCGTCACCTTGGGCGGCTAATTTGCGTTGGGCATCCCAATCGGAGAAATTTGACCCATTCTTTTTAAGTTTACATCGATCCATGAAGGATCGGAGACATGATGAACTAGCGAGAGGCGTGGCGTTAGGGGTTGGTGTTGCCATTTGTTATGAGAAAAAGAAGTGGTCTACAAAACAAAATAGAAGGAGGAAAACAAATGTCGTTTTAATAATAATACTCGTAAAAATGTATGATTTAAAAAAGTTTTATGCATTTTTCTAGTGACCTCTACCCAACTAGATAAATGATTCCAAGACCCAAATTCATATTAACTTGGGCACGGTGTGGCCGATGAAACCCTTATCAATATAACTCGGTGGATTAACGTTTAATCGATTCTACTTTTAGAACTCTTGGTTGATAATATTACATTAACATATATCTTTAGCCCAAAACACATTCCACAAGGGGACGGTGTGGCCGATAAAACCCTCATCGAAAAACTATTGTTGAGTTCAATCCAAATTTCGAATAAATGTGTCCATGATCCAAACCCATATTTAACTTGGGCACGGTGTGGCCGATGAAACCCTTATCAACATGAATTCGGTGGATAGACATTTATCACCCCTTCCCCTACGTAACAAGGTTGGTACCCCGGTGTGGCCGAGTACACTCCCTCACGAAATAGGTTTTCATGGTTTCTACTCTTTGGTAAGGCTATGTCTCAATTGATTGTTTTAGCGAGAGGTCATGTCAATTTATTATCTATCACGTTTTAAGTGAACTAAAGCGGTGAACTACGATAATTTTAATTGACACGGTCGATAAACTCGATAAAGATGAGGATGCATGTTTTAGTTATGGCGATTTAGCGATGCATGCGACATAAAATAAAATGCAAGCATAAAAATAAATAAATCCTAGTATGGCCTTCCTAAAATAGAAAAACTATTTAACTATTACATATTCGGAAACCAACTCCATTGGTCCCTTGAACTTCGGTTGTGGCACGCATCTCGAGGTAACACCGTCTTTATGTATCGCCATCTTGAAGAAATCCGTCTTTGGGAACTCCGAGATAAATTAAATTTCATAGCAAATTACATAATTTCCTATTATACATTTGTAACTAAAATAAAATAAATCTATTAAATTACAAAACGGTGATACGAGATCACAAAAAAGTTACAACCGAATCGATATTCCCATACATTTCGGGAAATACCAATTAAAAACTAAGGCCATACTAAGTAAAATTACATAATTCAAAAATTACATAAATTAAATTATGACAATCATAAAGAAAATTCAACATTATTATATGTATGAACATGCCCAATTTTATGCTAAATCGCCTTTAAATAGCCAATATCGTATATTACTTGGTTTTTACGGATTTGCGTGATTTCAACATTTTATAATCACAAAAATCACAAAAATTCATATTTATGCATAAGTTAATTATCCTAACCTCTTAGGACTCAAAATTTAGTCTTCACTAATAATTTGACCATAATTAACTCATATTTATAAAATTGTTCAGTAATGGACTAAAAATTACAAAAATAAGCTATAAACTTCCAATAAATCACAAAATTTCAAATAAATTCAAAATTTAAACTCGTGAACATTCTGGAAAAATACCATGACACTCATAATGTTCAAAAACTTAGGTTAAAAATTTCGACATTTTTCCGGAAAAACAATGTTGCGGTTTATCGGTGTTAACTAAAATAATCATAAAAACATGAGAAAAATTATATTCATCACCTTTTTAATTTTAGATCTGAAAAAAGATAATAAAATGCAACATATAATGTTTTTCCTTAGTCATAGATTATGTTTTATTAATTTTTCACTAATAATGTCACTATTTATGCTATTTTTCTTCAAAAATCCATAAATCATACAAAAAGACTTCACTATAGCCCATTATTTTACACACATCTTGTAAAATTGCATGTGACAACATACTAAATTTCTATGACCAGATTCGAAATTTATCTCATATTAACCTATTTTCACCTAAATCCGAATTTAATAATGAAAAATCCATTTTTCGAGCATAAGAAGTCCAAAAATTATGAAAATTTACAGGTTATCTCAAAATAATGTATGTGACAACATATCCAAAAATCACTAGAAAATTCGAAGTATAGCTAATTTTAGACCGAAAATGACATTTTTACTCATAAAATCACATTTAAATGCCATTATTGTATAATATGAACAACAAAAATCCGTAAATTTAACCAAAATATCCTAAAACATTTTAGGACCAGAAATTTTAACATGCATGAATTAATTTCGTGATATATCATAATAACACAAATTTTATAAGTTGAAGGAAAAGTAGATCTATATACTTACATATTCATATATGTTTTAATTTAATTTGTCATAAAATTAATGATTGATCTTATGCATGCAAACATTAAAACAAAATAAGGAAGAAACATTGTTCTTACATTGTGATTTTCGGTTTAATGGGCACAAGAGAGATCACCTTTCTCTCTTGTTCTTGAGCTTTCCCTTTTGGATGAACTAAGACCCAAGTGTAGGATCTCTCCCAAGGATTTATACCCAAAGCTTACTCTTAATTAAAATTAATACTATGAATACTAGATAATATTAATTTTGTAGAAAATTGACCCAAAATTATTATGGAACACTTAATATTTTCGGTTTTGGGAGGAGGAAGAATGGGAGCTTTTTATCTCTCTAAAACTCAAAGAATTAGAATAATGAAGAATGAATTAATCACACAAAATATTTTGTGTATATTAGATAAAATAAGAGGAAAAACCAAATGGTTTTTCCCCTCTCAAAAACCGGGTGGAGTAGGGGGTGGAGGGAGCCAATACATGCACTTGTTTATCTTCACAAGGTAAACTAGGGTTGCATGGCTACTAAAGCAAGTAATCATCATGCCTTCCACTAATACAATCAACATAATATTAGCTTAATACTCCTCCAATTTTCGGCACATTGGATAATATGGATTCCATATTATTTTTTTTTGTCAATTGTCAATATGTCACATGTCATATGTTGCATAAATTTGTTGTGCATTTTTAACATATTAAAAATCAACGTATTATTAAAAATACGTCACATACAAAAATCGACTTAGTAATTCATAATTACTTGTACCAAAATATTTTACCAATTTATAAATCACAACAATTTGTATTTATGATAATTCATTCAAATTTAATTGTTTCCTTAAACAATAATTTCCTCTGAGTAATGATACAATTCAATTACTCAGACCGTATCTCATTTAATCAAATTTCAATGTGATTCGTAAATTTTACTTCCAAAATCGTCCGTTAATTTTCAAGTAATTTAATTAACTCGTAATGTTATACGATTAATTAAATGATCAATTAAGAGTGTTGCTCTATAGGTATGACCTAGGGGGTCAACTGATCACCACCGTCGCACGACAGTAATGACAAACTCTAGTCAGCCAATCATTACCGATATATGTTGACCAGTTGACAGTAAAAATTACTTCCCAATTGTATTCTTTATAATGAGATTTAAACATGTGATCATCATGATCAACAGTCGTGATCACATTATTGTCGGAGGACACATAATCCAACACAGGTATGGCGGTCGATCGGCTGACACGCGAATTCAGTCCAAAACAATACTACGCCGCCTACGCTATAATTCGCCTACATCCTAGCACAATTGATTTAGCTACTCATACTAACGTTGATAACAACAATGAAATTAACGAAATAGGCAGAAAGTTTCATGCTTAAAACGAATGAACAAACAATTAACAATAAAGATAAATCGGTTTCGGGAGACTAACTAACAATTCCTATACTAACAATGCAATATAGATGAACTGAAAATAAAGCAAGTGAATACCGAAATTGCAGAAGGATCGTAACGGAATGATTGAAGTCACAACGAAAATCCAATGCGAAATAGTTTCCCAAACCCTAATTATTTCTAAAGAATCGTATGTAAAACTTAATGTAAAAACATGATGTCCAAACTGATGTTTCTAGGTTACGTTATATAGCAACTAACGTAACTTTATTTCCTAAACCTAACATAACTTTGGGCTTCAAGATTCAGGGTCTTTTAATTCTCGTCTGGAATAGCAGTTTGGTCAATCGACTGCTAGGACTGGTCGATCGATCAATAACAATGAACAAGAGCTTCGAACTCGATGGTTGGTCGATCGATGATGGTAGTGGTCGATCGATCGCTTGAGCGCTACTTGACTTCTATAATCTCCTGGATTTGTCTTTTGGGCCTTGAATTGCGCACCAAGCTCGTTCCTTAAGCGAATACTTCACGTCAAATGCAATGCAAGATACTCGGGAATGGATTTAGCTCGATTTCCACCGGATTCTTCACATTTTCGCAATAATGTACAAAAATACTAAGTAGACGGAAATAGGGAGAAATGTAGCATAAACTACATGAATGAGCTCTGAAATGCGTGTAAAATGGGATGTAAAACATCATATAAAAGACACGCATCAAACTTCCCCAAACCAAACCGTTGCTTGTCCCCAAGCAAGAACTAGACTCGATCTACTGACCTAATGGAACGAGTTTAATCTCAGAGCGAATTACAACATGTAAAGCCTAAACCAATTTAATGCACAACCAACAATCAATTAGCAAATGAATCATGCAAACGAGTTATGGAGCCGTTAAAACTACTGAACCGTCAACTGTAGAGACTCATCAAATTGGACTCTCACGGGTCGCTCATATCACTCAAACAAGCACAGGCGAATAACGTAAAGATAGAAAGAATTGGTTTTGTAAAGACTCTCACCTAACTACGACCTATAAGAACATTCCTGCAGTCTAATATGAAAGCAATCTCTACAACCGTACATACGCATTCCAACCAACAAGAGACCATGACATATGCCGAGGTATATATGTGGATATGTGAGGTATGGGTAAGAAGAGGCAAAACGTTTATGGAAAAGTGGAGGTACAGGTGATCAAGCTAGTACCGAAACGGAACCATATGGCAACATCCCACTTCTTGCTCAAAAACAAAGGAAACGGTGCTATAGCAAGCACAAATCTCACAATCTCCAGGTATAAAAGTAATCAACTAACTCGTCACAAAATATGAATAATACATGGGAGCAAAAATCCCCAAAAGATAAGGATTTTGAATTATGCGAATTGATTCTTTCTCTTTTTCTCGAACCTCAGTCGATCGACCAAAAGGAGTAGTCGATCGACCGCATGAACAGTACATAACTCTTTTTTTTTCTTTTCGAATCATTTTTTTTCATCTTTTTTTTTTCTTTTCTGTTTCTTTATTTCCTCCTTTTCATCTTTCCAACAATATCTCAAACATGAGCATATGCTACCAAAAACTAAGTAACAATCCCAAGAACACAGACTACTAGCTTGACAAGGGCAGGCTAAATGTAGGATGTAGTAATGGGACAAAAAGGCTGTTTTTGGCAGTGTGGGGTTCATGGGTGAAACGAGAAAAGGGAAACCTCTACCACATGTGTCAACTAACCACAGACCGAATGCGTACAGGTATTAAGCAGATTAAGTTCATATTTATGCACATTTATGTGACATGCCTCATAAGGAGTACTAGTCACATTCCTAAATAATCTGGTCATAGATGTCACCAGTTATAGGCTCTAAATCTCAGAAATATGATGTAGATTGCCAATTTTCAAAGTCAAGTCTTAAGTCCAACAAATAATTAACGAAAACCCGTAGATATGCATTTACGATTCTACTAATAACATCTTAATCAAGCAAGGCTCAGGCAAAACAGGTGCAAAATGCAATATCATCCTTGAAATACTACCGTTCCGAGTCGACCTATATGCTAAAATAAACGTGCATTTTATTGAAATTTTTGAAATTTTTCAATTTTTTTGAATTTCGTATAAAATGAAATGAACAATGCAAAACAGAATGTAAACGTGAATGCAAGCAAATGATATGCGACGCAAAACCCTTCCCCAAACCAAATCGCACAATGTCCCCATTGTGCAAAATCATGTAATGAAGAAAAGAGAAATGGGAATTTGCGGGAAAATAAATAAAAATGACATGAATTGGAAATCGGGAACTTACAAGACTTTAAACGCAACAAAGGAAACCTCCCCAAACCAGCGTGAGCTAGGAGGTTTCAAAGAGCGCATGATGCTACTAATAAGTACCTGAAAGACAAATAAAACCCACGCATAAAATCGGGAAGACAATTTTGAAGCGGTAAATATGTGCACAAATGAGAAAATTAGAAGAAATAAATAATTGGACGGAAAATAAAGTGGAGTAGAAAACTCCCATAAGTCCGCATATCGACCAAACACAGCAGGGGAGAGGTCGTGAATAGGGACAGCAGCGTCCTTGGTCGATCGACTAAGAACAACAGTCGATCGACCAATGTGTCAGGAACAGTAGCTCCTAGAAAGTGCAACTCAGTCGATCGACCAATGTAGCCAGTCGATCGACTGAAAATACTGCTGTTCTCCTTATTTCTTCGTATTTGCTCAATTACGGGAGCTAAAGAGGTCTAAAAAACCTGCAAATGCACAATAATAGGCGCCCAAAATTGCGCAAGAACCCAAAGCAAAGTCTCAAATGCATAAAATCCTAAGTAAGCAAAATAAAATTCGAAGTTCCGCGCACACAAAAGCAATAAAAAGTGTCTAACAAAAGCAAATAAAATGTTTGGAAAACATGTGATCAACTAGTAGTTGATCAAGAATGGCCACGGAATGGCCCACTTTGCTTTCCGCCGGCTACTAGAGGTAGCCTCAACAGTGCTTATCTTAGCAGCTGCACCCTTCTTAGCTTCCACGTCCGTATGGCTCAACGGATCAACACTTTCATCGTCTCCCCAGTCAATGACCTCTTCTAGCTCATCAAAGTCCAAGTCGGACTTCCGTGCCTTGACCGGTTCGTCATCAACTTCCTCATCAATGCCATAGCTAAGGCAACCAAGACCTCCTCTTTGAATGATCGACCTCTTTACAGTTGGAGCAACTTGTTGTTCTTCCTTCCCCAAACCAGCTCCTGCAATATCAGAAATAGATAAATCTTCCTCCAATTTGCTCCCAATCTGGGGCAGAGGGGTTACAACAGGAATAGAGATAGGTAAATTAGGAAGCACAAAGTACGATTTCTTGTCAGAAACCGTATTACAAGTCACAAGCCACATGGGGTCCTTTTTCTTAGATGGCTAAGCAAAAACAATAGAATGCTTGCCCACTTTAAAAGTCAGGGTTCCTAGACCGACATCTATAACTGCACCAACAATGTGCAGAAATGGCCTACCCAAAATAATGGGAATATGGGCATCCTCAGGCATGTCAAGTACCACGAAGTCGACGGGGAAGAAGAACTTCCCTATTTGGACAGGGATGTCCTCCAAGACTCCTACTGGCTGGACCGCAGATCGGTCAGCCATCTATACTGTCATATCTGTCACTGCGAACCTAGTCAATTTGAGCTTCCTAGCTAGACTCAAAGGCATGCCGCTTATACTAGCTCCTAAGTCACATAATGCCTTCTCAATAGAGAAGGTACCTATATTGCAAGGAACAGAAAAGCTACCCGGGTCCTCTAGCTTATGGGGTGCAGTATGAGACAAATAAGAGCATGACTCTTTGGTTAACGTGACAGTATGCACATTCTCAAGTGACTTTTTCTTAGACAGGAGTTGTTTCATGAATTTATTGTAGGCAGGCACTTGATTGACCAACTCAAGGAAAGGAACTTGTACATTCAAACTACGAATAACCTTTTCAAATTTATTGAAAGATACATGTTCCTTTGTCGACACTAGTCGCTCTGGATATGGGGCTGAGAGAAGTACCTTAGCCCTCTCCTCTAAATCGCGCGTGCCGGTATCCGTGGACTTAGGCTTAAAGTCCACCACCTTCTCCTTATTGAAGCTCGAACCCTCCTCAGACCGTCTCAAATGTGAGCCATTAACCGTCATCGGATCGAATTTTGGAATCGGGACGGACCCATCAGCACTCGGGTCTTTCCCCAATACTTTCGGAGTTGTCGAACCCCGGAACAAATGGTCTCTCAAATTATCTGGCATTGAAGGACGAAATTTCTCAATATCAGCAGAGGTCTCAGTCGATCGACCACCTTGCTCAGTCGATCGACTGAGATGTACAGTTCCAGAAGCTCCTCAGAACCCGCATATCGGGCCGATCGACGGTATATCGCCGATCGACCGATATACCTGGTAGACGCCTTTTTCTTTGAATTATTCGTTACAGCTTTGTTTTGACTCGGTTCCGCCTCATTCTTTTCAGGGGCATCCTCGACCATAGCAGGCCCCTCCAGGGTAGACCCACTCCTCAAAGTAATGGCGTTTAGGGTCTCTTTCTGGTAAGTTTGAGTCGGTAAGTGTCCGAGAGCTCGAGTGGTACTCTTACGAGCCAACTGAGCAATTTGCCTCTCTAGCTTGGGATTCCTTCAGCAACAAGTTCTTAAACTCAGCAAAATCAGAACCATGGGATTGTTGTTGCTACTGCGGCACATAAGGGGGTTTTTGGTATTGTTGTTGCTTATGATGAGGGGCACATAAGCTTGCTGCTACTGCTGTTGTGGAGGTTGAGTCGGATTTAAGACATTCTGGCTACTCCACCTCAAGTTGGGGTGAACATTCGGCTCATAGTACGTGTTTGTCTGCCTATAGTGTTGAAAGGCAGCACAAGATTCGAAAGGACTGGGACAATTCTCTGAGACATGTCCCTCAGCTCCACATCTTCTATAGACGAAAGGACCGTCTGAAACAGCATTTACTTGGTACATACCACCTTTAGAAGCTCCTCCTAATTCATATTTGTCAAACCTTGTAGTGAGGGCTTCTAGTGCAGCAACAGAGGAAGATTCAGCAGCTCTCCTCTGGTTTCCTCTCGAATTCCCATATTCGGCCTTATGAGTGGCGAAATCATTGATAATCTTCGACCCGTTAGTCTCTCCCATGTTCTCAGCAAATCGGCCATTGGCTGCAGCATCCAATATGGCCCTCTGATCGTCATACAGTCCATTATAGAATCGATTGCACAAGCTCCATTTTTCGAACCCATGGTGCGGTATAGTTCGCACCAGTTTCTTGAAATGGACCCATGCTTCATGGAAGTTCTAATCTGGCCCTTGTTTAAAGCTCGTGATCTGAGCTCTAATGGCATTCGTCTTCGAGGCAGAGAAGTACTTTTTGTAGAATGCCAGGGCTATGGAATTCCAGTCGGTGATCCCATGTGCGGCTCGGTCCAGATCTCTATACCACTCTCTTGCAGCATCACGAAGAGAGAAAATGAACATGGTATCCTTGATCTGATCTTGGGTCACACCGGCCGGCGGGGGTATAGAGCAGCAATAATCAATAAAAATCTCCATGTGCTTGGCTGCATCTTCATTTGCAGCTCCCTCGAACTGGTTTCTCTCAACCAGGTTAATATAGGAAGGCGTTGACTCGAATTTTCTCGCCTCCCTAGGTAGTTCGAATCCTTTGTAGAGATTCGCAGCTATTGGCTGTGAGTGACTAGCAATGGTTGCTTCTTGACCATAACGGGATTTTGGAGAAGTAATGTCTCATTTGAAGAAGTAGAGGCAGGAGATGTAGGTGGATCTCCTTCGAACAGAGCGTTCTCGTAGTGGCTTGACAGAGTACTCAGCTCTTCCTCTGTCGGTAATACCCTTTGTGATCGTCTCAACTCGCGCAAGGATTTCTCGATCTCAGGATTTAATGGTACTAGTTCGCCACCATGTGACCTGCGCATAAGAAGAAACTAGAAAAAGAATATAAGAAAAGTTTAAGGAACGGATGTCCCTTAAACTAAGAAAGAATAAAACAACTAAAAATTAGAACCATTGCCTCCCAGGCAACGGCGCCAAAATTTGATACCCGTCGTTGTGAGTACCAAAAATAAGATTTATAATTTCCTATTAAGACTAACCTAGGCTAGTGGTAACAGGGTCGAACCACAAGGAGGCAGACGTAATTTCTAGCTGTCTAATTCTAGTCTAAGGTAACGAGTGTATGGGTTGAGTTGAATTGGTCTATAGCTAAGAGTAAATAAAGACAATAAACTAAAAAGACGGATTAAACAGATAAAGAAGGGGTACTAGGATGGTCGGTTCATTACAGCTTCGGCGGCAGCATACTAAATCGGTCTGAATCAAACACAAGTGAGGCGGGAAAACAAGAGGTCCTCTCGGTCCACTCTTAACAGATAGCATCTTTCGATATCGCTATAAGTCCCTAATATCACCAATACTGACTCTCGTCCTGAAAAGTGACTAACGGTCTAAACTATACCTATCTTTCGATCTCAGCATAGTCTAGTCATTTTAATTGGTGGTCTAACAACTGTCCCTATCTTTCGATCTAATGGGTCAGTTATAAATTAAGCATCTAACTGGTCGCATGCATTCGATTCATTAAATACAACATTAAAATCAATTAAAACGAAAGGTAACCTCACGTGGTTAGTCGATCAACCAGGTATGGCGGTCGATCGACTGACACACGAATTTAGTCCAAAACAATACTACGCCGCCTACGCTATAATTCGCCTACATCCTAGCACAATTGATTTAGCTACTCATACTAATGTTGATAACAACAATGAAATTAACGAAATAAGCAGAACGTTTCATGCTTAAAACGAATGAACAAACAATTAACAATGAAGGTAAATCGGTTTCGGGAGACTAACTAACAATTCCTATACTAACAATGCAATAAAGATGATCTGGAAATAGAGCAAGTGAATACCGAAATTGCAGAAGGATCGTAACGGAATGATTGAAGTCACAACGAAAATCCAATGCGAAATAGTTTCCTAAACCCTAATTATTTCTAAAGAATCGTATGTAAAACTTAATGTAAAAACTTGATGTCCAAACTGATGTTTCTAGGTTACGTTATATAGCAACTAACGTAACTTTATTTCCTAAACCTAACATAACTTTGGGCTTCAAGATTCACGGTCTTTTAATTCTCGTCTGGAATAGAAGTTTGGTCGATCGACTGCTAGGACTGGTCGATCGACTGAATAACAATGAACAGTAGCTTCTGGAACCCGATGGTTGGTCGATCGACTGATGGTAGTGGTCGATCGACTGCTTGAGCTTCTACTTGACTTCTATAATCTCGTGTATTTGTCTTTTGGGCCTTGAATTGCGCACCAAGGTCGTTCCTTAAGCGAATAGTTCACGTCAAATGCAATGCAAGATACTCGGGGATGGATTTAGCTCGATTTCCACTGGATTCTTCACATTTCTGCAATAATGTACAAAATTACGGGAGTAGACGGAAATAGGGAGAAATGTAGCCTAAACTACATGAATGAGCTCTGAAATGCGTGTAAAATGGGATGTAAAACATCATATAAAAGACACGCATCAATTATATCACAACTTTCTCCACCCGGAACACCACAACTCAATGGTGTCGCCGAAAGGAGAAATCGAACCCTACTTGATATGATTCGGTCCATGATGAGTCAAACCGAGTTACCAAATTGATCATTTAATTGATCGTATAACGTTACGAATTAATTAAATTACTTGAAAATTGACGGACGATTTTGAAAGTAAAATTTACGTATCTCATTATAATCTGATTAAATAAGATACGGTCTAAGTGATCGAATTGTTTTATTACTTGGATGAAATTATTGTTTAAGGAAACAATTGAAATTGAATGAATTATTATAAATACAAGATGTTGTGATTTATAAATTGGTAAATTATTTTGGTACAAGTAAAGGTGAATTACTAAGTCAATTTTGTATATGACATATTTTTATTAATACGTTGATTTTTAATATGTTACAAATACATAACATTTTTACATAACATGTAACATGTGACAAATTGGCAAATTAGCAAAGATAAAATGGAATCCATTTTATCTCAATTTGGACCGAAATATTGGGAGGAATTAACATATATATTATGTTGATTAAGTTAATGGAAAGCATAATGATGCTAGCCTATTACTAGCCATGCATACCTACACAATCTTGTAAAGACCACATTGTGCAAGCATTGGCCACTCTTCCCCACCCCACCCGGTTTTGGACAAAAGAGGAGCCAAGGGTTTTCTCTTATTTTCTCCAATATACACTACATGCAATATCTAGTGTATTAACAATTCATTCTAACATCACAATAATATTTTAGAGAGATAAAAATATTCTTTTCCTCCTCTTGACCGAAATATAGAGAGGACCAAAACATTTGGGTCAATTTTATTTAAAAGATTAATGTTATTCTAGTATTAATAATATTAATTTTATTAAGGGTATATCTTGGGTATCATTCCTTAGGAGGGATTCTGCATTTGAGTCCTTGTTCATCCATTGAGGAGAATCATGTACACAACAATACAGAGGATATCAGATGTTTGGATTTAACAAATATGTGATTGGAATAATATAATAATTAGTGGTGTGCTTGCCAATTTACTCTATGGAGTTTAAGAGCTTATCTGACTTGGAAATCTCTTACGAGAATTGGAATTTGCTAGATGAGCGCATTAACTAGTGTTATTGGTTGGTTATTCGCGTATTGTATTTGAACCGTTCTTTTCCTTTGACCTTCGACTTGTGGGTGAGTAGCTTAGAGTATTTACTCTAAGTGTTGAGCACGGTTCTTTGAACCTTTGACAATATCGATATTGAAATTAAGATGAATATTGGTTACTGGTATTGAGTTATGAGTTATGGGGCCTTTGAGCCGAGTTATATGTACGGTCCATATTGACCATGGTTATTGAGTTATTTGAGTTTGAAATCGATATTGAGATGAAAATAATGTTTCGCGGTCTTATTCGCCAGTTCACTCACCCCTTGTCCTTGGCTTAGGTTCGACGATGAGAATACGATATCTTGTTACTTTGGGGTATTATTTTATGAGTAAGACGGAGTAATGAGTAGGACGGAGTAGTGAGTTGAGTTTTGTTTAGCTATGGTGGCGAGAGATGAGTATTATATTAATGGAATAGTATTGAATTAGTATGAGGTTTAAGGTTAGTTTATGGGGAGTGTTTTTATTATTCTCTGTGTTTATTTTATTTTTATTTTTACATATCTGTGTTTCCACGCCATGACCAAAAATTATTCTGCTTATATTGAGGTATTATCTCTTACTCAGCTTTCCGGCTGACGTGTTTTCTCCCTTCTAGGCTACTCGTCATGGGGGGTAGTTCCTTTCTGTCTTCTAGTTTTGCTTTCAGGTCTTCCGCTGCAGTTCAAAAAGCTTTTATTTCAAGACAAGGTTTTTATTAGAGACTTTGTAAAAGTTTTATTTCATTTTCGATCTTGTATATTTTATTTTAAACTTTTGTAATAAGAGGCTTTGTATATTAATTATAATATCCTTGTATTTCGGCCATTTTTATATGTAAAAGTTAGCTTTAATTTAGCCGAAAATCAGGAGTGTTACTGTAATACCTCGTACTTTGATATTAATAATTTATTTAATAAAAAATAGTTAAAAGCATTTCTAATAATAATTACAAATACGATGTTAAGTAAAATATAAAATTAATAATCCAAGTCGGGAATTGGGCTTACCTAATAATCGAGTGTTGGGCCGTGTGCCATTGGTTAATTGGACCGGAATTCATTATAATAAGCTATGAGTATAATCGGGATTTGCACCTGGAATTTATAATAGGTAATATGGAAATAATAATAATGGAAAAGTAATAATAATTTTATTAATTATCCTAATAATTTAATTTATAAAACAGATGTATGGTAATTCTAACTATGGTAAGAGTAGTAATATATGATAATAATAATAATAATTTATGATAGTAATAATAATAATAATAATAATAATAATAATAATAATAATAATAATAATAATAATAATAATAATAATAATAATAATAATAATAATAATAATAATAATAATAATAATATGGTAATTACGTATTTTTCCTAATTGATTTCCATATAACCTTAACCTACCTATATAAATAGATGACAACCTACAACAATAGACCTTATTCAGCATAAAAACACAAGTAATTCACATAAGAGAAAAGATAAAAAGAGAAGGAAGAACTAGCAGCTCTGAGATCGTCACAAGGTAATTTTCTAATCGTCTCATAACATACTCACCTTAAGACTAATATAACTCGTTAATTAGAGAACCGTTGACTGACCCGAGACCGTCACCATGACCGTGGACCACCAGGGATTGACCAAGACCCACCGTTGACCACCAGGAACCACGGGTAAAAGGAGTTTCAGGCGGTTTTCAATGCGTGGTTGTTATTGGGCTGTTTTACGTGTTTAAGCATGGTTATAAGTCCACATTCAGTCGTGACTGACCTGGGTTTGGTAGGGGTGGTACCTAGGTTTGCGTCGACCACCGTGTGGGGTCAGGTATTGTCAAGGGTGGTGGTTCGTGCGGTGGTTGGCCGGAATTTCGTTGGTGTTTAATGGTTGTCAATCTCGCATATAGACTAGATTTTACCTTCCTGTGTGTGTCAAATGGACTCGTGTTTGAGTTGGTTGGTATCATGGTGATGGGTCGTCGGTTTTGGGTTATTGTGGGCAGCTATAGGTTGTGGTGGTTGCAGTGGTTCCCGGAGTCGAGCGAAAACGGGGGAGGAGCAGGGGTTGTGTGCGAGTTTTCGTGACCGTCTTAAGACGACTGCCATGGCCGTGTTAGTGACTGTACCGGGGAAAGGGGACCACCTCTGGACTCACCGTGAGACAGTGGTGTCGAAGGTGGTGGCCAAAGGTGGTAATGGTGGTTGTGGTGGTGTTGGCGAGGGGTTATTAACACGATGTTGTCGATGTCGGGTTTTCGGCAATTAGTCATGTTCGTGATTGTTCCTGCTAGGGCGTGTTTATACAGTTTGTACGGGATGGATAGGCTGGTGGTTAGTGGTCGTCGGGATGCGTTATAGTGCGGTCTAGGATATGGCACGCTTGGGTGGTGCCTATGGTGGCTATGGTTGTCGTGAAAGATGGATTTTTGGTGGGATGTTAGACACGGTTTAAAATCGTGTATGCGTGTGTTAGTTTGTGCTTGGTGTTACGGGTTGTATGTGTGGTTGGGCTTTGGTTCATTAATTAATTATAAAATGGGTTAACTCGAGTTTAATGAGTAAACAAGTTTTCGTATTGTAACTAAAACGGGATTTATAGTTATATGAGATTATAATTAGCGTAACTAATTAATTAATTTTTAATTGATAGAATTATTTAAGTAAAGTAAATAATTAGTAATTAATTGTAATTATTATTATCAATAGGTGACGATTTGTGAAGAATTTATAATCGGGTTCGGTTGCATTAATTATTCCGATTCTTGTTGAGCTGCTTAGTTGGAAATTCGCTATCAAGGTAGGGTAGCTACTCAATCACTTTAATGTTTACTTGAATGGTATTATCTGATTTTATTGGTTGAATTATTGGAATAGTGATGGATGATATATGATTTTTGGTTGGTTGCGTTCAGATAAATTGTTTAATGACTACCTCAGCTCGTGACTGAGATGATTTGATTATTGACTACCTCAGCTCGTAACTGAGATGATTATATTGATTATTGGATTCCTTAGCTTCGTGTCTGAGATGGTAGGAAGTTGTGTTGCTCAATTGTTTGCATTTTTATATCATGAGCACTTGCATTGGATACCTCACGTCAGGTTCTGCAGGACTTGTTTCTGGGATGATGAGACTACCTCAACTTCGGTTGGGATGATGAGACTACCTCAACTTTGGTTGGGATGATGAGACTACCCCAGCCAGGGATTGGCGGGATGAACGGGAGCGTTGGAGGATTGATCATGAGCATGCAATGCATTTTTATTTAGTATTGTTCTTGTATCCATTTATTGTGGTCGTTTGGCTATTCCTACTTAACCTCGTGGCTGACAGTGTATTCGTGAATACCTGTGGTGAACCTTAATGGGGAGCAGATTTGACAGGTACTAACGATTAGCTGACTCGGGAGCATTGGGATTAGAGCTCGACTTAGACCATAGTTGAAGTATAGATCACATAGAATAATTATATCACTTTATTCATTTCCGCTGCGAGTTGTAATTATTTTATATTAAGTTTTAGTTGGTTAAGTTGTAATAAACATGTAATCATTAAAGTTTTATTTAAAGTAATTTGGTGAGTTGAACTTTGTTATTCACTACCTCGAAAAACTGAGATGGTAACAATTCTATTTATTTGGGAACGTCTAGCTAAAGGACCCTGAATAAATGAGGGTGTTAGAGAGACGGGTTGAAATCATTGCCTTGACGCGGTGATTATAACGGCGTAAAAAGGTACATTTGAAATGGTTGTAAAAACCAAGTTTGAAAATTGTCATTATCACGACTTAAAAAGGTGTGCTTTTTTTCAATGGTTGTAGAAAACCGGGTTTGAAAATCGTCATTATGACAGCCTAGGAAGGCGTGTTTTTGAAATGCAACGGTCGGCGAAAGATCGAGGTTTGAAACGGCCATTATAACGGCGCAAACGGGTTTTTTAAAAGTTCGAAATGATACGGAAGGACTTATGATCACATAACACAAAAGCACTCGCAGTTTCATTTTATTATGCATAATGTTGACACGGGTTTTGGCTTAAATGGGTGAGTTACACACCAAGCTATCAAACCCCGATTTTCGAGTGGAATACCAATCCAAAGAAAATGTGCAAGGAGGGTGCCCTAGCCTCATGCTCGAAGGCAATTAAAGATCTTTGACGAAACAGAAATGTGTAACGTGACACTAACATCTATATGCTTGAGTCAATCAGGATTCGAAACGCGGGGATGAGAAACTCACGCCGACGGGACGAGCCAATTGGTTGAAAGGGGTAGGTTATGGGCTCGGACAAGGAACCCGACTTGTGACCGTAATATCAATTAATGCATTTCAACCAAGACCTCGTTCGATTCTCACCATCTAGGGATCACAAAGACACAAGTGTCCTAGTTATCCCCAGCGGAGTCACCAATCTATGGACACGGGCCCACCTGCGACGCCCAGCCAATCTGTGGACGCGCAGCGGTATTTTGAAAGCCACTCTCGGTGGCGTAAAAATGCTTTCGACCGGATCATTTTAGATCGGTTGGTTTCGTCTCAGCATTTGTGGGATGCTTGGAACCCGTTCGAATCCACTTTATACCTAGGTCAACAAAGGCAAAAAGCGGTGTTTGACATAGGTACTAATGATAAGGAGTCGTACCTCTTTAGCATCCTATCTGTAGAATGACTTTCGTTCGCCCTGGATAAGGTCGTCCACTATCCAAAGTTTCTGAGTAAGAGGTGAAGGTACGTATTGGGAAGCCCTTTAATCAGACACCCAATCCCGCCCGCGGTAGCGGCGTCTACTGATCGATCTTGTTTGGTTAAATGCAAAAGTTGATAAAACGGGTAAATGCATGAATGCGCATCCACAAGTTTAAACCTAACATGTGAGCTTTCTATGTCGGTTGTTTATCCAAATATCAAGTAATTGATGTCAAGTTGGATTTAATGTTGATTTGCATGCAAGACGGAAATTAAACATCCATTTACCGAGTTAGGTTCATGGTGCATAACGTGATCCATTTGTCTTAGAAAGACGTTTTGCAAATACAATATAAAAGAAGCAGATTTGTCATCTGATCCGTCCTGTATTCGGGTTAACCGAAGTCGAGATCATCCTAGACAACCGCTGGAAAGGAGGCAGGGTCTGCATCAAGCTGCCTATTGAGGCGCGAGCCGTCAGGCGATGCAAGCAGGCTTGTCCTGGTTTGAAAACTTCAAAATAGTTGGCCTGTTTAGGCGCGATTCAGCAGACTGTCCAATGGACGTCTTCTGACTGTTAAAATGTTTGTAAAATGGTTTTTAAAGGGGGTGTTTAAACCCGTCTTTGTTTGAAAAGATCGTTTAGACCTTTTTGTGTTAATATGAGGAACGTGACTTGAATAATCATCATTTTATTGACAATATTCGATGTCGAGTTCGGTTTTGCAAGGTTGACATGAATAGTTTTGAAAAAAGATTATGAAATAATTGTATTAAGTTCATTTGTTTGTGATTAGCCAATGTTTATAATCGTACTCGGGTTAAAAACCGACATGGTATGTGGAACCAAGGATGACTTTGCATTTATGACTAATATGTTTGTTTTGAAATTTGAATAAATGAAATAAAGGGTTTTAAATACCTTTTAAAATGTAATTAACCAAATATTATCACCGAAACACGAATTAAACCGTCATGGTATGAGGAACCAAGGGTGAAAATGTTTTATGGTTAAAAGTTTATCATGAAAATGATTTGAAATATTCGAAATGGTAAAGACCGATTGCAAATAGGAAATGAAATAAAGAGGAAAGATGAGAGCAAACACAGCTGGATTAAGGCCTGAGAAAGCATAGAGGCGCGAGCCCCCTGCTACGCAAGTATCTCCTGCCTCCGGCCAAAATCCGGTTTTGGCTCATCTAAACTATATTTGAATTATGTTTTGCATGTTTTAGCATGTTATAGTTATAAAAAAAAATGAAAAACATGAAAGAAGAGGATTTTTACACCCTCATACTTACATGCTAGGCTTGAGACGAGAAATCGAAAAAAGTGTAACAACATGTTAGGTCGGAAAACTCAGTTGAAAACCGTTTTAGCAATGTAAAGAGTGTTTTGTTAAGTTTAGTGATGGTGTAGTTGGTTGAGATGGTCGGTCAAGTGATTTAATGCACGATGACGGTACCAAACAATGTGTATGGCTTGTATTTTCGATCGGTAAGTCGAAAATACGCGTCGGTTTGTGACTTAAGAAGTCGAGTCGAGAATTTTAAGGGAGAGATGAGGGGGCGGACACTCGCGTACCTTCAAATGGTGGCATTTGAGGGGTATTTATAGAGAAATGGGTGGTTGTGTCCATTTTGAGCGATGTGGCCGCATGGGCTACTCGAAGAGGTGCGAGCCATTTTGCGGGTCTTCGAGTTGTCTTGTCACTATCACGCAATTGAAATCATGATATGTTTAGTCCTATGTTTTGGATGACATGATTTGTACTTGACCATTAATGTATTCCGTGAATACTTAACATGGAAGATTTAAGAAGTTTGTTTTTTGTGTTTGACTCGGTTTGACTCGTTGTTGGAGTCAGGATTTGAATTTTTGAGTCGATTTTTGGTCCGGTGTCAGTTTTGACTCTAGTTAGTGTCATTGCGACCCCGTCATCGTGCATTAAACACTCCAGGTACTTTTGAACTGTTTTGAAATGTTTTTTTTTCAAAATCGTTTTGAGTTTTCCAATGTATATTTATACAAAACTGTCGATTAAACGCAGCGATTCCTAAGCACGTTGTAGTCCGATAATCATCGGGTGTTTGTTGGAGACTCGACAGATACTGGGTATCTAGAGTAGCATGTATTAGGGTCGTTTCTATCTTAAGCTTCCTACTTTGCATATTCTATGAGGTTTTGTGCCCTTGGTAGGGAAGGAGCGCTAGCCTTGTGTGTATGGAGCAAAACGGAGCTAAATTGATCACATCTAACGAACAAGCATCAAAGAGGAGACCGATACTAAAGTCCTAAGTAGGTAGAACAAATAAATGGGCAATGATGAAGGACCCTCGCGGCTCCTCAATTATCCCTACGGATCATGAGGTAGCCAAATGAAGAAGGAATTCTGCATGGAAGGACGGGCGTCCCAAGCATGGCCCGAGCGTCCCAAAGCAGAGGACGGGTGTCCAAAGACTAAGCTCGAGTGTCTCTTGAGCAGGACGACCGTTTTTCCATGTAGCATGAGCGTCCAACAAGTGCAATCCCGGCGTCTCCATGGAAGACTTGCAAAGCGCTTATCTTCATTTTAGGGACTTAATCGCCATTTAAGCCCTTAGTTAACCTAATACTTGTACTTAGTATAAATACTCCCTTGTAATATGAGATTAGCATCATGCCATTAGAGTAGATTAGAGATCAATTAGCTTAATTACATCTTAATCCTTCCTTAATTATTGTTCAAGAATTCTTAGATCTAGTTGGGTAATTTGAAGATTATTTGGGATTTATTGAAGAATTGAAAACTCTTCATCATCAATCAAGTTATCTTCTATTATTCTTTCCTTTCCATTTGTTCATCAAAAGTTTGGTACAATTTCTTTACCCTTTGCTTAATTATTGTTTTTACTCATCCATCATGTTTACATTTGTTAAGATGATTGACACCATTATTAACATGTTTTCCATGATCATGAGTGAGTAGTCTCCTAACTAGGTATAGTGGGGGATTAAGGGAGTTAATCATGGGTAGATCTTTACTTAATAAGTTCATATGATTGCTTACTTGTTGTAGTTTCAACTTATGCACATGTTATGCTTGATGAAATGCTTGATTGACAACCTAGCACGAATCTCTTATCCATTCAACAAGACTTATAAGACATAAACTAACTCAAGGCTTGTTAGACCATGCATATAGTTGAATAGGGAGAATTAAGTCGACTTGTAGGTGTCGTAAACTCTTAACTGACTCGGCTCCGAGACCCAAAACTTCCTAGGAATTGTAAGATATAAACTAACTCGACTCCACTACAACAATAATATGCTTGCATCTATGAAACTTGTTTATGTGATCTCACCATGATTCCCTTATGAACCCATAACACCCTAGGGCTTTTTATCAATTGTTCACACTCCCATTTACTTATCTTGCTTTGTTTTCCATATGTTTACTTTTACTTTGTCTAGTTGTTTAGATAACCATCTCAACCCAAACTAATTTGTGACTTTAAGGCATAACTAATTGCAATCGATAACTTAATCCTCCCTTGGAATCCGGCCTTTACTTACCGCTCTACTAAGGGTAGTTTGTGGAGACTATAAATATTGTTTGAGGGCGTAGATTGACATGTCGCATCAATTTTTCTCCCTTCTTCCCTATGCATTTTGTCCCTAATCTAGACGGTTTTGACCTCTTTAGCTTGCATTTTATACCCTTAATCCCCTTCTACGAGTTTTTGTCTCTCCTTGCAGGATTTGAGCCCGAGAGGACTAAAGGAGCTAGCAAAGAGCCTCACGAAGCTAGCATGGGGAAGAAGAATGGAGGAAAGCAGAAAAGGACTCCCGGTTTGTCCACCGACTCAGAGTCCTCCTATGTGAATTATGAAGCGAAGATGCAGGTGGCTCTGAGCCGATCCGTGACCGGCGGCCGGTCAGCCGGCCCAGAACCACTGCTACTTATGGAAAATTCAAATTTTGAAGAAGAACTTACAGGAGATTATGAACCGGTCGACCACCGGCGGCCGGTCCACCGGCCCAGGCTCCCTTCCCCGCATTTTCAATTCCTTATAATTTTTGACCTAATTTTTATGAAACATATAAATACCCCCTCCCTAATTTCATTTGACACATTAACCTAGATCTGAAAAACTCTCTAAATTTATGCAACCTTCCTTAATTCAAGTTTTAATCTTTCAATAATTAAGCCTTAATTACTTACTTATTTATCCTGGATCTACTTAGTTTCAATAGTTTACATTTGGGTACTTGGTTTATAATTGAAGTTTATTGAAGAACATCTTCCATTTATCGATCAAAGATTCAATATTTCGTTTTGTTGGTACAATTTCCTTCCTTTTAGTTTAAATCATAAATTATTTACATTTCTATTTAATATTTAGTTGTTGTTTCATTTAATTTCATGTTTACCCTTATGTTTACTTGCTTTTCTCCAATTATTTGCATTTGTCTTTTAAGTATGTGTAAGTTGTACCCTTCTAGGGTTTAGGGGGAACTTAAGCAAGACTTAAGGGTTAAGTATGGGTTTTTAATGTTGGTCATTGGGTAAACTGTTTGGCTTTTGTTAACATGCATAGAATATGTTTGTAGAAATGTGTGAATGAAAGTTCATCTTTTTCTACAACTTTTGCTTAGTGTCTTGTTGAATGAAAGTTTGCATAGTTGCTTGATAGTATGTTTACAATGAATTTGGATGCTTTGTGAGAACTTTTTGTCCATCTTTAGGAACGTCTAAGAAATTAGCTTTCTTGGCCAATAATTAACCATAACCATCGACACCCATACTTGGTTAGACTTGGTTAGGGGAACCCGACAACCCTAGTTTCTATCAATTGTTCACGTCTTACCATGTAAATTACTTGCTTTCAATTGCTTTAGTTGTAGTTTAATCAATTTCACCGCCCTCCTTATTTTCGACTAGACTTAGGCTTAAAACAAATTAGGTGCAACTCCACCCATCGTTGTGGTTCGACCCCGATTATACTAATATAATTGGGTTAACTTTTGGTGCGAGTATTGACGGCAAAAACTCGTTCATCAAAATGGCGTCGTTGCCGGGAATTGCGTTAGGTTATACTTATTTAGTTCGAGTATTAGGCTTAGTATTTATTAGTTGTTTGCTTGTTTGAGTAGTTACTTGTTTCTTGTAGAGTGAATGTGTTATTGCTTACCCTTAGTGCCTAAAAACACTAGGAGACTACCGGTTTATTGAAGTTTATGCCTAGAGGAATCGATAATTCTTTACTTAGTGATCCTGAACCAGAGAGGCTCTTTAGAGCTTTGAGAACAAGGACTTTAGCAAGGGTTAGAAGTTCCAACTTGGCAACTTTAAACCAAGCAAATTCATCCACCCGACCTCTCATTGAAAGCATAACTCAACAACAATCAAACAACAACATTGATCCTCTACTGTAAAACCCATTTCATGATCTCCAAATTCACACAAATACACCACCTCCAAATATACCAATTCCACGACTACAAATGGCGGCCCTAAGAGATCACATCCACCCAAACACGGATGACTCTTCTTCTCCAATCAACTCTGGTACTTTGGCTCCTAATAACTTTGAAATTCATCCCGCCCAAATCGAGTTGATCGAGAAAGATAGCTTAAGCGGCAATGTTGATGAAGATGCCCATGCTCATATTAGGAAGTTCAAAAGCGAAGTAGCGATGATGAAAAGAAACGGAGTCTCCGAGGACACATTGAGGCTTATGTTGTTTCTATTTTTCTTAAGAGATAAAGTGGACCAATGGTTGAAAATTCACCCACCCAATACCTTCACAACTTGGGATGCCATAGCCAAGGCGTTCCTAGCCAAGTGTTATCCTTCTTTAAGGACCGCTATGCTCCAGAACGAGATCCATACATTCCAACAAGAAGATGGGGAGTCCTTGGGTGAAGCATGAGATAGATACCAAGACTTGATTGCTCGTTGTCCTCACCATGGAATACCGGCTTGGTATATCACTCAAACATTTACCAAGCAACCAACCTCAAGCATACCAAGGTTATGGGGGTAACCAAGGCAACCAAGGTAATTAAACCTTTTACCAAGGAGACCAAGCCAACCAAGGGTCCAACCGAGGATACAATCAAAGCCAAAATCAATATTTCAACAATGACGATCAAAGGTACAACCAAGGGCAAAATCAAGGATTTAACCAAGGGTACAAAGGGAACAATCAAGGAACCAACAACGGAACAACAACCAAGGATATCAACAACAAGGGAACAACCAAACTTTCAACCTTAGAGATCAAGGATATGACTTTCCTCATCCAATTGCCAACCAACCCTTCATCCAGGAGCCACCACCCCAAGCAAGTAATTCCATGGGAGATGCTAAATATGACAACTTGGTGAAGTTGATAGGGGATTTGGCAAGTAATACTCAACAACAAATGAATAATGTTGAAGCTAAAGTGGCTTCTCAAGCTCTCATAAATCCTTAAAGGCCACCGGGAGGATTTCTAGGACAAGGGCAAAATCCAAGAGACCCTATGAAGGCAAAGGAAGTTAATGCTATCATGGTGGGAGTTGAAGAGGAAAGAGAAGAGTCATATGGTTTGTCAAGGCAAGAAGAGTCATCAAATGCTACACCTCTTTTAATGGCTAAAGAAACATTTCAAGAAGTTGACCATGATCCCAAAGAAGAAAGCATGGGAGATTACCTTATACTTGAGCAAATAATGACAATTCATAATACAAGCTTGGATGTTGAAGTTGACCCGGATAAGGGAGGGATGATAATTAACAAGGCAGTCGTATACCTATCAAAGATAACCAACTAAACTAACTATATAGCTAGGGAAGTCGGGTCGATCTCCACAGGGAGGCAAGATATCTGTAAAAGATCCGTCTATTCGGTCACAAAATTGAGGTTGTAAATTTGGCTTTCTAACCTAAAAAGGCTTAAGGGAAAGAGAAATAAATAAGAGCAGTAAGGGCAGGAAACATGAATATGAATATAAATAAAGAGAGAACATGTCAGGATTTCGGTTCACTACGGTAGCCTAATGACTCAACTACAAATAGTCTAGATAACTCATTGTGAGACGGATGTTGAAAGGTCCTTCCGGTCCACTTTCTATCCTAGATTTCCACTAACTTAACTTCCGTCCTCATCAGGGTAGTCTACTGTTCATAGCAGGTCTATTTAGTCCAATCCTCCGATCCAGGATTAAATTTAACCAGATTAAAGGGTAACTTAGAAGCGTGCACTCAACTAAGTCGGTAAATACAATTAAATTGCCATGGGTACAGGATCTCACAAATAAGTCATCTAACCTATTCGCTACATCGTCACAATTCTACCATAGATCCCCTAGTCCCAACATGAATTAAATTAGCTACTCATACTATCAATATTGTCAAGATTAATAATAATGAATAAACTAATAACAAACATATTGAAATTGTAATAAAATTGCATAAAAGAAATTAGGGCAGAAATTAAGAGAATTAAACAAGAGAATTAATGTAAACAAATGAAAGATTAAGATTAAAGGAGAGTAAGAGATTACAATCGCGAGAATTCCGGCGTAAAGAACACAAGATCCAAGCAAAATAACCCGATAGAAAAAGTTACAATGAAAGAGTTTAGGGAAAAGAGAAAGCAGCGTAATTAAGAATGCTAAACAGTGACAGATTGATAAGAAGATGATAAATGACCTAATTAACTCACGCTTAAATAGAAAATAACTAAGTCCATAAACTAAAATAAGTAACACGGACCGATTAAGGCCCGTGAAACCCTAATACACTCGATCGAGCAGTTTGAAACAGCTCGATCGAGGACTTCAGCTAGTAAACCACTCGATTGAGTAGAAATATCACTTGATCAAGTAACCTCGAATTCCAGCATTTCGATCGAGCACAGTAGATTACTCGATCGACCTCCTCAGCTTGTGAAACAACTCGACCGACTAAGAAAAGTCTTTGATCGAGTGTTCTTCCTCCAAAACAGCTCCAAACTCGTTGACAACTGCTTCGTAGACCATTCCTTCACGCATCCCAATGCAGTATCTCGCTCTGAAAATCCCGTCTCCTCAAAATGCATGCAAAAACAGGACGAAAATGGCACGATTCTACTACTTTCACATTCTTTCCTACAAAATAGACAAGACGAACCAAAGTAGCCATTTCGGGACATAATGCAATATAAACAGTACAAAAGTATATGTAAATACGTGCAAAAATTGGCTAAAAAGACTATACAAAATGCACGTATCAAATCTCCCCAAACCAAACCTTTACTCGTCCTCGAGTAAACTAAAAACTAAACAGAAACTAATGGAACGTAAATGATAACTCAGAGCTAGCTATAACTTGTCTACTTGAACCAATTTAATGCAACAAAAACAAACGGTTACAGCTATAACAGTCAATACGCAAATGAGGTATGAGTTATTCAGAAATAAAGCCGACCTATCGACCTTGCAAGACCAACAAAATCGGACTCTCACGTGGTCACTCTTCTCTAATGAAGCAAAGGGTGAATTATGTGTAAAAGAGAGAAAGAGAACCAGTCACTCACTTAAACTGCGACCTACATATCATGCATGCAACAAAAATGAAAGACGATTCGAGTACTATTGCACATATTCCAACCAACAATGTCCGTCACAGCCGAGGGCTTACAAATAGTATAGGAATAGTGAGGTTCAGGTGAGAAAAGGCAAAACAATTTATGGAAATGTGGAGGTAAAAGCGCCAAACTAGTTCCTAAACAGGACCATATAAGACCGTCCGAATCTCAACTGACTGAAAAATAAACACGAGTGCCCTTCATTTGGCACACAACTCACCATCCAATTACACTATCTCCTCAAAAATGTATGAATAAGAACGGAGGAGTGAGACGGTCACAAACTTCCCTTTTTTAATACCGTCTTAATGAATAAAATAAAATAAATTAATAACTTTTTCAATCTTTTTTTTTCTTCTTTTTCTCTGACTTACGTGAATCACCTTCTTTTTCATTTTTTTTTCTTTTTTTTTCTTCACGTTTTCCTTTCTTTCTTTTTTTTTCTTTTTTTAACTCTCATACTCCTTTCCTTCACCCTCCACCAACTCCAATAATATACACACAGGCCAAACTTGCAGACGGAAAAACATACCACAAAAGACATACTAAACTAGCTTGACTAGGCAGGCTCAATTTTGGATGTAGCTAATGGGTCAAAAAGGCTAAATTTGACTTAAGTGGAGCTAAATGGGAGAAAAATGTAAGAAAAGGTAAATTTGCAAGCACCTCCCTCCATGTGACACCGACCACAAACCTGAATGAATGCATTTGACAAGAAATCGAATGTCATAAAAGTGCAAAAATGATGAACATGCTATGCAAGGAGTACTACTCTCAAGTCCATCGCGCACCGTGGCTAAGGTACTTCAGTCTGGTTTTTACTGGCCTTCTTTGTTTGTTGATGCTAAGGCTTTTGTTTCAGCTTGTGATGCCTACCAACGATAAGGGAACATTTCAAAGAGACATGAGATGTAACAAAATGGTATCTTAGAGGTCGTGGTTTTCGATGTCTGGGGCATTGATTTTCAGGTACCGTTCCCGTCTAGTAAAGGTAACAAGTATATTTTAGTAGATGTTGATTATGTGTCTAAGTGGGTTAAGGCAATTGCTTCACCCCATTGTGATGCAAAGATCGTGATAAAGATGTTTAAAAAGATCATATTTCCCCGATTTGGTGTCCCTAGAGTCGTCATTAGTGATGGGGGGAATGAATTTTAAAGAAAAGAAACTAACTTCCATTCTGTCTAAGGTTGGTGTTCAAGACCGACGTGGTTTGAGGTATCATCCCCAAACTAGTGGTCAGGTTGAGGTCTCTAATCGCGAGATTAAAGAGATCTTGTCTAAAGTACTTTCTAAATCACGGAAGGACTGGAGTCTTAAATTAGAAGACATATTATGGGCTTACAGAACTGACATTAAGACACCGATCGGTGCATCACCTTATCGGTTAGTCTATGAGAAATCATGTCATTTACCTGTTGAGTTGGAATGTAAGGCTTGTTGGGCAATTCGTGAACTTAACTTTGATCGTAAGTTGTGTGGTCAGAACCGTCTTTTACAGCTAGATGAATTGGAGGAGTTTAGGTTTAACGCCTATGATAGCTCGCATATTTATAAGGAAAAGATGAAGAGATGGCATGACAAAAGGATTTTACCTCGGGAATTTCATGTCGGGCAGAAGGTGTTGCTGTTTAATGCCCGACTGCGATTATTTCCTGGCAAGTTGAAGTCCAGGTGGAATGGTCCTTATACGGTGACAGCTGTCACTAAATTTGGATCGGTTGAGCTAGAAGGTCCCGAAGGAAATCGGTTCAAGGTGAATGGGCAATATATGAAGCATTATCACGAAGCAAATGAAGGAGACAATCGTGTTGAAGTCTTGTACTTCGACGAGCCAGTTAATTGATGCCAGAAAGGTCGTGCGGGACCTCTTAAACCTGCGCTTTCCGGGAGGCAACCCGGACTGTTTTATTGTATTTTTGTTGAACTTATTTCTTCGCCTTGAGCTTTTTGTTGAACTTTAAATGCTGAACTATGCGTCTTTTGTATTTTCTTTGCTCGTTATTCGTGTTTTGTTGGTGGAATAACTTGATCGAGTGGTTTTTCTACTCGATCGAGCACCTTTTCTATGATATTCATTCGCTCGAGTAACTACTGTACTCGATCGACAAGCTGCAAAATCACGATCACTCGGTCGAGTAACATATTTGCTCGATCGAGCGTTTTTCGAAACCAAACCACTCGATCTAGCTGTTCTGGGTTGCTCGATCGAATTGTTCCATCTTCCAGCTGCTAGTATTCATCTATTGAGCTACTGTTGGACTACTTATAACCTCCCATGTTTATGGTCGGTATGGGGAGGCCCCTCTTCATGACGTCTAGTAAGTATTCTAACTCTTACTTTCCTTTTCTCCTTAGGTTGCTTTTCTTTCCCTATTTTTGGTACAATGAGGGCATTGTACGGTTTGGTTTGGGGAGATATGCATCCATATCTGTGTCTGGTATGTTTTCCTGCATTTCTGTTTGCACGTTTATTCATTTTTGCATGCCTCGTTGTTTTTATTTCAGAAAAAATCACATAAAATTCAAAAATTTTCACGTTTATTTTGAGTCGGAACGTTTGAACTTTGACGCTACTTTGAATCCTTACCTATGCCCTGCATATTCTTAACCTATTATTGGCATGATAATGTGCATAATCTACGAGTTTTTGTTTCTCTCTTATCAGAACGAATAGACTTGACTCATATATTGGCAAGCTACATTAGATTATGAGGTTAAAGCTTTATAAACTGGTGACATTCATGACCGGTTTCATTTAGGTTGTGAGTAGTACTCTCAGTAAGGCATGTAACATCAATTTGCATAAGCATGAATCTAGTCTTCTTAATACCTGTATGCATTCGATCTGTGGATGGTGACACATGTTAGGAGAGGCAGTTCCCTATATTTCATTCTACCCATGAGCCTCACATAGCCAAATTGCCTTTTGTCCTTTTTGCTACAGTTTATAATTTTGCCTACCCTAGGCGAGCTAGTAATGAGTAGTTGTTTGGGAAGCTTTGCTGCAGTTTGGTTATATATCTGATTTTAAAAATCGATGGAAGAATTGAAGGGAATGAAAAGAAGTTGAAATGTTGTGAAAAAAAAAAGAAAAAAAAATTGTATAGTTGAAATGTTGAATTGAGAAAGAAATATGAAAAGAAAAGAAAGAGAAAAAATAATATGCAAGGAAAATGAAAAATTGTGTAGATGATTTTTACTCCCATGTCTTATTTATATCCTATGGGGAGTTGACAAGTCTATGGAGTACTGTGAGTTGAGTGTATCAAAATTTGCACTGTTTTGTATTATTATATTGAGTATGAAGTTGGGATGCAGTTCAATATTTGGATCCGTTGTTGCTAGCTAGGCTATTAACTTTACATTTCCAAATTCATCTTAGCCCCTTCATACCCACTACCTCACTTACCCAAATGTAAGTCCTCGGCATGTGTCTTGGTCATTAGTTTGGTTGGAATGCATATGTACGGTTGTAGAGACTTTATTCATGTTAATTGCATGCATGTTCTTATAGGTCAAGTTAGGTGAGTGTTTTTACTTCTTTCTATCTTTCACTATTATACTCACCCTGTGCCTAAATTTGAGTGATGAGCAACCCGTGAGAGTCCGATATCTTTGAGTCTTGCAAGGTCGACGGTTCAGTAAGTTTTAAACATTGATTTAATTCATTTGCACTTATAACTTAGCACTATGTTAAGTTGTTGCATTAAACTGGTTTGGCGGGTGATTTGTAGTTGATGCGTTGGTCCCGTTCCACTGTTTATTCTTAGTTGCATTCACAGTTTGCTTGGGGACAAGAAAAGGTTTGGTTTGGGGAGATTTGATGCGTGTACTTTATATAAGGTTTTTGCCTCATTTTTACACGCATTTCTGTACTATTTTATGTGGCATCTAGCTACAAATACCCCCGAATAGTCTGCTTTGGTTCGTCTTGCGTAAATTGCAGGTACAGACCGGAAAGAAGATAAAACGAGCCCAAACTCGTCCCATTTTCATACGTTTATAAAGAACAAGGAATCGGAGCTTCGAATCTAGCACTTAGAAGACGCGTGAGCTGATTTTGGAAGGTGTCGAAGTGCCTTATGTCCTAATATAGCTCGATCGACCACTTTTCTAGTCGATCGAATGCTTTATACCATGAAGATAACTCGATCGAGTTATTCTCATACTCGATCGAGAAGGCTTTTACAAGGAGTTACTGGATTGAATGGTTTTTCCATTCGATCGAGGGGATTTGCTGCATAGTTACTCGATCGAGTGGTTTTATTCCACTCGATCGAGTGGTTTTACCCTTCACCCGTGTTTTCGCCTTATTTCTTATGGCCTTTTGTAATTAGGCTGATTAATTAGGTATAGGAGTAAGTTTCTTGTGTGCTATTTAACACGGAAGACTGCATTACTCTTAGGATCTCTTCTCCCTGACTTCTCCCTCCTCACTCCTTCTGTTGACTTTTTACTCTCTTTTCTACTCTAGACTACTCGGATTCGGAATTTGTAATCGGTACATTTACTCCTTTTATTTCTTAATCATAACTGCTATTTTAATTCTTCCGTTTTATTGTTGATTTTCATTATTGCTGTATTCGATCTTTCTATTTTTATTGTTATCATGTTTAATTTATATTATCTATGGGTTATTATTGTTGATTCGATGATACTACGTAGCTAATTCCCTTTTGCTAAGACTAGGGAATCCATGATTATGAAGGAGTGGTAATTGATTTATTAGGTTAATGCTTGTGCAGTCTTTGTTGTTAATCGCTTCAATTAATTATTTGTGCCTAATTAAGTCGACGCAATTAGTTATATAATCGTAGTAAACCTTGACCAGGACCGGAAGGTTGGAAAAGGTGAGACTCGTAGCGAACATTTGGGCACCATAGTGAGGGCGAAAGCTAAGCTATTTGTGCTTTAGGGCGAATTGAGACCGGAAGGAGATATTCACTGCCCCATAGACCATACTCACATTGACCTGAGACCTAGATTGGTTGACTGAATGATCATGGTGAACCGACTGTCTTAGCTGCTTTCTCCTTATTTGCTTGATCTTTATTCTTTTGCCTTTTTCTCTTCCTTAATCTCTTTAGTTTAGAACAACAAATTCAAACCCTCAATTAGGTTACCGTTACGGACTTAGTAAAGCTGACATTTTCCCATCTCCCTGTGGAGATCGACCCGACTTCCCTAGCTATATTAGTTAGAGCCAGTTGGTTATTTTTGATAGGTATACGACTGCCCTGTCAAATTTTGGCGCCGTTGCCGGGGAGGCAACTAATTTATTTATTTGTTTAATTTTGTCTGTTTTTAGCCTCAAGGTTTTTATCCCTTGAGGCCGTTCTCATCTTTTTCTGTAGTGCTGTTTTGATAGGTCCTACTGGTCCTACCTAGACAGTTCTAGGTAAAAGATCGTCAAAGGGAAGGCTTGAGTACATTTGACCCTCCACCTATATTCCATATATGGCGCAGCATGTGGTTTACTGTGGGAGATGTTGTGCTGCTGGGCACAATGCAGTTGTTTGCTGAGCGGGAAATGACGAGGTCTATGCGTTCAAGCGGCGTAGACAAGCTAGTCAAAAAGTTATAATTGTGCCGCCACATCCACCTTATCAACGAGGCTATCACAAGCCTCTGTTTATCTGGCCACCGCAACAACAAGCTCCTTCTCCTGAAAAACGGAAAGAAGAGATTGCTGAGCTGAATTCTTTGGTGAAGGCACTTGCACTCCAATTGCAAGAACATGATAGACAAACTTGCGCGCAAATTGATGAGCTTAGGTCTGAAATAGCTCAGTTAGCTGCTGAGTCAAACATTAGGCAACTAGAGAAGGTATGCGTTACCTGTACCGAGAGTGGTCTTTCCCATGAAGGACCCGCGTTGCCTAGTGCTGCTGATGATTTGGATGACTCGGATTACGATGATCTATCAGATAATGACGCTTCACACGAAGATTTATGCACTGATCAGCAACTTTCAGTCAATCGAATGGATTATAATGGTTGATCGAGTGAAATAACTGAGGAAATGTTCGATCGAATAGAAAATTCCACTCGATCGAATAGCTGCTTTAAGGAAGTACTCGATCGAGCTGATTCATGAACTCGATCGAGTGATTATCAAGGGGAAAGCTCTCGATCGAGTAACAACTCTACTCAATCGACTGATTTGGCCAGGGCGAGCAATGATTTGTCACTTGGGTTCATTTTAGATGACAATTGTGATGATGACAACGGTTATGGTGAGTCTCCCCTTTTCAAAGCTGAGCTGGATGTGCTTGAGGCTGCGATTAACGGGACGGAATCCACCGATGAGGGTAGCGAGAAGACAGCTGAGTCGGTAATTGGTCTGAGCATGGAAAAGGTAATATCTTCCTTTGTCAATGATTTCATCATTGAGAGCGACCAAACTGAGGTAGTAGAAGATAGTTATATTATTATTTGTATAAACAGTACATTACCTCATTTGACTTATGCTTCATAATTCAATGTAATACCCCCTCCCAGCAGGTTAGATAATTTGATAATGATTCACCATCTTTGCCATCCGAAATTTGTTAATCTGAAATGTTGCTGCCCTAGATTATTATTAATTGCTCCCGAGCTCCTTTATTTTGTGGAAAAATTTAGGAGCTGTCATAGGAAATTTGTTAGGCTTAAACGTTTGTACATTTTATTTTCCTATGCTACTGTTATACTATGGTGCTACTTACAGTTTTGTGTAGCACATGCGCAGCTGTTTGATGGGCTACTGCGCGCTTTAAGCTGTTTTGACTGGGATAGATCAAGATGGCTGGAGGAAGAAAAGATGGTCGAGCTGGGACTTGTCTGAAACTAGTGCTATCCGGGAGGCAACCCGGAATTTACGCTTTTTAGTTATTTTTCTAATGTTTCGGTTTTTGTTGTGTGTTTACTAATGTGTCTTCTCAATCGAGTGCCCTACTTTCTCGATCGAACACTTCTACAGCCCATTTCACTCAATCGAGTAATCTTCTCTCTCGATCGAGTTGGTTTGCCTTGATTCGCTTCCTGCAGCTGTTTGTGACCTCCCATGTTAGTGGCTGGTTTGGGGAGGTCCCTACTTCGCGTTATCTTGTAAGTTTTCCGCATCTTCGATCTCCATTTTAGTTTGCATTTCCTTTCCCTATTTTTGGGAACAATGAGGGCATTGTACGGTTTGGTCTGGGGAGGTTATGCATCCATATCCGCGTATACATGTTATTCTTACTGCATTCCGGCTATCACGTTTAATTTTCATATACATTGTTCTTTATTTTTCCGAAAAAAAAAAATCAAAGAAAAAAAAATTGCACGTTTATTTTTGCATATAGGTTGAGTTGGAACGGTAGATTTCCGTGATGATACTACACATTAACTTGTCATTTTTACTTAAGCCTTACATCTAATTGATAGTTATTAGCTGAGTCATGCGCATATCTACGAGTTTTTTGTTCAAATTTAGCTGACTGTTTAGACTTAACCTGTTAAATTGGCAACCTACTTACAATTTCTGAGTTTTAGAGCTATATAACTGGTGACATTCATGACCGGTTTCCATAGAAATTGAGAGTAGTACTCCTTCCATAGCATGTTCATCACTTTTGCACATTTATGAAATTCGATTTCTTATCAATTGCATACATTCAGGTTTGTGGTCAGTGTCACATGCAGGGAGGCGCTTGCAAAATTCCCTTTCTTTCATTTTTCACCCAATTAGCTCCACTTAAGCCAAATTTAACCCTTTTGACCCATTAGCTACATCCAAAACTGAGCCTGCCTAGTCAAGCTAGTTTAGTTGTGTCTTTTGTGGTATGTTGATCCGTTGTGAGTTTGGCTCATTTTTGTTGATTGGAGTTGGTAGAGGAATGAGAAAGGAAGAAAAAAACATGAGAAAAAAGAAAAAAAGAATGAAACGTGTGGAAGAAGAAAAAAAAACAAAGAATTGAGGAAACACACGTGAAACTAGAAGAAGAAATGACAGGGCTATCGTATACCTATCAAAAATAACTAACTAAACTAACTATATAGCTAGGGAAGTCAGGTCGATCTCCTCAGGGAGGCAAGATATCTGTAAAGGTCCTACTATTTGGTCACAAATGGGGGGGGGGTTGTAATTGGTTTTCTAAAGTAAAAGTGTAAAAGGAAGAGAAGCAAGAAAAGAGCAATAAAGACAGAAAATGAGATTAAACTATCAATAGAGAGGGGACATGTCAGGATTTCGGTTCACTACGGTAGTCCAGTGACTCAACTGTAAACAATTTAGATAAAATACTGCGGGATGGATATGGAAAGGTCCTTCCAGTCCACTTTCTACCCTAGATTCCCACTAACTTAACTTCCGTCCTCGTCAGGGTAGTGTACTGTTCATAGCAGGTCTATTTAGTCCAATGTTCCGATCCAGGATTAAATTTAACCAGATTAAAAGGGTGACTCAGATGCGTTCAATCAACTAAGTCGGTATATACAGTTATATTGCTATGGGGACAGAGTCTCACAATTAATTCATCTAACCTATTTACTACATCGTCACATTTCTACCGTAGATCCCCTAATCCCGACATGAAATGATTTAGCTACTCACATCACTAATGTTGTCAATAATAACAATTTTAAGATAACTAATGTAAAGCATGATGAAATAGTAATTAAAATGCATAAACAAAGATTAGGGCAGGAATTAACGAAGAGCAAAACAAGTAATTAAGATGAATAAATGAAAGATTAAAATTAAAAAGGGAGAAAGAGACTAAAATCGCAAGAATCCGGCGTAAAGAACATACAAATCCGAGCTAATAACTCCGAAAACAAAGTTACAGTGAAAGAGAAAAAGTAACACAGTCTTTTTTGCCAAAGATGAAAAGTGATAAGATAAAAACTTGATAGAATCGATGCTAATGACCTAGTTATTATGCGTTTATATAGAAAAACTACTAAGTCCATAAGCTAAAACACGTTCACGGACTAATTAAAGCCCATGAAAGCCAAAACCACTCGATCTAGTAGTCTGAAACAACTCGATCGAGCAACTCTCCAAGTAATATACTCGATCGACCAAAATTGTTACTCGATCGAGTAACTCTTAATTCCAACACCTCTTGATCGAGTACAATGCTACTCGATCAACCAACCTCGGCCATAGAAACCACTTGATCGAGTGATAAAACAGCTCGATCGAGTATTCTTCTTCCAAAACAGCTCAAACTCGTGACCGACTGCATCGTAGACCATTCCTTCACGCATCCCAATGTAAGAGCTCACTCTGAAAAATCCCGTCTCCTCAAAATGCATGCAAAAAGGACGAAAATGGTGCGATTCCACTACTTTTACGTTCATTCCTACAAAACGGACAAAACGAACCAAAGTAGCCAATTCGGGGGCAAAATGCAATCTAAACAGTACAAAAATACATAGAAATACGTGCTAAAATAGGCTAAAAAGACTATACAAAATGCACGTATCAAGAAAAAAGAAAGAAAAATTGAAAAAGTTGAGTTGTTGAATAAAAGAGATTGTATATGCTTATTTTTATCTTGTGATGGTCTCACTCCTCCGTTTTATTCTTACATTTTTTTGAGGAGATAGTGTATTGGATAGTGAGATGTTTGCCAATGAAGGGCACTTGAGCTTTATTTTCTAGACAGCTGAATTTTGGATGGTCTTATATGGTCCTGTTTAGGAGCAAGCTTGACGCTTTACCTCCACATTTCCATAATCTATTTTGCCATTTCTCACCTGTATCCTCATTTTCCCATACTATTTTTAAGCCGTCGGCTGTGACGGACATTGTTGGTTGGACTGTATGCGTAGTACTTGAATAGTCTATCATTTTTGTTGCATGCATGTTATGTAGGTCGCAGTTTAGGTGAGTGACTGTATTCTCTTGCCCTCTTACACATAATTATTCACTCTTTGATTCATGAGAGAACGGTGACCACGTGAGAGTCCGATTTTGTTGGTCTTGCAGAGTCGATAGGTCATCCTTTTTTATGGACATCTTATAACTCGTTAGCGTATTAACTGCTGTGGCTATAACTGTTAATTTTTGACTGCGTTAAATTGGTTTAAGTAGACAAGTTATAGCTAGCTCTGAGCTTTTTTTTTCCGTTCCTTTATTTTTGCATATAGTTTGCTTGGGGACAAGTAAAGGTTTGGTTTGGGGAGATTTGATGCTTGCATTTTATATAGGTATTTCATACTTCATTTGCACGCATTTCTATGCATTTTGTGTAGTGTTTGGTTACAAATGTCCTCCGAATTATCTACTTTGGTTTGTCTTGTATTATTTACAGGTATGAACCGGAAAGGAGCATAATCAAGCCTAAAACATGTCCCTATGCATGCATTTAGGAGATGAGTTGAGTCGGAGCTTGCAAACTACTATTTTGAGATGCGCAAAGGTGTAAGATAGCTAGGCGAGCAAAGGAAGAACTTCAAATTATTAGTGCCTACTTTGAAGAGGCATATCTCAAGTTATACAACTAATTTTATGTTTATTTCACTTGGAGGTGGAAGCTTGTCCTCTTACCATTCCAACGCCACTGGAAACTTCCTGTTTGCCCAAATAATGAAGAAATGGCAACCGTTTGAAGTTCAGTGCGTGAAGTAGGAATTGTGCACTGGAAAGTACTCGATCGAGTACAATTGTGTTCGATCGACTCCATTTTCTACTCTATCGAATGAGGCCTTTTTGATAAATGTTCGATCGAGTATCTAAAGTACTCGATCGAGAGGTTTTAGCTTTGTTTTGCTCGATCGAGTGATATAAAAGTCCTCGTAGGGATTTCTACGACCTACATAGCATGCATGCAATAAAAATGTAAGACGATTCAAGTACTAATGCACACATTCCAACCAACAATGTCCGTCATAGCCGGGGGCTTACAAATGGTATAGGAACAGTGATGTTCAGGTGAGAAAAGAAAAAACAAATTATGGAAATGTGGAGGTAAAAGCGCCAAGCTAGTTCCTAAACAGGACCATATAAGACCGTCCGAATCTCAGGTGACTGAAAAATAAACACGAGTGCCCTTCATTTGGCATACAATACACCATCCAACTACACCATCTCCTCAAAAATAAATGAATAAGAACGGAGGAGTGAGACGGTCACAAACTTCCTTTTTTTAATATCGGTTTAATGAATAAAATAAAATAAATTAACAACTTTTTCAATCTTTTTTTTCCTTCTTTTTCTCTGACTTACGTGAATCACCTTCTTTTTCATTTTTTTTTCTTCACGTTTTCCTTTTTTTTCTTTTTTTCACTCTCATACTCCTTTCCTTCATTCTCCACCAACTCCAATAAAATACACACAGGCCAAACTTGCAGACGGAAAAACATACCACAAAAGACATACTAAACTAGCTTGACTAGGCAGGCTCAGTTTTGGATGTAGGTAATGGTTCAAAAAGGCCAAATTTGGCTTAAGTGGAGCTAAATGGGTAAAAAATGTAAGAAAAGAGGAATTTGCAAGCACCTCCCTACATGTGATACCGACCACAAACCCGAATGTATGAATTTGACAAGAAATCGAATGTCATAAAAGTGCAAAAATGATGAACATGCTATGCAAGGAGTACTACTCTTAATTCCTATATAAACCGGTCATGAATGTCACCAGTTATAAGGCTCTAACACTCAGAAATTGTAAAGTAGGTTGCCAATATATCAGGTCAAGTCTAAACAGTCAGCTATATTTGAACAAAAACTCGTAGATTATGCGTAAGACTCAGCTAATCACCGTCAATGAAAGTGCAAGGCTCAACTAAAATGGCAAGTTAAAGTGCAATATCATCACGAAAATCAGCCGTTCCGACTCAACTTATATGCAAAAGTAAACGTGAATATTTTATTAATTTTTTGAAATTTTCTAATTTTTTGGATTTTTAAATTTTTATGAAATAAACAAATACAATTCAATCTGAAAATAGAAACGTGAATGCAAAACAAATGCAAATGCAGACTCAAAGGATGCATTACCCTCCCCAAACCAAAATGGACAACGCCCTCGCCCTCGTTGTCCTCCAGCATACACCAGCAAATATATACAGGGGAACGGGAATATACATCCAATAAATGAAAAATAATAAAATAAAAAGGAGACAAAAGAAAATAAAAGAGAGAGAATATAACTACAAAACACGAACTTCCCCAAACCAGCCTGAAAACTGGGAATGTGAGTAGACCAGTAGCAACTCGTCAGCCTCCTCTGTCACGTCCTCCACCGTCACAGTGTAGTCTGGGTCCGCCTCCTGCTCTCTCCTCCTCCTTTGCTCCTCCTGAGCTCCCACTGCGGCCGCCACTAAGTCCTCGTCCTCCTCCCCGTCCTCACTAGCAGACTCCGGGTACCCCTGAGCTGGGTACCGGTAGAAGGAAGGGTGTGGCCAACACTCTGGGATTAGACGGTGTCGCCTCATGTGATACTCGTACAGAGGGAACAAAGTGAGAGATATGTCCCTCTCCATACGTTCCTGTCTCTCTGCCATCTCAAGCAACAAACTGTCACGGCGTCCTTGGTCCATGACCGCAGACGCCTCGAAGGGTGGAGGAAAAACAAAATTAGCCGGAAGAACCGGCTGTGCCTGGCCGGGCGCAGGAGTAGGAGTTGGAGTAGGAGTAGGGGTAGGAGTAGAGATCGGGGTAGGAGTGGTCGTGGAAGTTTGGCCAGACGTAGGAGGTGTAGATCCCTCTCTGGTCTTAAGTCGACGCCGCTTTCTAGAAGCGGGCAAGGTAGTAGGTGGTCGGAGCGATATGTGGTACATGGGTAACGGTGGTGGTAAGATGCCCCGCGCGACAGTGGGAAGGGGACGAGACGAGGAAGGGTGGTGCAAGGAAGGTCGACGGAGAAGGAACCACTAATATTCCAAGTCCGGTGGTCAGAAGTCAGCCAAGTCATGGACAACATAGATGCCCGGTCCAGGAACCTATCTTCCGGTATGTACGGTAAGTCACGAGGTAAGGCAGGGAGGAGAGAATGAGCAAGGAAGGTGGCTATGCCACCATACACAATGGTGCCCGTGGTCTTCTCCCCCCTGAGCTTGGAAGTACTGGGCGGTCAAGTAGGCAATGTTGAGAGTAAAGGGGCCCTCGCTGTCAATGTTCAAGTATCCACCCAGAATAGAAAGCTCGGTGTTAGTGATGTTGTTTGGCTCCTTTCGGCCAAAAATAGTACTTCCCATTAGTCGTAGTAAGTAACGGGCAAGGGGAAGGTGGACCTGAGCGAGACGTCGCTCGTCAAAAGAGGTCTGTACCAAAGTCCGCCAAAGCTGACGGAGGAACTTCCTAGGGGCGGCAGTGGCGCCCCTAAAGGAATGGCCAAGTCGAGTACCAAACTCCTCCAAAGTCATAGAAAAAGTCCGGTTGTACAACCGGAAAGACACAGAAGCACCAGTAGGGGCAGCGTCGTGTGCCTTTGAGGAGAAGGTATAGGAGCTGAAAAACTCAAGGGTCAGCTCCCTGAAAGTGTGGACACTCATGGTCACAAGTCCAACCATCCCCGTACCCCTCAGAAACGGTACCGGCAGCAGTAACAAGGAACACCGGAGATGCGGTACTAACGGAAGTGGAGACGGTGGTGACAGCAGGGACCACTGTGTCAGACAAGGACGGACTAACAGACGAACTGGAAGAAGGCATCGAGCTACTGTCTATCCTAATCAAGCAAGGTAGGAGAAACGATAATTAAATGACAAGTAAACAGCTACAAATTTCCCCAAACAGTCAAAATTGTCGACTGAACAAGCCCTAATTCCCAATTTTGACCTCGAATTTTCGAATGAAGCAGATAATCAGTGACGGGGTAAAGGGTAATCAGACATCAAATGAAGCATTAACAGTAGAAAAGTCCTAATTTCAGCCGAAAATATCGACTGTCATGAACCCTAATCAGAAATTTTCTCAAAAAATTCGAGATAAACATGTAAACAGCAGTGAGGTAAGGGCAATAGTTATCAAGTAAGGCAATGTAGACAAGAAATTGCAAAAACAGTCGAAAATTTCGATTAAATTCGTCTACCCGAAACCCTAATTCCAAAATTACATCATAAAAGGGAAAATAAATGCAATTAAAATACAATGAAGTAAAGGAATTACTTACTTGATAAGAGAAACCTACAAAGAAGCAATTAATCGACAAACAACAAAGCAAATTAGGCGATTTCCGAGAAACAAACCGTAAACCCTAACTCCTCAAATTGACCGCAAAAATCAACAATAATCAGAGGGAAAATAAGGGGGAATTGACGATTAATTAGCAATGAATAAATTGTAGGTGTTTGATTTGGTAAAGGGCAAAGGATTCTGGAGGATTTGGGGGTTCTAATATGATGAAGACGAAAAAATGAAGAAGAAATGAAATAAGGAATGAAAAGAGGGAGTTTAAGGGACACTTCCTGCGTGTTATAAACAGTTTCACTCGATCGAGTAGAAATCTACTCGATCGAGAACTCCCTTATTTTGCCAACTCGATCGAATAGCTGCAAAGCCCTCGATCGAACCCTTTTTCTGCAATATCCTCTCGATCGAGTACAAAAAGTACTCGATTGAGTGCTTTTCCTCGCGTATGTCTTCAAGATGCGTTAAAACTTCCCCAAACCTGCATAAAAACAGTCGCAAAAATATCCCAATATACCAAATACAAAAAGTAACAGTCTATAGTCTTTCTAACGACGCTAAAAATGTCTAAATTCTAATTTTCCAAATAAACACAAAAAAAACAAATTCAACGGAAATGAAAAATTAGTTTTTATAATTTGTTACACGGGGCATTCCCCGCTCACTTCTGAAAACAATTCAGTAGGCCCACGGAGGGCTTCTGACTGGAGGACGTCACTTCAGCAACACTAACCGTCCTCTTCATTCTCTAGGATCTTGTACTTGAATCAATAGGAGGAGAATAGTTGACGTCCACATACGCACGAACTTTTCTCGTCCTTATTCCTTTCTCGCCAGCTTTAACGTTATCACTCCCAACTTGATTGAACTCAATCGCACCATGACCTTTGACATCTCCTGCATTTTCATATGTACCTACAACAAGGAAAACAGACTAATTCTCCTTCTTTTTTCTCTCAAGCTGAGGCGGAGCGGTCACGATAGCAGCACAAAATTCAAAATTTTCATCCTCAGGGATGTCAAGCACAACAAAATCAAAGGGAATAAAGAACCTCCCGATATTAACATGTATGTCCTCAACGACACCTAATGGTCGTGATATACTATGGTCGGCCATCTGTACAGTCATGTTCGTGCAATTAAATTTAGTCAAACCAAGTCTCTTAGCAAGAGACAGCGGTAAAACACTTACGCTAGCGCCAAGATCGCATAACACGTTGTCAATCAAGTGGGTACCTATATGACACAGAATCGAGAAACTACCCGGGTCTGACTGTTTGGGAGGTAACTTATTTTGAGCTAGGGCAGTCTCTACCTCGGTCAAAGCTACCGTCTCATGATCATTAATATGCCTCTTACGTGATAAAGTTTCTTTCATAAATTTAAGGTAAGAGGGTACCTGTGTCAGCAACTTGGCGAACGAAACTGTGCCTTGCAAGCTATTCAGGGGCTCGTCAAATTTGCCGAACGGTGGATTGGCCTTCGTGTTTTGTAATCGCCTCGGGAAGGGCACGGTAATAGGTATCTCGAGCCCTTTGTTTCTTTCTTCCAACGTGTCGGCTGGAACAAGCTCTTTGTCACTCGATCGAGACTTCTTACCTCTCGATCGAGGTCTTTCAGGAGAGATTTCACTCGATCGAGCACTAGCAGGCTCTCGATCGAGCAAAAATGTCACTCGATCGAACTCTTTCTTCAGCAGTATCACTCGATCGAGTGGTTTGGACTTCTCGATCGAGCTGTTCATTTTCCTGTGCACTTCTCTAACTCTTTCTTCAGCAGTATCACTCGATCGAGTAATTTCTTCATAAGTTTTCCTCGATCGACTCCCTGAAAGTAGTCGATCAAGCACTTTCTTTGTTGTCAGCTCGTTTTCATCAACAGTAACCCATTCATCAGCAGTAATACACTTCCTTGGGTCTGAATTCAACAACTTGGGTCCCTCATATGAACGACCGTCTCATGTTGATTCTTATCGGCTTGTGACGGCAAGTGACCCTGCTTCCTCGTGGACTGGTTCACGGCTAACTGGGCAACTTGGGTTTCAAGTGACTTAATAGATGCGTCTTTTTATTTGTCACTTAGCTGCCACTGCTTTGTCAAAGACTGCAACATCATCTTCAACTCAGATAGCTCACTTACCCACCTGAAGATGATGCACCTTGATTGGGAGGAGGAAAGGAAGGAGGCTTTTGAAAGCCTTGTTGAACCTTATGAAGAGGGACATATGGCTGTTGCTGCTGCGGTGAAGGAGTGGGATTGAACACATTTTGACTTGTCCACCTCAAATTGGGATGGATAGACCCTTGGTTGTATTAATAAGAACCTCCTCCTTGCCTATATTGTTGAAAAGCAAGGAATTGTTCTTTCTCCGTAAGACAGTCAATAGCAGTATGATCGTCATTACTCCTGATACGTGCATTTTTTATAGTCCTTTTAGGCCTTTTTATGCACGCATTTCTATGCTATTATCGTAGTTTTATGCTACGAAATGCCCCGAATATGGCACTTTGGTTTGTTTTGCCTTATTTGAAGGAATGGACTAGAAAGTAGGGAAATCAAGCCTTTTACCGTCCGTTTTGCATGCATTTGGAGGAAGAGTGATTTTGGAGTGGAAATGTAGCTGTCTCAGGATGCGTGAAGCCGTTTCGGGAGCTAGAAGACAAGTCAAAGTTGAAACTAACGGAATAAGTGGCTGCTAAAGTCAAAGTCATTTGATCGAGTGGTTTTCTGGTCGATCGAATGCTTTTATTTGGTAGAAGACCTCGATCGAGTACAAGTTATGGTTGATCGAAAAGATGCATTTTAGGGTTTGCTCGATCGAGTGGTTATTTTACTCGATCGAGTGGTTCGTGCTTGGATCTGCTCGATCGAGCAGTTCTAAAGGGTTCGATCGAGTAGAATCGCTTATGGGCTCTGGCTTTTTGCTTTACTTTGTAATTAGGTTAAATAAAACTTATCTCCTCTATAAATAGGATGACGACTAACACTTAGGGGGGATCGAAAAACAGTTCTTGGACTCCGTTCCTTGATAGTTTACTTTACTCTTTCTCTGTAAACTGCTTTCCTCTTTTTTTCCCTGGATCTACTGTAACTTTCTCTCTTTCCCTTTTCTCCTTTACTTATGTTTATGTTTAATTCTCTCTTTATTTCTGTTCTTCCCTTTATAATGTCTAGCTAATTTCTCCCTGCTAGGATTAGCGGAGTCGATGGACCGATGTTAATTGCTAATTAGTTTATATATTTGTCGTTGTTGTTTAAGTCTATGTTGTTAATCGCTGCTTTAATTGTATCTTGCTGATTGGATCGATGCAATTAGCCTTTTTAACCTTGGTAAGCCTTGACCTAGACCAGATGGTTGGAAGGGGTGAGACCCGCATTGAACAATAGAATGCTTTAGTGAGGGCGGAACCTAAGCTAATAGTATTTTAGGGGGACTTGAGACCGGAAGGAGATATTCGTTGCCCCTTAGACCGACACATCAACTAATCTGTGACCTTAACTGCAATTAATTGACGTTCATTGATGACCCAAAATCCTAGTTTCTTCTCTCTTCCTTGTTAATTTCTCTTATCCCCTTTTCTCTTGCTTAATCTTATTAGTCTAGTTAAAACAGTTCATAACCCCCAATTGTGACCTTAGACAGACCAAATAGACAAGTAGATAGTGACCGCCTCCCTGTGGAGATCGACCCTACTTACTGCTAGCTTCTGTTACTGTAACTAGGTATTTTATTTTTGGTACCTGACGATAGTTTCAAATTTTGGCGCCGTTGCCGGGGAGGCAACTACATTATTTACTTGTTTTATTTGGTCTGTTTTTAGCCTCAAGGGGTTCATCCCTTGAGGCCGTTCTAATCTTTTTTTTAGTGCTGTTTTGATATGCCCTACAGGTCCTACCTAGACAGTTCTAGGTAAAAGATTGTCAGAGGAAAGGCTTGAGTACCTTTGACCCGTTACCCATGTTCCATTATATGGCGCAGCAGGTGATTTACTGTGGGAGATGTGGTGTTGCCGAACACAATGCAGCTTTTTGCTTAGCTGAAAATGATGAGGTCTACGTATTCAAGCAGCGTAGATGAGCTAGTCAACCTTCTGTAGTTGTGCCGCCACATCTACCTTATCAGCGAGGCTATCAAAAGCCTTCATTTATCTGGCCACCGCAACAACAAGCTCCTCCTCCTGATAAGCGGAAAGAAGAGTTTGCTGAGTTGATGTCTTTGGTGAAGGCACTTGCACTCAAAAGGCAAGAATATGATAGACAGGTTTGTGCGCAAATTGATGAGCTCGAGTCTGCCATAGCTTAGCTAGCTGCTAAGTCGAAAATTAGGCAACTAGAGGAAGCCTGCGTTACCTACGCAGAGAGCGGTTTTTCCCATGAAGAGCCCGTGTTGCCTAATGCTGATGATGATTTTTATGACTCGGATTACAAATTTCTATCAGATAATGCTGCCTTACACTAGGATTTAAGCACTGTACAACAAAAATCACCCGATCGAGTGAAACATATTGGTCGATCGAGTGAATTACCTGAAGAATCGTTCGTTCGAACACTTTATTCCACTCGATCGAACTGCTGCTTAGAGGAACTACTCGATCAAGCTGTTTCATTCACTCGATCGAGTGAAAATCAAGAGGAGAGTCTTCGATCTTGTAACATTTCTACTCGATCGACTGATTTGGCTAGTGTGAGCAATAAAACGTCATGCGGGGTTGTTCTAGATAACGATTTTGCAGAAGATAATGGATACGGTGAATCTTCCCTTTTCAAGGCCGAGCTGGATGCGCTTGAGGCTGCGATTTATGGGACATATTCCGCTAAGGAAGGTGATGAGAAGACAGTTGAGTCGTTGATTGTTCCTGGCACGGAAGAGGTAATATCTCCCTTTGTCAATGATTCCATCATTGAGAGCGACCACACCGAGGTAGTTGCCGATAATTATATTATTGTTTCTTTAAATAGTACATTGCTTCATTTGACTCATGCTTTGTATTTTAATACTATACCCCCTCCTAGCTGGACGATTAAGTTAACAGTTTTTCACCGTACTTGTCATCAGAAATTTGACAACCTGAATCGGCACCCTAGATTGTTACTAATTGCTTCCGAGCTCCTTTATTTTGTTGACAAATTTAGTAGTTCTCATAGGAAATTTGTCAGAATTAAACGTTTATACATGTTATTTTCCTATGTTACTATTATACTTTGGTGCTACTTATACCCTTGTGTAGCACATGCGTAGTTACATGATCTACTGTTAAGAGCTTTGAGTTGCTTTGATTCTGACTGACTGGAGTAGTTGTCGAGGAAAAGAAGGTCGAGCTGGGACCTGTCTGAAACTAGTGCTACCAGGGAGGCAACGCGAAGATTTTATTTTTAGTTGTTTTTCAAACATTACATTTCATTTCAGTTTTGCGCTGTAATAATTGGTCTCCGTACCATAGACTATATCAGTTATGCTTGCTTTGTTAGTTTTGTCGGTTGTTTTATTGCGTCTTTGCAGGAATACACTGAGGATGGCTCGATCAAGTACTTTTGTAACTCGATCGAACGCTTTTGCTGCTAATTTCACTCGATCGAGTACCTACCAAAGATGATCCCTCGTTCGAGTGCCCTATCTTCATAGATCGAGCAGTTTAAGATGGCCATTTCTTGGATTTGCTTCCTGTGACGCTGATGGAGCTATTTAGCGACCTCCCACATTGATGGCTGGTTTGGGGAGGCCCCTTATTCGCGTAATCTCGTGAGCTTTCTGCATCTTCACTCTTTCCTTTTTAGTTTGCATTTTCTTTCCACGTTTTGGTACAATGAGGGCATTGTACGATTTGGTTTGGGGAGGTAATGCATCCATATCTGTGTCTGCATTTATGTTTTTATTGCATCTCTGTTATCACGTTTAATTTTTGTATGCACTGTTGTTTATTTTTATAAAATCTCAAAAAATTGGAAAAATTCGAAAAGTTCAAAAATTTTCACGTTTACTTTTGCATATAGGTTGAGTCGGAACAGTTGATTTCAATGATGAAATTGCACTATAATTGTCCTTTTTACTTAAGCCTTGCATAAAACTAATTATCTTTTTAGCTTTGCCTTTTTGCATACCTACGAGTTTATGTTAAAATTTAGCTGAACGAATAGACTTTACCTGAAATTTTGGCGAGCTACTTATAATTTCTAAGATTTAGAGCCGTGCAAACTGATGTCGTTTATGACCAGTTTCATGTAGGATTGTGAGTAGTTACTCCTTGCATATCATGTAACATTAATTTACACATATATGAAATTCAATTGCTTTTTTCCTACATACATTCGGGTTAGTGGTTGGTGTCACATGCAGGGAGGTGCTTATAATTTGCCTTTCTTTCATTTTTACCCATTTAACTCCACATTAGCCAAATTTGCCTGTTCACCCTTAACTACATTCCAAATTTAGCCTGCCTTGTCAAGCTAGTTAGTGTATGTTTTGCGGTATATTGTTTATTGTGCTAAGTTTGGCTTGTATCTGATGATTTGGAGTTGGTAATTTATGAAGAAAAGGAGGAGGATGAAAGAAAAAAAAAAGAAAAAAAGAAAAAAAAAACGTGAAAGAAAAAGAAAAAGAAAAAGAAGAATTTGAATAAGAAAAAGAAACCGTAAGAAAATGAAAAAAATATTGGTTGACGGTTTCACTCCTATGCTTTATTTGTATCTATTGAGGAGTATTTTCAGTTCGGTTTGGTGAGTTTGTGCCAAATGAAGGGCGCATGTGCTTTATTGTATAATTGAGTTGGAAATGGATGTTGTCATATAGTTTTGTTTAGGTACTAGCTTGCCCGCCTATACCTCCACATTCCCATAAATGTTTCGCCTTTTCTTACCCATTGCCTAACTTTCCCATATTTTTGTAAGCCCTCGGCTGTGACAGGACCTTGTTTGGTTGGAATGTATGTGCGGTAGCTAGAATTGTCTATCATATTAGCTGCATGCATGTTTATGTGGGTCGTAGTCTAGGTGAGCGACTATTTTTCTTTCTCTCTTACATATATATGTTCACCCTTTGCTTCATGAGAGAAGAGTGACCCGTGAGAGTCCATTATTAAAGGTCTTGCAAGGTCGACGGTTCAGCTTTATTATAAACATCCCACAACTCGTTTGCATTTGACTGTTTGCTATAAGTGTTAGTTTGCTTGCATTAAATTGGTTTAAGTGGGCATTTGTAGCTAGCTATGAGTTATCTTTTCCGTTCCATTAGTTTGTATTTAGTATACTCGAGGACCGAATAAAGGTTTGGTTTGGGGAGATTTGATACGTGCATTTTATATAGTCCTTTTAGGCCTTTTTATGCACGTATTTCTATGCTATTATCGTAGTTTTATGCTACGAAATGCCCCGAATATGCTACTTTGGTTTGTTTTGCCTTATTTGCAGGAATGGACCAGAAAGTAGTGAAATCAAGCCTTTTATCGTCCGTTTTGCATGCATTTGGAGGAAGAGTGATTTTGGAGCGGAAGTGTAGCTGTCTCGGGATGGGTGAAGCCGTTTCGGGAGCTAAAACACAAGTCAAAGATGAAACTAACGGAATAAGTGGTTGTTGAAGTCAAAGTCATTCCATCGAGTGGTTTTCTGGTCGATCGAATGCTTTTATTTGGTAGAAGACCTCGATAGAGTACAAGTTATGGTCGATCGAAAAGATGCATTTTAGGGTTTCCTCGATCGAGTGGTTATTTTACTCGATCGAGTGGTTCGTGCTTGGATCTGCTTGATCGAGCAGTTCTAAAGGGTTCGATCGAGTGGAATCGCTTATGTGCTCGGGCTTTTTACTTAATTTTCAAAATTAGGTTAAATAAAACTTATCTCCTCTATAAATAGGATGAGGACTAACACTAGGGGGGTCGAAAAATAGTTCTTGGACTCCGTTCCTTGATACTTTACTTTACTCTTTCTCTGTAAACTGCTTTCCTCTTTTTTTCCCTGGATCTATTGTAACTTTATCTCTTTCCCTTTTCTCCTTTACTTATGTTTATGTTTAATTCTCCCTTTATTTCTGTTCTTCCCTTTATTATGTCTAGCTAATTTCTCCCTGCTAGGATTAGGGGAGTCGATGGACCGATGTTAATTGCTAATTAGTTTATAGATTTGTCATTGTTATTTAAGTCTATGTTGTTAATCACTACTTTAATTGTATCTTGCTGATTGAATCGATGCAATTAGCCTTTTTACCCTTGCTAAGCCTTGACCTCGACCGGAAGGTTGGAAGGGGTGAGACCCGCAGTGAACAATAGAATGCATTAGTGAGGGCGGAAGCTAAGCTAATAGTATTTTAGGGCGAGTTGAGACCAGAAGGAGATATTCGTTGCCCCTTAGAACGACACATCGACTAATCTGTGACCTTAACTGCAATTAATTGACGTTTATTGATGACCCGAAATCCTAGTTCCCTCTCTCTTCCTTGTTAATTTCTCTTATCCCCTTTTCTCTTACTTAATCTTATTAGTCTAGTTAAAACGATTCAAAACCACCAATTGTGACCTTAGACAGACCAAATAGACAAGTAGATAGTGACCGCCTCCCTGTGGAGATCGACCCTACTTACTGCTAGCTTCTGTTAGTGTAACTAGGTATTTTATTTTTGGTACCTGACGACGGTATCAAATCCCACACCTCTCACATGTGACGGTGTCCTATCTCGTCAACAGATGAACCGTCTGTTGATCTGCAGCAGGTTGCAGTTCTAATCTATCAAATCGGGTATTCATGGCTTCCAAATGAGCCACAACTACCTTGTCAACCGCGTGAACTGTTCGAATACCATCTCGTGGGTTCCCATATTCAGCACAATGGGTTGACATCTCCTCAATAATGGCCCATCCCTTATCATCAACAATATTCTTTTGAAATCTTCCGTTGGATGAGGCGTCAAATATAGCTCTATGGTCATCGTACAACCATTGTAGAACTGATTAGACAGAAACCACGGATCAAAACCATGGTGAGGAAGAGACCTCACCAACCTCTTGAACCGACACCAAGCTTCATAGAAAGTCTCATCAGGTGCCTGTTTGAAACTAGTAATCTTTGCCCTCAGCTGATTAGTGCGCTGCGGAAGGAAATACTTTTTTATAGAAAGCAAGCGCGAGAGTCTCCCAATTCGTGATACCCGCGACCGTACGGTCCAAGTCAGTCAGCCACTGCTTGGCTGCGTTAGTCAAAGAAAAAGGAAACAACACCTCCTTAATCTTGTCTTGAGTTACCCCCTTTGTGGCGGGGATAGTAGAACAGTAGTCCGTAAAGACCTCCATATGCTTCCTTGGGTCTTCACCTGCCACACCTCTATAGAGATTTCTCTCCACTAGATTGATATAAGACGGACGGATGTCAAAAGTATTACCATCCTCAGTCTGGAGGTTGTAACCCTTGGGAATAGAAGATGCTTTAGGCTCCGAATGACTTGCAATATTCGGCATCTTTACTGGTTGGTTTACAGAACTTAGATTATCTTCTCCTAAAGACTGGTCTTCTGTAAATAGGAAATGTTGAAGCTCGGGTTCGGGTACTGAAGTCTTCCTTTCGTGATTCTCTTTGCAGACGGAGTCTATGCCTAAAACGTCGCTTTGGCTCAGAATCAGCTGAAACTAACTCCGATCTTTTCGACCTGGACATACACAACACTGAAAGAGATAAATGAGAACTGTCTCAACGAATAAACGGCACCAAAATTTGACAGGGCAGTCATATACCTATCAAAAATAACCAACTAAACTAACTATATAGCGAGGGAAGTCGGGTCGATCTCCACAGGGAGGCAAGATATCTGTAAAAGATCCGTCTATTCGGTCACAAAATGGGGGTTGTAAATTTGGTTTTTTAAACTAAAAAGGCTTAAGGGAAAGAGAAATAAATAAGAATAGTAAGGGCAAGAAACAAGAATAAGAATATCAATAAAGAGAGAACATGTCGGGATTTCGGTTCACTATGGTAGCCTAATGACTCAACTGCAATAGTCTAGATAACTCATTGTGAGACGGATGTTGAAAGGTCCTTCCGGTCCACTTTCTATCCTAGATTTCCACTAACTTAACTTCCGTCCTCGTCAGGGTAGTCTACTGTTCAAAACAAGTCTATTTAGTCCAATCTTCTTGATTTGACCATAATTGGCGCATATTTAGCCCCCGAATTAGCCTTGTTTCCATGCTTTTTAGTGCTTATTTGGGTCATTTCTTATCTTTAGTTCTTTGTTTTGCATATTCTTTGAGATTTTGAACCCTTGGTAGGAAAGGAGTAAGAATCTTGCATTTTCTTGGCAAAACGAGAATAAATTGATCGAATTCAATGACCAAGCATCAAGGAGAGACAAGATTAGAAGGCCTTTGTACATATCATAGTAGAAGAGCAATGTTGAGAAAAGATCCTTGAGTCCCCAAGGAATTTATGAAGAAAAGGGAAGAAAAGAAGAAGTTACTATGCTGACTGACAATCCGAGCGGATTGTCAACAATCCGTCTGTCCAGCTCCAGCACAATCCGAGCGTCTTTGCCTGAATCCGCTCGGATTCCCCCTGCACAATCCGCTCGGATTCTTCAGAATCCGCTCGGATTCCAAAGCCAGAATCCGCCCGTCCCGACCCTTATCCGCCCGGATTCTGCTCCAGCACGGATTGTCTTCTTCAAGCTACGAAAAGAGAAGCCCTTCTCTCCAAAAATACCGGGTCCTCCTTGCTCAACTTAAAAAGTGTAATTACTAGTTTAGCCCTTAGTTAACCCTAATGCATCCTCCCTAATTTCCACTATAAATACCCCATTAGTCTAATTAGAGGAGCATGTTCTTCTTACCAATAATTAGTGTAGTTAATATCAATCAAATCTCTCTTCAATATTGTAATCAAGTATTAATCAAGTTTTAATCCAAGTTCTAGTTCTTTAATCTCTCTTTTGTTCATCCTTTATTTTGGGTAATTGAAGATTATTTGGGTTATTGTTGGGAGATTGACAACCTCTCAATCAAACATCAAGTACTTCTTTTATCTTTGCTTTATTATTGGAATTATTAGTAGGTATAATCTCTTAATCCCTTTTTAATTATTGTTAATTACTTTCATTTATTCATCATGTTTCATATTGTTGGTATGATTGACAACCTTGCTAGCATGATCAACATGATAATGAGTGAGTAGTCTGTTAGCTAGGGTTAATGGGTGATTAGGGGAAACCAACAAGGGGAATGATTCATGCTTAAATTAATATGCTTTCATGTTTTATTTGCTTGCTTGTTTTGATCTCAACTCATGCACATGTTATATTTGATGAAATGCTAAGCCTATGAATCCTTGCATTTACTATCATCTTCTATCTTTTCAATGAGACTTGTAAGACATAACCCAACTCGAGTTTCATTAGACCATGCATGTTGTTGAGTAGGGAAGATTAAGTCGACTTGTAGGTGTTGTACAATCTAATCGATTCGGCTCCGGGACCCAAACTTTCCTAGGATTGTAAGATATAACCCAACTCAATCCATCACAACAATAATTGCTTGCTTATAATTTGAGAACATGTTTGTATGATCATATCCCATGATTCCCCTATGACCCCATGACACCCTAGTACCTTTAATCAATTGTTTACACCCCTTTAATTCATCTTGCTTGTTTATTTTCATTGTTATTCTAGTTTAGTAACCTTCTACATCAACCCAATTTGTGACACCCCTTAGACATCACTAGTTACAATAGAAATCTCATTTCAACTCCCGTCCCTTGGGATCCGACCTTTACTTGCCTCTTTAATAATTGTAGAGTTGTTTGTGGAGCTATAAATTGTGTTTTGATTCGACCGTGACCAACGACCACATCTTAATTTGTGAACACTTAGCGGGATCGCATCAAAAATGACGCCGTTGCTGGGGACGGTGTTTGTTTGATTTAGATTTCTTTTTATTGTCATTAGTTGTGTCTTTCTTTGCCTTGAGGAAGTAACACTCCTCAAGGTTTGTTCTAATCATTTTTCGAGTTGTTTGATATTTTGCGAGATGGATTTCATAGACTGTTTTGTAGAGGACCACTTGAGTATCCCTTACTTCAAGGATCCCATGCAAGCATTAGAAGCCTTAGAAGCAAGTGAGGCTAAGAGCATGTATTGGGAGTTGGAGGTGGATCTCTTTGAGGCCGCTCTAGCTAACAAGGAACTTACTCGTGCACAATCCGAGTTGGTGCATAATATTCTAGTGGAAGCATGTCAACCCATAGAGGATGAGCAATCCATCCTAGAGGATATTTGACAAACTCAAGAGCAAGAGGAACCCATCATGGGATTTGAATATGATGAGGTTGATGAAAGTGAAGTTGAGTATGCTATGAGAATGGAATGTTTATTGGAAATGGAGCAAATTCTCAATGAAACTCCAAAATAAGAAAGTAAGGTACAAACTCCTACTTTGTAACCCCTTCCCCCAAATTTGAAATATGCTTACCTTGATGAATCAAAGACCAAACCCGTGATTGTTAATGATAGACTTGATGATGACCAATTGGGAAAGTTACTTGGTGTGTTGAAACAACATGAGAAGGCTATAGGTTATAGTCTAGATGACCTTAAGGGGATAAGTCCCGACTTTTGCATGCATAGAATTCATCTAGAGGAAGACCATAAACCTACCATTCAACCCCAAAGAAGATTGAACCCCCACATGCAAGAAGTTGTCAAAGGAGAGGTCATGAAATTACTTGATGCGGGAATCATATATCCCATATCAGATTCTTTTTGGGTTAGCCCCGTCCAAGTGGTGCCTAAGAAAGGAGGTACCACGGTAGTGACAAATGAAAAGAATGAATTAATACCCACAAGAATGATCACCGGTTGGCGTAGGTGCATTGACTACCGGAAATTAAACTCCGCAACAAGAAAAGATCACTTCCCCTTACCATTCATTGACCAAATGCTTGAGAGGTTAGCCTCCAACAAATTCTTTTGTTACCTTGACGGGTATTCGGGATTCTTCCAAATCCCTATACACCCGGATGACCAACATAAGACCACCTTCACATGCCCTTATGGCACTTTTGCATATAGGGGGATGCCTTTTGGATTATGTAATGCCCCCGCCACTTTCCAAAGATGCATGATGAGTGTCTTCTCCGATTACTTAGAAACCATAATGGAAGCTTTTATGGACGATTTTAGTGTTTATGGAAAGGACTTTGTCTCATGTTTGCATAATCTTTCTCTTGTATTGCAAAAGTGTGAAGATGTTAGCCTTGTTTTAAATTGGGAAAAGTGTCATTTCATGGTCAATGAAGGAATTGTGTTGGGTCATTTGATTTCGGAAAAGGGCATCGAGGTCGATAAAGCTAAAGTTGAGGTGATAGAGAAACTCCCACCTCCCGTGAATGTTAGAGGGGTGAGAAGTTTTCTCGGTCACGCGGGTTTTTATCGTCGTTTCATAAAAGATTTTTCGAAAATAGCAAAACCCCTCACTCAACTTTTGCTTAAAGATGCCCAATTCCCATTTACTGACGAGTGTGTTGAAGCTTTTAATAGAATCAAAGAAGCATTAATCTCGGCACCAATCATCCAACCCCCAAATTGGGAGTTACCTTTCGAGATTATGTGTGACGCTACCAACTACGCCGTTGGAGCGGTTCTTGGCCAACGGGTAGGGAGAGCTCTTCATGCCATCTATTACATAAGCAAAACCCTCGACCCTTCTCAAGTGAATTATGATACAACCGAAAAGGAGCTTCTTGCCATTGTATATGCTTTGGATAAATTCCGTTCCTACTTGCTTGGATCCAAGGTGATAGTATTTTCGGATCACCGTGCTCTTCGACATCTCTTGATAAAGAAGGAGGCAAAACCAAGATTGTTGAGATGGATTTTGCTTCTTCAAGAATTTGACTTAGAAATAAGAGACAAGAAAGGAGCCGAGAATGTAGTGGCGGATCACTTGTCAAGGATCCGGTTTCATGATGAAAATGGAGAAACCCCGATCAATGACTCATTTCCCGACGATATTTTGATGGCTATTCAAACACAACTTGAAAGGCACATCACCCCATGGTTTGCCGATTATGCCAATTATATTGTTGGAAAAGTGCTCCCTCCAAATTTGAACCACAACCAAAGGAAGAGATTCCTATTCGAAGTGAAGAGGTACTTTTGGGATGACCCAAACCTCTACAAAGAGTGTAGTGATGGGCTCTACCGGAGATGTATCCCTCAATGGGAAATCCAAGGAATCTTGGAAGGATGTCATTCATCAACCTACGGTGGGCACCATGGAGCAAGGAGAACCGTTGCAAAAATTCTCCAATCGGGCTTCTATTGGACTACAATGTTCCAAGATACAAGAGAATTCATCATTCATTGCGATGCTTGTCAAAGAACGGGGAATATATCTTGGAGGAACGAAATGCCACAAAGGGGCATTCTAGAGGTAGAAATCTTCGATGTTTGGGGAATTGACTACCAAGGGCCCTTTGTGACATCCAATGGGAATAAGTACATCCTTGTGGCCGTAGATTATGTTTCAAAGTGGGTGGAGGCAATTGCCACCCCAAATGATGATGCAAAAACGGTCACCAAGCTTTTCAAGAAGATAATTTTCCCAAGATTTGGAGTTCCTAGAGCAATCATTAGTGACGGAGGAACACATTTCCATGAGAAGAAGCTTGCATCCCTTTTGACCAAATATGGTGTTCAACATCGAACCGGCTTGGGATATCATCCTCAAACAAGCGGTCAAGTAGAAATTTCAAATAGAGAGATCAAGCAAATCCTTGAAAAAGTTGTGAACAAGACTCGGAAAGATTGGAGCACAAAGCTTGATGATGCTCTTTGGGGTTATAGGACGGCCTACAAGACTCCCATAGGAGCCTCCCCCTACAAGCTTGTATATGGAAAAGCATGTCATTTGCGAAACGAATTGGAGTACAAAGCTTATTGGGCAATCCGAGCACTTAATCTTGATCTCAAATTGAGCGGTCAAAGGAGGATGATTCAAATCCAAGAGTTGGAAGAATTCCGACTACAATCCTATGAGAATGCAAAGATTTACAAAGAAAGAACAAAATTGCTTCATGACAAAAGAATTAGACAAAAGGCCTTGCACAAGGGAGACAAAGTCCATCTATTCAATTCCCGCTACCGACTCTTTCCGGGAAAGTTGAACTCTAGATGGATGGGTCCCTATGTGATAACCGAAGTTGGAAAATATGGAGATTTCGAACTCAAGGCGGAAGATGGAAGCAAATTCAAGGTAAATGGTCAAAGGTTGAAGCCCTACTATGAAGGAGCGTTTGTTGGAGAGGTCGAGGCTACCTACCTCGGACCTCCTCCCCCTTGAAAGGACCATCTAAGGGAGAGTTTGGTGGAGTCCTCCCTAAACCACCACTTGTAAATATACTAACCCTCTAACTTGTATTTATTTATTGCATTTGTTTTAATAAATAACTCTTTTCATGAGCATAAGTAAGGGAGGGTTACTAATGATTTTTGAATGAAGGAAGGAACAATTTCTCAAGTGTGGGGATGTATCTAAGAAAGGAGAAGAAGTCAAAACTCGTAGCCCGAATCCGTGCGGATTCCCGGAATCCGCCGTCTTGCCGGAATCCGGCGTCTAGGGGAGAAACGTCCGTCCAGCTACGCTGAGAAACTGAAGATTTCTGGACTGAGGTCGAATCCGAGCGTCCTGTGAAGAATCCGCCCATCTTGTGGAATCCGGCCGGATTTGAAGAAAGACGCCCGTCTTTTTACCTGTGCATTTCAAAGAAAATCTCTGTACTGGAATCCGCCCGTCTTCTCAAGAAGACGCCCGTCCCACCTTAAAAGAATCCGAGCGCCTTATGCTCGGGACGCCCGTCTTGTGGCGTCAAAATTTTGGGAATTTCCTGTGTGGCAGAATCCGAGCGGATTGTCAAGAATACGCCCGTCCCGTGAAGCAAGAATCCGAGCGTCTTCACCTCGAATCCGCTCGTCTTCTCGCACTGTTTCAACACGAATTTTCCTAATTAAAATACCCCCCCACCACACATACAATAACACATCACTATTCCTTCCACTTACCCTATAAAACCCACCTCCTTATGACTCCCATACATATCCAAATCACTCTCTTCACCCTCAAAAACAAAAATCCCCAATTTTCTAGGGTTTCCAACACTCAATCAACAAGGAACATCCTTAGCAATCTTCAAATCAAAAAGAACCCAACAAAAGAAGCAAGAATGGCACCAAGGAGATCCACTTTTAGGAGTGCAAGAAGACCAAGGATGGTGGGAAGTTCCTCTACCTCACATCTCAACACCATTAGAAGGGAACATGTAGAGCTTGTAGATCTCACAAGGCTCGACGATTTCTCGAATGTGGAATTCCTCGATGATGTGCAGCGATTAGTCTTCCACCGACTCTTAAGTAAGAATATTCTTCCCACTAAATTTCTTTGTCATGCTACCTTAAGAAAGCTTGGGATTTTTCACCAAGTGGAAGCCCTCTTTGAGGTTTTTGGTCTTTCAACTCTCTTTCGAATGCATGAACCAACCTATCGGTCCCTTGTGCTAGAATTCTTAAGCTTTTTGAAGATTAAAACCGTGAACAAAGTGATATGCATAGAGTTTAGGTTGGAAAATGTTTCTAGGACGATGACCCTTGTAGAGTTCGCCAATGTGTTCGGACTTGATGTTTTGCCTACCCGAACATCAAAGCCCAAAAAGTATCATGTTGCACCATTGTGGAGGGCCATGACGGACCGGGATTTCATTCTCACCAAAGAATGTCTTGCTTTTCACATCCAAAACCCGATCTTGAGGCTTACATATCGATTTCTTTCGGGTACTCTCTTCGCCCGCCGAGTTCCGGCCATCGTCAACCAATTGGACCTTGTGTTTATGGAATCATACCTCAAATTTCAAGGGAGAGATGGGCATCACTTCAATGCACCTCTAGTTTTTCTAGAGAAATGGGCAAGGTTTAGAAATGGGGATGGTGATGGAATGAATCACATAGTGAATGGTGGACTCATAACTAGACTTGCAAAGCACTTCAACCCAAGGTTCAATGAGAACAATGAGTACACTCCACTTACGGGGAGCACGAGCATTAATGAAGATCTCCTTGTCGTCCAACACCATTCGATAACCCTTGAGGGGGTCGATAAGAGGATAAAGTGGTTGACAAAAAGGGAGCGATCCGATCTATCTCCCAATAACCGATCTACCACGGATCTCCCTAAGAAGAGGAAGTTTGTCCCCAATGCCCTCCTACCTCATCCCAAGTCAAACAAGGCGAACTCCACCACCACAAAATCCACCACCACAACAACAAGAACAACAAACCCAAAATGAGAAGATAAAAGTGCCTCCTTACCCCTTTCCCTACCAACCATATAACCATCAAAATCCCTTCATCCTCCCCCGTGACGACTTTGTCACGGGAATTTTGCAAGATTTACACTACCGTCAATATGAGGCCTCCGTGGACACTTACTATGATCTTTACCCCCAATACCATGAGATGGCTCAAAAAGGACGGATTAGTGAGGAAGGAGCTTTCCCCTCATGGGCTCAAATGGAATTGCTCTTTCCCAACTCGGAGAAGGCTAATGAAGGGGCGAACGGTCGCCAAGGGGAGGAGAGTGGCAATTCTTGTGGAGGTGACACGGTGATGCTTGAGAGTGAGGAAGACGAATTCATGGATCCAAGTTTCAGTGATGCTTCAAAGGATATTTGGGATAGCGATATAGAGGGAGATGATGCCGATGTCTAGGAGACCACTTCATCACTAGGTGGAGCAAAGCAAGAGCACCCACCGAAGTTCAAGTGAAGTTTTCTCATCTCTCCTCTTTATCTTTATTTTTCATGAAAAGAAGTTTGTGTCTTGTATCTTTGTATTTTATTTAATTTTGATCATTGTTGGAAGTAGTCCTAGCCCCATTAGAGGACTCACACCTCGGTACCATTGAGGTGTTCTCATTCTATTGTTCTCGTTTTAAAAATCCAAAATGACAAACTAGTTTCATGCATAGCATAGTGTATGCATGAACTATACCCATCCTTGGACATTAGCAATAGTATCTCACTCGGTTTGGGGAAGTTAACGCATACGCAACGGGGGGTAATCTAAATTATCCTCTCCGTCATAACAAAAACCATGCATCATGTAGTGTAGCTTAGTGTAGATTGCATTTAGTATAGAAATCATGCATCATCTTTGCATAATTTCCATCATTTTGGCCATTGAGGACAATGCCCATATTAGTGTGGGGATGGGAATTCTAACATTTAACCTTTATTCAAACATCCAAAAAAAATTGAAAAATTTCAAAAGTCATAAAAATTTGAAAATTGAAAACCCAAAAACATGTTTATTTCCTTTTGTAGTCTTGTATATATTGTCTTGTATATATTGTGTTTATTCTATCCTTGTTCACATTGATTGACTACGCCACATCCGAGACATGAGGATATTGAAGACCGCATGGTATGATCTTTCCAATCTCCTTTTTCCTCTTTATGTTAATGACTATGTGGCTTTATTTTGATTGATGCGGTTTAACAATGTGAATTTAGGATTGCATTTAGTTTATTTGGCATATTAGTTGGTAGAATCATATGCATTAGGATGTATAAATGCAAGTTGCATCTTGGCATGTAGTTGCATGTTAGAAAAATTTTGCGAAACCGTCTACTTGGGAAGCTTGACAAGTGTATATAGGCCCTAGTGGATGCTTTTTGTTCTTAAGACTTTGCTTCTTAGAATACTTGTAAAACACCCTAGGATGTGTCATGCTAGTATCCTTTGACCCATGAATTAAGGCCTAGTCAAGAGTACCTTGTGGTGTGATAACTCCTTGGCTACCGTTTATTCCAAGGTGACCCTTGAAACCATGCAACCATCATTCATCCATGTTCTACCATACATTTTGTCATCAAAAGGGAATGGGCACAAAAAGAAATCTATTTGAGTTCAATGAAATGAAAAGTGAAAGAATGTTTGCAAAAATACATCAAATGAAAAGAGGAGCAAAAATAGAACTCCTAAGCTTCAAATACAAGGCACCCTCGTTACTAATTGGGGTGACTTTGAAAATGTTCAAAAGAAAATGCAAAAGTTGAAAGTTGTCAAGTATTGAAATGCCAAAAATCAAAAGAAATGGCAAGAAAGTGTTCTCAAATGTTATATGCCACAAGAAATTGGGGGGAAAACAAAAACCAAAGCAAACTCCCAAAATGAAACTCAAATATCTATTGATCCCTTTTTCCATCGTATCCATTTATGTGCATGGTAGAGAGGGGACGACCCTTCTTCTTGTCTAGGCAAGAGGGGGAATTCCGCGATCCTCCAGTGTTTCTAACACCATAGGGAGTCTACTCTTGACAAAAGCATTTAACGATTGAGGACAAAGGTACCCTAGCTTGACACAACTTGGAGGTGATTTATTGGTATCCTTCTAGGCTTAGTAGTTTGAAGAAATTGTATCTATGAAGGATTGTGTACCCTTGAATTACTTCCCTTGTAGATAATTTCCGCCACTTAGATGAGGAAAGTGGCTATTCTTTTTGTAGATGCATCCATTATGTGTTTTTGTGTGCTTAATGATTGGATGTGTCGCCATTTTGGCAAGCCCCACCTTGCCTTGCAAGAAGGCATCCTACCTCATGGTTGTCTTGTTGTGAGTTGAAGGGGCGGAGTGAGACCCGCTAATTGTCTCATATCAGCTATATTATTAGGATAAGTTAGTATTGGTCCTAGTCTTTGTCACCTCTTTACTCGGGACGAGCAAAGGTTCGGTTTGGGGATATTTGATGTGACCATAATTGGCGCATATTTAGCCCCCGAATTAGCCTTGTTTCCATGCTTTTTAGTGCTTATTTGGGTCATTTCTTATCTTTAGTTCTTTGTTTTGCATATTCTTTGAGATTTTGATCCCTTGGTAGGAAAAGAGTAAGAATCTTGCATTTTCATGGCAAAACGAGACAAAATTGATCGAATTCAATGACCAAGCATCAAGTAGAGACAAGATTAGAAGGCCTTTGTACATATCATAGTAGAAGAGCAATGTTGAGAAAAGATCCTTGAGTCCCCAAGGAATGCCCCAAGGAATTTATGAAGAAAAGGGAAGAAAAGAAGAAGTTACTATGCTGACTGACAATCCGAGCGGATTGTCAACAATCCGTCCGTCCAGCTCCAGCACAATCCGAGCGTCTTTGCCTGAATCCGCTCGGATTCCCCCTCCACAATCCTCCCGGATTCTTCAGAATCCGCTCGGATTCCAAAGCCAGAATCCGCCCGTCTGTAGATACCTCATTTCTGCACCTCCCGCAAACCACCCGGTGATGATTGGGCCGCATGTTTGGTACGCGGAATGATTTGTGACAGTTCGTAAGATTATCATCAAGTGATTGCTTAAACATTAAATGTCTACCTCACGGTTGTCGTCTACGTACCGATGCGGTCGTTTTGGCAGTAATTAGAGTACATTCGGAGTCCGGGTCAAAAACCGTCTCCATTTCCTGATAACTGTTAAATCCCGAGTCAGAATGTTCTGGAATGTTCCGGATATTTCTATTCCATACTTCATAAATTTTATCTTTTGGCAAATAATATCCCGTAATATTCATATAAGATATTAAGGAAGTCGAATTATTTCCGTCCTACCATAACTCAAACGCGGAAATCTTTCTTCGGCAGAGGAAACCTCCGGGAAAGACGAAGCAGGCGCTGCGCCTCTTCCAAGAGACGCGTGGGCTCGCCGCGCCTCTTCCCAGTGCCCTTTCTCGCATGTTTCACGTATCTTTTTCATATCTTTCCGAGATTCACTCCCAAAGAGTCTCCAAAACCCTAATTCCTTCACGTGATTAGTATAAATAGGAGCCTTCGCTCCTCATATTTCTCACGCGAGTGTCCGCCCTTCTCTTCTCCCTTTGCATTCTAGACTTTGTTCTTACTTATTGGCGCCTACGTGCTTGAACTTTCGACCACGTAAGCTTGTATCTTTCCGGGTACCAGCCTCTCCGTTGCATGACCGACCAATTTGACCAACTACACTCAATCAACTTAATTAATCAATAGTTTTTCTCTTACGAGGGCACTTTCTTTGCATTCGCGTCGAGCATCACTAATCGATATCTTAGCCCTTCTCGTTTCGTCAACATGTAAGTCTGAGGGTGTATAATCCTTATTTATTTATTGTATTTTACTTTTCGTATCATCAATTGTAAGGTTTACGTCGAAAATACCGTTAAAATTGATTTCTAAAACCCTTTGTTAAAATCTGTTTTTGCGGATTTCCAGTAGGTAACCATCGAGAAAGGACGCAGCAACTGTTGCGCCTCTTCGAAGGAGCGCAGTTCCTGCTGCGCCTCTTCGTGAGGCTGCCGCGGTTCCTGCTTCCTTTCTTCTTCGTTTGTCCTCTGTAATTCGTATTCAAATCTTTCTTTTGCTTGTTCGTCTGTTAATTCTTCGTCATGATAGCATATAATTCACATGTATATTAATCATCATCACTAATATGTTTAATTCATCACAAATCTGACTTAAATCCCTTATAATCCAATATTTGCGGGTTTTCGTCATTATAATTCAATTCCGGGTTGTAGAGATTCAATTTGTTCATATTGGGTTTTTGGAATTCGTCCTTGATATAGTTTAATCTGTCTTTTATCATATTCATCGCATATTCGTCACTAATCCGTCATATCTAATGTTAGTTAATTGATTTCAATAGAGGACTCATTAATATTTATCACTTCTATCATTATTTCATCGTGTAATAATCCGTTTAATTCCGTCTCATTCATGCTTTACTGTTTTTATGACCCATTCATGTGTTAAATAACCTGTTAATCACTTCCATCCGAGTAAAATAATTGAATCCATCATTAAAATCACCAATCGACATTAACGGCTTGCAAATACGGCTTCACAGCCAGAACTGAGCCAAGGAACAGAATGACGCGCAATGTCTGCGCGCTATTCGAAAGACGCGCGCTCTGCTGCTTTGTTCTCGGGCCGAGTTCGTCCCTGAACTCCGTTTCTGCCTTGACCTAGTTTGTTTAGCTTACGTATCATTAACTATTATCCGTAATATCACGCTAATTCCTGTTCGTCAATTTATTTAACTTTTTTCTTTTATTCCTTTATTCCTTATTCTCAAATTATCCGTTTTAAAGGTATTTTCGACATAAATCGCCTAACCCAATGTAATTAATGTAATTTTCATTATTGTAATTTATAATTATTGTATTTCTTTTATTGTTTGTATGTTCTCACATGTAAATGAGCATTAAATCCTACTTCGACCCAATTGTATGCTAATTACGTGTCAACCGACTTAGTCTAATTCTCACATGTTAGGATTAAAACTTGGATGTTGCATTGCATGCATATAGCCGACGATACATCGAGTATAGACAACTTCCCTAATCATTAGTAGAGGCCGCTATCGAGGCGGGCGGGATTAGGTGTTCGATCAAAAGAGCTTCCTAATACGTACCCTCACCCCTTACTCCAGATCTCCGTGAGCACCCGTGTTCATTGGCATCCACGAGAGTCATTCTAGACATAGAATGCTAAGGGTAACGATTGCTTAGTGTTCATGTCACTACTTTGTGTCTTGACATGACACGAGGTATTCGAACGGTTCCAATTTCCCATAAAAATTGGTGGCGACTCCATACAAAATGCAAACAATTGTTTCGTTCTCACCAAGCGCCCCCGTGGGCGGCCCGCTGTCCACAGTTTGGCGACTCCGCTGGGGATAATACACTTACGTGTAGCCAAGGGTGAAACTTGAACAAGGTTAGGGAATAGTTTGTACAAGACAATTGTCGGTTTTCATAACTCGGTCTTCCTAGACCGTTTAATTCGGCCTTCCTAGGCTCAACCCAACCCATTCGACCAATCGTCCCGTCTAAACGGTCCTAATTCTTATTTGGGCCTAAGGATGGATAGCGATTGACGTCATCCATACCATGATGCTTACTCCTGTTTGTATCAAGGGCCTTCACTACTTGAGGAAATGGACTAGGAATCGGCCTTACTCTTGTTTGGTACGAGCCTCTCCACAGACTTCGGGTTTGATGGTTCGGTATGGCAACCTACCATTTAAACCAAAACCCTTTTAAATGCACTCAGCATACCGTTATAATGCTTGTATATATGTTTGTATAAATACGTGATCACCATTTTGTAAACAAAACCATTTTGTAAAATAAAATCCTCTTCAAAATGTAAATATTTTCAAAATAGCGCAAAATAAGCTTAAACTCTGTCCGTTTATCGAGTCAAATTTCGGGCCTCAAACCCATTTCAAAAAACCAAAAAAAAAAAAAAACAAAAAACGTTTTTTTTAAAAAAAAATAATAAAAAAAAATCCAAAAAAAAAAAGTTTCATTCAAAAATTTTTTCAAACCTTGTAAATGCAAATATGTAAATTCAACTGGGCTAAGTTAGTGTCAAAGTTCAAACCGACTATGTCCTAGTCGGAACTATGTCGAGTCATAAACCCGTCTTCCTTTACATTTTGGGTCTTTTCAAAATTCAAGTCAAGTCCTAAGGCGTCACGCCGTCATTTTGGTTTCCCTACCCCAATTCAGTTAGGATCTAATCATTTTCGACACATCGAGTCACACGTTTTGAGGCTCAACACACGAGTCTCAACGGGCCTCATATTTGAGTCTAAACTACAACAGTCTTCTTAACACCTATAAGCAAACATCGAGTCCAGAATCAACACGTGTCTTCAATCCCGTCAATAAGGTCAATCATATAAGGATCACTTCGTCAAAGTCGACACTCGAGTCTAAAATTAACGTCAAGCACCGTGAGTTCAAACACGAGAGGTCACTCACGACATCTCCTGGATTCACAAATCTAGAGTCTAGTCATCGCATCTCGTTGCATGCCCTTTGTTTGTTGCCTTAGTATGCGTGATCCCGTGTCAAATCAAGTTGTAATGCGCATCATTTTCTTTTCGGTAGGAATTTCGCAATTTCCAATGAAATTATTCAATAACGTTTTTTTGTCGACGTCAAGGGACTAACTGCTGTAATCATTAAGCTTCAGGCCACCATCGAAGACTTGACCGCTCGTGTCATCAATATGGAAGACAAGATAAACATGATGAAACCTTTACCATCCTCTCATACCCCAAGGCCAAGTAATAACTTCAACATAACTCGCCCATCTAAGAAGGCCAATGAAGACAAGGGAGTTAACCTCTTGGAAGCTCCACCCAGAAGGCTGGGACGAGCTTATAGGGAATTCGTTGAACTCGGAACCACATATGAAGTAGCTCTACGAAGACTGGTTTCCCAGGGAAAACTTCATCCAATCGGACCAACCCCAGACCCTGAAAAGATATTCCCTAGATGGAAGGGCGATTCATATTATCAGTACCATCAAGGTAGGGGACACGATACGGAGGAATGCTTTTGTCTAAAGCATATTATTCAGGATATGATCGAAGATGGCAAGCTTCCTGTGCCACCTTCCGCCAAGAAATCCAAGAAGACCAACCCTCTTGGGTCCAATATCATTAAACGTGATGAAAAATCCTTCCTGGATTGCTCTCACCTCCTCGCTCCACATGGTAGTGAAGAAATAAATGTCCTTGAAGACGAAGATATCCAAAATGGAATGCTCATGCTTTCCATGGCCTTCGACAACAAATTCTCCAAAATAGAGGAAGCTATTGATAGCCTAAACTCTCGGCTTTCCAACATAGAAAACGAGTTCGCCGAAATGGGTAAGAAGCTTGATGCCCAACCTCTCAAAATGAAAAGTGTCCAAACAAACCCTCAACTTGACAGTCCTAAGGAGAAAACAACAAGTGGGCAATCCATTCTTAGTTCTTCTCATCCGGGAATCAAAATCAATAAAGGCATCCTCATGGATCCTTCGTCAAAGAAACCTAACAACCCTCCAAGGTCATTTACAAAGGCTTTAGAAAATAAGGGCACACCTCCTAGGAAATTTACCAACATTGGTATTAGATACGCCGATGCCTTTCAGAGACTCATGGAACAACGAATGTTGAAGCCTATAGGACCTACACCCGAACCAGAAAGGAAATCCAAGTTCTGGGACGAGAACTCATACTGCGAGTACCATAGAGGCAAAGGGCATAATACAGAGAAATGTTACAAATTAAAAAACGTCATTCAGGATATGATCGAAAGCGGGAGGTTGTCCCTCTCGACCTTTAATCCACAAGGTAGCTTAGGCAATCCTCATGGATATACCACTTATCAAGAAACTCTTCTTGACTAATATCCTTTCAGTGTTCCCAATGATGAGGACGAGGTGCTCAAATGGGTGAATGCTCAAAGCCGGATGTGGAAGCCAGTTGCTGGAGGGGAAAATGCTCAAGCATGGGCCGATGATTACGAGTCTAGGTCCAAGATCGCGTCAAAGTCCGAGTGCGAGTCCGAGTTCGAGTCTTAGGCTTTCTATCTCATATTTGTTCTAGTATCTTTCTTTGTGTCCATTTCCATTTCTAGTGACAACCTGGGGGCTGTCCCACGAGTCACATGTCTTTTCGAGTCTATGTTAAGTACATTCATTACTCATTTCAATAAAAATACAATTTTCCATCCACATATTCTATCATATCTCTTCCTTTCCCCTTTTCCTGTGACAACAAGAATTGGTTTGAGACATTTTAAAACGAACAACAACACATGACAGTCAATGTGAGTTCACTTATATGATGTTCCGTTCAAAGTTGTAGAGGACCTGAAACTCCGTGTTCACCTTTCTTACCTATTCCATGTCTGGCAATAGAAACCACAATATAACCCTAGTCTAGGACGAGCCTATCTCCAGAGATTCTAGGACGAATCCAGACCATCTCCCTTGTTAACGATCCATGACGGAAGGCAAGCCCATTCTCCACAATAAACAACCCGTGTTACTAAAAACCAACCCGTTTCACACCAAAGGTGCTAGTCTAACCCAAGTCCATGGTAACAAACAAATCCAAGACGATACGAGCCATGATCAAAGACAAAGGCTCAATCAAGAGAACCCAAGATCAATATCCAAAGCCGTAGTTATGCCTATAGCCCAAGACAAAAGAGACAAAATAAGAAGGCTCAATCAAGCGAGTCAAGTCAATATCCAAAGACAACGTTATCCTTCAAAACCTGATAAAAAATCTGAGCTGAAATCCAAGATATATTCTAGACCAAGAATCTGAGTCTGAATCAAGATCAAGTCTGAAATAAAATACTAAACGGAATACTGCTGAAGTCTATATAGAATCAAGACATCAATGAAGATGGTCAGGTAGCACCCTCACTTAGCTTTTTACATATTACACACCCTAAGTCCTTCTCGAGACCGTTACGGGGAGATAGTTAGGAATTTTGAGAATCCTCTCAAGCTTGTCAAATATACCCATTCTTTAGGGCCAAGACATGGAAACTTGAACCCACATCATTTTAACCTACCTTTATGTGCTCAGGCTATATCATGCCAAGAGACTCCATTTCCAAGCCATATTACAAGCCATAACTCCACAAAATCAAGCTCCAGAGATTTGTTCATCAAAGCCTCTTATTACCGAGCTCCACATTCCAAATATCCAATCCAGTTTCACCTTGACCCAAACACGGAGTCTTCAAATACTTTGCTACCTAGGACGGGACATACCCATATTCATCCTTAGGGTCCACTCTTAGGTGTGCTCACGCGACAAGGAAAGTTTTACAAACTTAATTATACCTCTTTGGTCTATGATTAGAGGGAGTTATCTCAAATCGATTCTTTGAGTCATCAAAGGAATACACCCTTATGACCCCTGCACTTTAAGGTCCTAACAACATAGCTTAGGCACACACTTGAACTACGAGCATGGTTTGATTTCACCTTTTCAGGTGGATACGTAGGCAGTCCTTTCTTACACAAGAAGGATACAACCACAACACCCAAACAAAATTAACCAAACTTGAACTATGATCTGGTTTGATTTCACTTCACGTGAATACGTAGGCAGTCCTCAGGGACACAACCATCCCCACTTCCAACTTTCAAATCTCAATTATCAACCACCTCAACCATCAACTTTCAACCTCTATTTCAACCTTCCAACCTCAATTAACATCCTTTCCACAACCAACATCTCTATACTGGGGGCTCCTTATTGTCGCCCAACCTCTTTTTTCACCAAATTCCAGAATCATCCTCCCATCCTGGGGGCTTCTCTTCCGAGATGTCACCCTTCCTTTATTCCTCTCTTATTTTAAGCCAAGCTAGTACTCGGTCCGGACAATGACAAAGATCTTAGATCAATTCTCCAAGTCATCGTGCCTCAAGAGGGGTCTCTTTTACAGCAACCGGCGACGAAGATGTCTAAGTAGACAGATGATCCATGGCTCATGTCCTGCCGTTATATGCCTTCATCATTCTTGCGATTCTTCTACCTTTGGAATTGATACGCGTTATCACCCACACTTGGCTAGGGGTTGCGCATACTTAAACAAAGTCTGTCAAAGTCATCCTTGTGTCGCGTAAAATCTAACTTGGTGTCGCGTCAGTCCAAGCTAAGTCTATATGTCGCGTCTTAGTAGGTCTGTTTCATGACAAGTCCTATGTCTAAAGCCCATTGAATATGCATAACGCATTACAAACGACAAACTTCTTTGAACAAGTTTTAAACAACTTTTAAAAAGAAACAACTTTTGCAAAACCTATGTGTTTCCTCATTAGAGGTCCATGTGATAATCGCTTACGTGCATATATTAGATTGCATTCTTGTGTGGCTGCTAACCATGCAGGTAAGTATTAGTACTTTACCAAGACCTTGCTTGTCACAACGAGCGAGTATTTCCCGACAGGCGTTTCGACACGCCTTCTTTATGTTTCCCCAAGTGAGAGTAAGCGGATGGACTTTCCTTCTCAATACATGGAGATCAACATTGACCCCAACGTTCTTCTGAAGTTTGTTTGAAGACTACCCAAGCAGATTTCTCCTCAGCCGTTCCCGCCTGTGTCCTGCTACTAGCAATATTTCTCGAAGACTACCCAAGCAGTTTTCTCACGGCAGTTCCCACCTGTGTCCTGCTACTCACAATATTCCTTGTTTCCTCATAGAGTTCAGCAAAGGTGTCGTTCTCCAGAAGTTCCCAAAGCCTCCTTCCTTAGGTTCGTAGACCCAAAGTTAGGATTCTTACCCCTAGATTCTTAGATCCCAAAGTGGCTTCCTTTAGGTTCATAAACCTTTAAGCTCCCACACCAACGACCTTAGGTTCATAAACCCATAAATCCTTTAGGAGTTCTCGTACCCCTCAGAAAGCTTAAGTGCATTCGTTCAAAACAAGAATTGGTAACTCAGTAAGTTCCTAAACTTAACCCTAGTCCTCTTAGGTTCACAATCCTTTAAGTTCTCATACAAGCCTTTCCTTTCCTTTTAGGTTCATACACCCAACTCTTTAGGTAACCATTTTCAGGATAAACCCTTCAGATCTTTCAAAAACTTACCTTAATCTTTCAGACAACCCTTTAGATATCCCTTTCAGGATAATCCTTCATTCAGCCTTATCCCTTCAGATAACCTTCCTATATTCAGATAACCTTCAGATACCCTTCAGATAACTCCTTAGATATCCCTTTCAGGATAATCCTTCCTTCAGCCTTATCCCTTCAAGATAATCCTTCATATGTTGATCCTTTCAGTAACCTTCAAATAACCCCTTTTCAGTTATGTCCCCTTTCAGCCTTCCCTTTAGAGAGAATTATCCTTCAACCTTCCCTTTAAAGAGAGTTGTCTTTCAGTGAGAGATAGCCTTCAGAGTTAGCCTTCAGAAGTATTAAGAAGTTTTCTCATAATCCCTGTGACCCCTAATGCCTTCAGACACTAAGTTATCTTCAGACCAAAGAGTTTTTAAAGCGTCTTGATCCGTTTCACCCAAGGGTATCTCGGTATGGTCTCTTCTTATGGTGGCGAGCTTCCTTACGTAGTCTAATGGACTTTAAACGACCCTCCCGATAGTCGACGGACTCTAAAATGTTCCCGACGACAGGTCCTTGGCTCGGACCCCTTGAGCGCCTTGCGTCGCCATAGTCGTCAAAGTTGTAATCTTGATTGACTGATGGCTATACTTTGACTTTCGCCTTGTCCAAGCCTCGGTCAAAGTGGGGGCTCAGAGATACCTCATTTCTTCACCTCCCGCAAACCACCCGGTGATGATTGGGCCGCATGTTTGGTACGCGGAACGATTTGTGACATTCGTAAGTTTATCGTCAAGTGATTGCTCAAACATTAAATGTCTACCTCACGGTTGTCATCTACGTACCGATGCGGTCGTTTTGGCGATAATTAGAGTACATTCGAGTCCGGTCAAAAACCGTCTCCATTTCCGATAATCGTTAAATCCCGAGTCGAATGTTTGGAATGTTAGGATATTTCTATTCCATACTTCATAAATTTTATCTTTTGGCAAATAATATCCCGTAATATTCATATAAGATATTAAGGAAGTCGAATTATTTCCGTCCTACCATAACTCAAACGCGGAAATCTTTCTTCAGCAGGAGGAAACCTCCTGGGAACAGACGCAAGAAAGGGCTGCGCCTCTTCCAAGAGACGCAGTGGTGGGCTGCGCCTCTTCCTGTGCCCTTTTCTCGCATGTTTCACGCATATTTTTCATATCTTTCCGAGATTCACTTCCAAAGAGTCTCCGAAACCCTAATTCCTTCACGTGATTAGTATAAATAGGAGCCTTCGCTCCTCATATTTCTCACGCGAGTGTCCGCCGTTCTCTTCTCCCTTTGCATTCTAGACTTTGTTCTTACTTATTGGTGCCTACGTGCTTGAACTTTCGACCACGTAAGCTCGGATCTTTCCGGGTACCAGCCTCTCCGTTGCATGACCGACCAATTTGACCAACTACACTCAATCAACTTAATTAATCAATCGTTTTCCTCTTACGAGGGCACTTTCTTTGCATTCGCGTCGAGCATCACTAATCGATATCTTAGCCCTTCTCGTTTCGTCAACATGTAAGTCTGAGGGTGTATAATCCTTATTTATTTATTGTATTTTACTTTTCGTATCATCAATTGTAAGGTTTACGTCGAAAATACCGTTAAAATCGATTTCTAAAACCCTTTGTTAAAATCTGTTTTTGCGGATTTCCAATAGGTAACCATCGAGAAAGGACGCAGCAACTGCTGCGCCTCTTCGAAGGAGCGCAGTTCCTGCTGCGCCTCTTCGTGAGACTGCCGCAGTTCCTGCTTCCTTTCTTCTTCGTTTGTCCTCTGTAATTCGTATTCAAATCTTTCTTTTGCTTGTTCATCTGTTAATTCTTCGTCATGATAGCATATAATTCACATGTATATTAATCATCATCACTAATATGTTTAATTCATCACAAATCCGACTTAAATCCCTTATAATCCAATATTTGCGGGTTTTCGTCATTATAATTCAATTCCGGGTTGTAGAGATTCAATTTGTTCATATTGGGTTTCTGGAATTCGTCCTTGATATAGTTTAATCTGTCTTTTATCATATTCATCGCATATTCGTCACTAATCCGTCATATCTAATATTAGTTAATTGATTTAAATAGAGGACTCATTAATATTTATCACTTCTATCATTATTTCATCGTGTAATAATCTGTTTAATTCCGTCTCATTCATTCTTTACTGTTTTTATGACCCATTCATGTGTTAAATAACCTGTTAATCACTTCCATCCGAGTAAAATAATTGAATCCATCATTAAAATCACCAATCGACATTAACGGCTTGCAAATACGGCTTCACAGCCAGAACTGAGCCAAGGAACAGACGCAGCGTCTGCTGCGCCTATTTCGAAAGACGCAGCTCTGCTGCGCCTGTTCCTGGCTGAGTTCTGTCCCTGAACTCCATTAAGGCCTTGACCTAGTTTGTTTAGCTTACGTATCATTAACTATTATCCTTAATATCACGCTAATTCCTGTTCGTCAATTTATTTAACTTTTTTCTTTTATTCCTTTATTTCTTATTCTCAAATTATCCGTTTTAAAGGTATTTTCGACATAAATCGCCTAACCCAATGTAATTAATGTAATTTTCATTATTGTAATTTATAATTATTGTATTTCTTTTATTGTTTGTATGTTCTCACATGTAAATGAGCATTAAATCCTACTTCGACCCAATTGTATGCTAATTACGTGTCAACCGACTTAGTCTAATTCTCACATGTTAGGATTAAAACTTGGATGTTGCATTGCATGCATATAGCCGACGATACATCGAGTATAGACAACTTCCCTAATCATTAGTAGAGGCCGCTATCGAGGCGGGCGGGATTAGGTGTTCGATCAAAAGAGCTTCCTAATACGTACCCTCACCCCTTACTCCAGATCTCCGTGAGCACCCGTGGTCATTGGCATCCACGAGAGTCATTCTAGACATAGAATGCTAAGGGTAACGATTGCTTAGTGTTCATGTCACTACTTTGTGTCTTGACATGACACGAGGTATTCGAACGGTTCCAATTTCCCATAAAAATTGGTGGCGACTCCATACAAAATGCAAACGCTTGTTTCGTTCTCACCAAGCGCCCCCGTGGGCGGCCCGCTGTCCACACCGTCCCGACCCTTATCTGCCCGGATTCTGCTCCAGCACGGATTGTCTTCTTCAAGCTACGAAAAGAGAAGCCCTTCTCTCCAAAAATACCGGGTCCTCCTTGCTCAACTTAAAAAGTGTAATTACTAGTTTAGCCCTTAGTTAACCCTAATGCATCCTCCCTAATTTCCACTATAAATACCCCATTAGTCTAATTAGAGGAGCATGTTCTTCTTATCAATAATTAGTGTAGTTAATATCAATCAAATTTCTCTTCAATATTGTAATCAAGTATTAATCAAGTTTTAATCCAAGTTCTAGTTCTTTAATCTCTCTTTTGTTCAACCTTTATTTTGGGTAATTGAAGATTATTTGGGTTATTGTTGGGAGATTGGCAACCTCTCAATCAAACATCAAGTACTTCTTTTATCTTTGCTTTATTATTGGAATCATTAGTAGGTATAATCTCTTAATCCCCTTTTAATTATTGTTAATTACTTTCATTTATTCATCATGTTTCATATTGTTGGTATGATTGACAACCTTGCTAGCATGATCAACATGATAATGAGTGAGTAGTCTCTTAGCTAGGGTTAATGGGTGATTAGGGGAAACCAACATGGGGAATGATTCATGCTTAAATTAATATGCTTTCATGTTTTATTTGCTTGCTTGTTTTGATCTCAACTCATGCACATGTTATATTTGATGAAATGCTAAGCCTATGAATCCTTGCATTTACTATCATCTTCTATCTTTTCAATGAGACTTGTATAACATAACCCAACTCGAGTCTCATTAGACCATGCATGTTGTTGAGTAGGGAAGATTAAGTCGACTTCTAGGTGTTGTACAATCTAATCGATTCGGCTCCGGGACCCAAACTTTCCTAGGATTGTAAGATATAACCCAACTCAATCCATCACAACAATAATTGCTTGCTTATAATTTGAGAATATGTTTGTATGATCATATCCCATGATTCCCCTATGACCCCATGACACCCTAGTGCCTTTAATCAATTGTTTACACCCCTTTAATTCATCTTGCTTGTTTATTTTCATTGTTATTCTAGTTTAGTAACCTTCTACATCAACCCAATTTGTGACACCCCTTAGACATCACTAGTTACAATAGAAATCTCATTTCAACTCCCGTCCCTTGGGATCCGACCTTTACTTGCCTCTTTACTAATTGTAGAGTTGTTTGTGGAGCTATAAATTGTGTTTTGATTCGACCGTGACCAACGAACACATCTTAATTTGTGAACACTTACCGGGATCGCATCACTTCTGATCCAGGATTAAATTTAACCAGATTAAAGGGTAACTTAGAAGCGTGCACTCAACTAAGTCGGTAAATACAATTAAATTGCCATGGGTACAAGATCTCATAAATAAGTCATCTAACTTATTCGCTACATCGTCACAATTCTACCATAGTTCCCCTAGTCCCAACACTCATACTATCAATATTATCAAGATTAGTAATAATGAATAAACTAATAACAAACATATTGAAATTGTAATAAAATCGCATAAAAGAGATTAGGGCAGAAATTAAGAGAATTAAACAACAGAATTAATGCAAACAAATGAAAGATTAAGATTAAAGGAGAGTAATAGATTACAATCGCGAGAATTCCGGCGTAAAGAACACAAAATCCAAGCAAAATAACCCGAAAGCAAAAGTTACAGTGAAAGAGTTTAGGGAAAAGAGAAAGCGGCGTAATTAAGAGTGTTAAGCAGTGAAAGATTGATAAGAAGATCTAAATGACCTAATTAACTCGCGCTTAAATAGAAAATAACAAGTCCAGTAACGAAAATAAACATTCACGGATTAATTAAGGCCCGTGAAACCTCAATCCACTCGATCAAGCAGTTTGAAACAGCTCGATCGAGAACTTCAGACATCAAACCATTCGATCGAGTTGATATATTACTCGATCGAGTAACCTTAATTTCAAAGAATTGATCGAGTGACAAATTGCTCGATCGACCTCCTCAGCTTGAGAAACCACTCGATCGACTAAGAAAAGTCTTCGATCGAGTGTACTTCCTCCAAAACAGCTCCAAACTCGTTGCTGACTGCTTCGTAGACCATTCCCTCTCGCATCCCAATGCAGTATCTCGCTCTGAAAATCCCGTCTCCTCAAAATGCATGCAAAACAGGACGAAAATGGTATGGTTCTACTACTTTCACGTTCATTCCTACAAAATAGACAAGACGAACCAAAGTAGCCATTTTGGGGCATAATGCAATATAAACAGTACAAAAGTATATGAAAATACGTGCAAAAATAGGCTAAAAAGACTATATAAAATGCACGTATCAAATTTCCCGAAGCCGAACCTTTACTCGTCCTCGAGTAAACTAAATGCAAACTAATGGAACAGAAATGATAACTCAGAGCTAGCTATGACTTGTTATGAGTTACAGCAGTCAATACGCAAACGAGTTATGAGTTGTTCAGAAATAAAGCTGACCTATCGACCTTGCAAGACCAACAAAATCGGACTCTCACGTTGTCACTCTTCTCTCATGAAGCAAAGGGTGAATTATATGTAAAAGAGTGAAAGAGAAACAGTGAATTATATCGACCTTGCAAGACCAACAAAAATGAAAGACGATTCAAGTACCAATGCACACATTCCAACCAACAATGTCCGTCACAATCGAGGGCTTAAAAATAGTATAGGAACAGTGAGGTTCAGGTGAGAAAAGTTAAAACAAATTATGGAAATGTGGAGGTAAAAGCGCCAAGCTAGTTCCTAAACAGGACCATATAAGACCGTCCGAATCTCAACTGACTGAAAAATAAACACGAGTGCCCTTCATTTGGCATACAACTCACCATCCAATTACACTATCTCCTCAAAAATATATGAATAAGAACGGAGGAGTGAGACGGTCACAAACTTCCCTTTTTTAATACCGTGTTAATGAATAAAATAAAATAAATTAATAACTTTTTCAATCTTTTTTTTTCTTCTTTTTCTCTGACTTACGTGAATCACCTTCTTTTTCATTTTGTTTTCTTTTTTTTTTCTTCACGTTTTTCTTTCCTTTTCTTCACGTTTTTTTTCCACTCTCATACTCCTTTCCTTCATCCTCCACCAACTCTAATAATATACACACATGCCAAACTTGCAGACGGACAAACATACCACAAAAGACATACTAAACTAGCTTGACTAGGCAGGCTCAGTTTTGGATGTAGCTAATGGTTCAAAAAGGCTAAATTTGGCTTAAGTGGAGCTAAATGGGTAAAAAAATGTAAGAAAAAGGGAATTTGCAAGCACCTCCCTACATGTGACACCGACCACAATTCCGAATGTATGCATTTGACAAGAAATCGAATGTCATAAAAGTGCAAAAATGTTGAACATGCTATCCATGGAGTACTACTCTCAATTCCTATATAAACCGGTCATGAATGTCACCAGTTATAAGGCTCCAAAACTCAGAAATTGTGAAGTAGGTTGCCAATTTATCAGATCAAGTCTAAACAGTCATCTATATTTGAACAAAAACTCGTATATTATGCGTAAGACTCAGCTAATAACCGTCAATGAAAGTGCAAGGCTCAACTAAAATGGCAAGTTAAAGTGCAATATCATCACGGAAATCAACCGTTCCGACTCAACTTATATGCAAAATTAAACGTGAGTATTTTATTAAGTTTTTGAAATTTTATAATTTTGAATTTTTATGAAATAAATAAATACAATGCAAGCTGAAAATAGAAACGTGAATGCAAAACAAATGCAAATGCAGACACAAAGGATGCATTACCATCCCCAAACCAAAACGGACAACGCCCTCATTGACCTCCAGCATACACCAGCAGATATATACAGGGGAACGGGAATATACAACCAATAAATGAAAAATAATAAAATAAAAAGGAGACAAAAGAAATAAAAGAGCGAGAATATACATACAAAACACGAACTTCCCCAAACCAGCCTGAAAACTGGGGAACTGAGTAGACCAGTAGCTACTCGTCAGCCTCCTCTGTCACGTCCTCCACCGTCACAGTGTAGTCCGGGTCCGCCTCCTGCTCTCTCCTCCTCCTCCTCTGCTCCTCCCGAGCTCTCGCTGCGGCCGCCACTGGGTTCTCGTCCTCTTTCTCCTCCTCACTAGCAGACTCCGGGTACCCCTCAGCTGGGTGCCGGTAGAAGGAGGGTGTGGCCAACCCTCTGGAATTGGACGGTGTCGCCTCATGTGATACTCTTACAGAGAGAACTAAGTGAGAGCTATGTCCCTCTCCATACGAGCCTGTCTCTCTGCCATCTCAAGCAACAAACTCTCACAGCGTCCTTGGTCCTTTACCGCAGACGCCTCAAAGGGTGGTGGACAAATAAAATTAGCCGGAAGAACCGGCTATGCCTGGTCGGGCGCATGAGTAGAAGTAGGAGTAGGGATCAGGGTAGGAGTGGCCGTGGAATTCTGGCCACCCGTAGGAGGTGTGGATCCCTCTCCGGTCCCAAGTCGACGCCGCTTCCTAGAAGCGGGCAAGGTAGTAGGTGGTCGGAACGATAGGTGGTACATGGGTAACGATGGTGGTAAGACGCCCCGTGCGACAGTGGGCCAGGGGACGAGATGAGGAAGGCTGGTGCAAGGAAGGTCGACGGACAAGGAACTACTAATCTTCCAAGTCCGGTGGTCAGAAGTCAGCCAAGTCATGGACAACATAGATTCCCGATCCAGGAACCTATCTCCCGGTATGTATGGTAAGTCACGAGGTAAGGCAGGGAGAAGAGAACGAGCAAAGAAGGTGGCTATGCCACCACAGATAAGGGTTCCCTTGGTCTTCTCCCCCTGAGCCTGGAAGTACTGGGCGGTCAAGTAGGCAATGTTGAGGGTAAAGGGGCCCTCGCTGTCAATGTTCAAGTATACGCCCATAATACAAAGCTCGGTGTTAGTGATGTTGTTTGGCTCCTTTCGGCCGAAAATAGTACTTCCCATCAGTCTCATGAAGTAACGGGCAGGGCGAAGGTGGACCTGAGCGAGACGTCGCTCCTCGAAAGAGGTCTGTTCCAAAGTCTACCAAAGCTGATGGAGGATCTTCCTAGGGGCGGCAGTGGCGCCCCTAAAGGAAAGGCCAAGTCGAGTACCAAACTCTTCCAAATTCATAGAAAAAGTCCGGTTGTACAACCGGAAAGACACAGAAGCACAAGTAGGGGCAACGTCGTGTGCCCCGGAGGAGAAGGTAAAGCAGCTGAAAGTCAAAGTCTCTCAAGTGTGCCATCCCCGTACTCCTCAGAATCTCACACACCGGCTCGTAGATACCAAGTCTCTCAAGTGACGAACGGCACAAAAAACGAGTCGGGAGAAAGTCAAATACTGCTAAAGCAAAAAATCTAGTGTGATGAATACCGTTAACAAAAATTACCTGGGGGTAGTCGGGTTGCGAGTCGAGGGAGTCGTCCCTTCGGATGGTAACACGGTCCGTAGAACGGTCGGTGGCAGGTGTAGCTTGTGAATGACCCCGACCTCTAGAACCTGAAGTAGCTGCCCGTCTTTTGACGGGACGAGGAACTAGAGCCGTCTGGTAGGCAGCTGTGACTGCGGGTGACCACGCAGCAGGGGTGGTCACCGTACCTGAAGTACGGGTTGTAGCTGCAACGGAAGAAACAACAGAGACCGCCACAGAGGATGAAGAGCTAGCAGCAGTGCTAGCGGCAGTGGTTGTGATGGAGGTAGAGGCTGAAACAGAGCTAGCAGCAGCAAAAACGGTACCGGCAGCAGTAACAAGGAGCACAGGAGATGCGGTACTAACGGAAGTAGAGACGGTGGTGACAGCTGGGACCACCATCTCAGACAAGGACAGACTAACAGACGAACTGGAAGAAGGCATCGTGCTACTGTCCATCCTAATCAAGCAAGGTAGGGGAAACGATAATTAAATGACAAGTAAGCAGCTACAAATTTGTCCAAACAGTCGAAATTGTCGACTGAACAAGCCCTAATTCTCACTTTTGACCTCGAATTTTCGAATGAAGCAGATAATCAGTGACGGGGTAAGGGGTAATCAGACATCAAATGAAGCATTAACAGCAGAAAAGTCCCAATTTCAGTCGAAAATATCGACTATCAAGAACCCTAATCAGAAATTTTCTCAAAAAATTCGAGATAAACATGTAAACAGCAGTGAGGTAAGGGCAATAATTATCAAGTAAGGCAATGTAGACAAGAAATCGCAAAAACAATCGAAAATTTCGACCAAATTCGTCTACCCGAAACCCTAATTCCGAAATTATATCATAAAAAGCAAAATAAATGCAATTAAAATACAATGAAGTAAAAGAATTACTTACTTGATAAGAGAAACCTACAAAGAAGCAATTAATCGACAAAAAACAAAGCAAATTAGGCGATTTCTGAGCAAGAAACCGCAAACCCTAACTCCTCAAATTGACCGCAAATATCAACAATAATCAGAGGAAAAATAATGGGGAATTGACGATTACTTAGCAATGAATAAATTGTAGGTTTTTGATTTGGTAAAGGGCAAAGGATTATGGAGGATATGAGGGTTCTAATATGATGAAGACGAAAAAATGAAGAAGAAATGAAATAAGGAATGAAAAGAGGGAGTTTAAGGGGAACTTCCTGCTGTTATAAACATTTTCACTCAATCGAGTGATTTTAAATTACTCGATCGAGGACTTCCAGCTCCAATTCACTCGATCGAGTAGAAATCTACTCGATTGAGAACTCTCTTATTTTGCCAACTCGATAACACAGCTACAAAACCCTCGATCGAACCCTCTTTCTGCAATATCCTCTCGATCGACTACAAAAAGTACTCGATCGAGTGCTTTTCCTCACGTATGTCTTCCAAATTGCGTAAAATCTCCCCAAACCTACATAAAAACACTCGCAAAAATATCCCAATATACCAAATACAAAAAGTAACAGTCTATAGTCTTTCTAACTACGCTAAAAATGTTTAATTCTAATTTTCCTAATAAACGCAATAAAAAAAAATTCAACCGAAATTAAAAATTAGTTTTTACAATTTGTTACACGGGGCATTCCCCACTCACTTCTCAAAACAATTCAGTAGCCCCACGTAGGGCTTTTGACTAGAGGACGTCACTTCAGCAACACTAACCGTCCTCTTCATTCTCCTGGAACTTGTACTTGAATCAGTAGGAGGAGAATAGTTGACGTCCACATACGCACGAACTTTTTTCGTCCTTATTCCTTTCTCACCAGCTTTAACGTTATCACTTCCAACTTGATTGATCTCAATCACACCATGACCCTTGACATCTCCTGCATTTTCATCTGTACCTACAGCAAGGAAAACAGACGAATTCTCCTCCTTTTTGCTCTCAACCTGAGGCGGAGGGGTCAGGATAGCAGCACAAAATTCCAAATTTTCATCTGGAGTGTCAATAGGGTCAGTGGAGGAAAGGGCATTGCAAGGCTGAGCTTACATGGGAGCCTTTCGAGACTTAGACTGATGGAATATCAATTCCTCGTCCCCAACCTGAAAATTCAATGTCTTGCCCCCGACGTCAATCACTGCACGAGCAGTTAATAAAAATGGTCTCCCTAAAATAATAGGGGTGTGAGTATCTTCGGGGATGTCTAGCACAACGAAATCAACGGGAATAAAGAACCTCCCATTCTTTACAAGAGACAGCGGTAAGAAACTCACGCTAGCGCCAAGATCGCATAACGCGTAGTCAATCAAGTGGGTACCTACATGACACGGAATCGAGAAACTGCCAGGGTCTGACTGTTTCGGAGGTAACTTATTTTGAACTAGGGCAGTCCCTACCTCGGTCAAAGTTACCGTCTCATGATCATTAATATGCCTCTTACGTGATAAAATTTCTTTCATAAATTTAAGGTAAGAGGGTACCTGTGTCAGCAACTCGGCGAACGGAACAGTGACTTGCAAGCTTTTCAAGAGCTCGGTAAAGTTACCGAACTTTTGATTGGCCTTCTTGTTCTGTAGTCGCCCCGGGAAGGTCACGGTAATAGTTATCTCGAGCCCTTTGTTTCTTTCTTCCAACATGTTGGCTGGATCAAGCTCTTTATCCTTCGATCGAGACTTTATACCTCTCGTTCGGGGTCGTTCGGGAGAGATTTCACTCGATCGAGCACAACAGGCTCTCGATCGAGGTCATCATTTTCCGCAATAGTCGATCGAGCAGAAACGCCATTCGATCGAACTCTTTATTCAGCAATATCACTCGATCGAGTGGTTTGGACTCCTCGATCGAGCTGTTCATTTTCCTGTTCACTTGATCGAGCAACATTGGAGGGGTTTGGTTCAGTTCAATCCTAGATCGGCAGATTGGAGTGAATAGACCTGTTTTGAGTAATTGACTACACTAGTGAGGGCGGAAGCTATGCTAGTTGTACTTTAGGGCGGATAGCAGAACGAAAGGACCTTTCCTTTACCCTTCTCACATTAAATCGACTGACCTACCTTTAGCTGACTTGTGAATCTATCCTGATAACCCGATATCCTAGCATCTCTCTCTTTATTTTCTCTCTACCCTTGCTTTTATTAGTTTAGTTCAACGATTAAAACCCCCATCTTGTGACCTCAGACCGACTAAATTGACAAGTAGATAGTGACCGCCTCCCTGTGGAGATCGACCCTACTTACCGCTGACTTCTGTTAGTTGTACTTAAGTATTTATTTTTGGTACTGAAACGACGGTATCAAATTTTAGCCCCATTGCCGGGGAGGAAACTATTTTATTTGCTTGTATACTTTTGTCTTTCTTTCGCCTCAAGGAATTTATTCCTTGAGTCAGTTCTCATCTTTTTCCTTGAGTGTTGTTTGATAGGTCCTACAAGTCCTACCTAGACAGTTCTAGGTAAAAGATCGTCAAAGGGAAGGCTTGAGTACCTTTTACCTCCACCTATGTTCCATCCTATGGTGCAGAAGGTGGTTTACTGTAAGAGATGTGGTGCTGCTGGGCACAATGCCACTGTTTGTTATTTTCACATTTTTGATGGTCTACTCCTTTTTCTTATTTTCACATTTTTGAGGAGATAGTGTGTTTGGATAGTGAAATATGTGCCAATGAAGGGCACTTGTACTTATTTTTCAGTCGGTTGAGATTCGGACGGTCTTATATGGTCCTGTTTAGGAACTAGCTTGGGGCTTTTACCTCTACATTCCATAATTTGTTTTGCCTTTTCTCACCTGAACCTCACTTTCCCATACTATTTGTAAGCCCTCGGCTGTGACGGACATTGTTGGTTGAACTGTATGCGTAGTACTTGAATCGTCTATCATTTTTATTTCATGCATGTTATGTACGTCGTAGTTTAGGTGACTGATTGTATTCTCTTTCTCTCTTACATACATATTACTAGTACAAAAAGTCATATTGACATCGCCTTAGTTACATCATTTCTTAATAAAAACGATGTAATTGTTCATAATGGAGTTATTAGCATCGGCTTAAAAATCAAAATGATGTTATTTATATTTTATTAACATTGGTTATATGAAAACCGATGTTAATATATTGGCATTACATCAGTTTTCTTAAAACCGAAGTCATAACCGTTAACAATTATTTTAAGGGTATTTAAAATACATCGGTTGAAACCGATATCACTAAAACGAGTACAAACACGTAATACTATCTAATTAATTAACCGACCTTTCAGTCAAACCCTTCACCCACGAAAAACCTTCCCACGACAAACCCTTCACCCACGACAAACCCTTTGCTTCCCACATATATGACCCACGCACCGTCGTCGTCGCCTCCCCTTTATCTGGCCACCACAATCGTTATCTACCCGTCGCCACGCACACCTGCCGACCCCTCAATTAATTTCTTGCTTTGACCCCGTATGATCTATTAATCAGGTATGCCTGCATCCAAATTTTTCTTATTGTTTCTCCAATTCTTTTGCAATTACATATGCTGTAGTCAATTATATGTGTCAACTATTTGTTCACTTGTGTAATATGTGAAAGCAATCTGAAGTTATTTGCGATTTTTAGAATTCAATATAGCGATTTAGGGCTCTAGCACTGCTGTAAACTGTTACGGAGTAATACCGTCTTATGCTACAATTAACACCGTCTTATGCTATTGCTGATGAAAACAACAATTTCCGATTGTTAGAATTCATTCCCTTGTTGTTACTGACTACATACTTCTTGTTGTTGCCGTGTGAAACAACTTTACTTCAATTTTGGATATGTCCAAGACAAGTTCCTCTCTTGGTTAGCAAGACTTAGTTAGACGCAAGTGGAGAGGAGTGAAAATGGGTCCTTCAATTAGCCTCTTACAACGCAAATCATGCTCTTCCTGCCTTGTTTTCAGTCCAAACAAACAACTACTAATTTATCAGGTTTTAATATACTATGAATTTGCATTTTGCTGTTTTATACCACTGCATTAAGACGAACTTAGGATTACACAGTTTCATCCCCATCTCTTTCATTACTTATAATAAACTGAAGCAAGGTTGGGGTTTTGAATATGTTGTTTTATGTGGGTAAGACTTGGAATGGTCACTATATTTCACTCAATGTGCTAAATCAAAGACGGTCCAGCAAATGTAAAGGATACATGTTGACGTCTGCATTAACTTACTTTTATAGGGTGGTGTCAACTCAAATGCTTGTCATAAGCTCTTACTAGCTTGTCTCATTAAAAAATTTCCATTTGATATTGCGATAATGAAATCTGTGTGAACGTGAGGTACTGAGGAATGAATAACTTTATAAGAGGTATGTTGAATACTAATTGAAAAAGATCATGTATCTGCTAACTGAGAATATTTCATGTCTTGATGATATCTCTGCATTTGTTCTCAAGCTCTTCAGATGTATCAAGTATGAAACAATTGCTCACTTAACTCCTTAGTCAGTTAATTGTCATTTTTACCCGTATCCTTTATCTGAATTTTTTCGTTGGCTACATCCAACAGAATCTGTACCTAACCCTTAAATATTTTTCTCACTCGAGTACTTCACTACCAAGAATGTTCTCAAAGCTCCTTTATCGACTCCGGTACTTGACTTCGTATGGTTAACCATATTTAAGTAGTAATTAGGCTCTCCATTAAGCAAACTTGTGCACCTAATCACACTCTTAATTAAGGAGTTTACAAATAATGAGCATAGTATTGCACATATTAGGACTGATAAGATCATGACTACGTTCGCATCAAAACTGTTGTTATTATTGTTGCTGCCATCAGTTGGTGATTGAGCTGGTGATGGTGTTGTTTGCTGTGAATGGAAAAATGGGGTGCTAAGAAGCAATCTTCTTGAGTAATGAAGGTTTGAGATTAGTTCATTTGGAAGCGAAGCGAAATAAGTTGAAGGCATCATTTTTAATTTTTAGTGGGCATGAAAAGGTAAAAAATTGTTGTTGAACTTGATAATGTTTGCAGTTTGAGTGAATGTTATGTTGAAAGAAAATGTAGTATATATAGTGTGGAAAAGAGTTAGAGAGTAGATTTGGTAGATTCTTTCCTGTGAGTGCATTGTTGCAGTTGTTGTTGTTAGTATGGTTGGTCCATCTTTATCCTGGTGTAGTTAGTTTATTAGTATACTCAAACTTTAGGGCTTTTCTGTATAATAATGTTATGTAAACTTTTTTATTTTTTTAACTCTTTTTTTTCCACAGTTAAAGGTGGACTGAGGATTGTAAAAGATTGACTAGGATTATGCAGTTTATGCATTATACTTGTGCAACTAGATTAATTCAGTTTTATTTAGATGGTTCCTGTCCAATTTTCTCCCAGCCATCTCAGGCAAATGTGGTGCATAGATTGAAGTGGGTTGATCATAGTTAACCTCTAAAACTTGTAATTGTATTTGACTTTAATGTATATACGGAATATGTCGCATTAAGTGTTCTCTTTTTTAGGGTTAACTCGAATTGAACTAAACTGAACTTAACTGAAAAGAAATGAATCGAACTTAATGGAACTGAAGTGAAGTGCAAAAGAACATAGTGTTCGACTTGGACATTTAACAACCTTAAGAGATGTTGCCCAGAAGATTTTTGGGATATGGCAACACTCTTTGTTTCTGTTCAAAACTTGTCTAGTGCTCTGTTTTCTTATGCTTTTTTTTAGTTATCACTTTTATTTCGAATAATTTTTAATAAAGGTTAAAATCATTCTTATTTACAGGCTTTCTCTCCACCAAAATTCTCTACTTCGACCTTACAAAGCTACTTAATTGCCACTTGAAGGTATGTATATCTTTATTCAATTTCAGTTTCTCGTTAAATGATGGTTAATTTTTATTACATGAAACAGTTTAGTGCATTTAATGTGATTATTATACATCATTGACGTAGATACCCATTAATATATGTGTTTATTAACTAGATTATGGACCGAAGTTGGATGTATGGATTGCGTGATTTTGTTTATCTTGAACGACTAGAGGAGTTTCTTAGTTGTGCCGTCGAACATCAAAGACTCCATGGTAATGAACCACTTGTTAGATTTACTTGTAGGTGGTTTAATTATTTTGTCTCTCTTATTTGGTTCTTAAAACAAGGAAAGGTTCAAGGTTTTGACAAGTGAATATTAAGGGCATATATTTGTATGTCCTTGTCAGCTGTCTACTTACTGTTGATTTTGTATAAATGTAGTGCTCGAGCAAAACCAACCTGATTGTCCTTGTTGGTTGTCTACTTACTCTTGATTTTGTATAAATGTAGTATGTTATGAAGTGGATGTATGATATTACTGTACGTTACGCATCATCAGAGGACGACATAGTAAAGGTAGCTTGATCTATTGTCTCGAACTGTTTGAATTTTTATGTATAGATATTGTTCGTATAGAATGTCTATGTGTAGATATTGTTCGTATTTTCTAAGTGTGGCCTAATAATCATTGTTCTTGTATGTAGTGTGTTTCAGGTTTGCAAATGACAATTGAATAAATGAACGAGGTTCGAGAACTTTGGTCGCTTTATTGTGGAAAGAACGTCTAGAGTATGTATGATTTAGATTTCTAGAAATTGTAATTGAAAATACACATTTTGCGTCGTAGAAGCTTGTAGTGTGCATTTTAAATTATTTTGAATGGACGGAATTGTATACGTTATGATATTTTTTTGGTATAATAAATATGTAGTTGTGTTTAGAATTGTTGGAAGGAATGAGATGCAGGATTGTTATTTTTATATTGACTCATTTTGCAGGCCCCTAACAGTGTAAAAAGTCACAATAGCTTAAGAGAAAATCGTCATTCTGAATCATACTACATCAGTTTCATACATCAGTTTCAGACAAAACGATGTAAAAATGCCATTTACATTACATCAGTTTCAAACAAAAACCGATGTAATTGAGACACTAGTAACATCGCTTTTCACCTATAACCGATGTTAATAATATACTATTTACATCGGTTTTAGACCAAAACCGATGTAATTGAGACACTATTAACATCGCTTTTCACCAATAACCGATGTTAATAATATACTATTTACATCGGTTTTAGACCAAAACCGATGTAATTCAAACACTATTAACATCGCTTTTACCCATAATCGATGTTAATTTTATACTATTTACATCGGTTCTAAAACTGATGTTTAGCTAAAAATACTAAATACGTCGCCCCCAGAAACATCGCCACAAAAGCGATGTAAATAGGGTAAAATAACCAATGTCAATGAGACTTTTAATACTAGTGTATATCACCCTTTGTTTCATGAGAGAATAATGACCACGTGAGAGTCCGATTTTTTTGGTCTTGCAAGGTCGATAGGTCAGCCTTGTTTATGGATATCTTATAACTCGTTTGCGTATTGACTGCTTTGGCTATGACTATTATTTTTTTACTGCATTAAATTGGTTTAAGTAGACAAGTTATAGTTAGCTCTGAGCTTTCTTTTTCCGTTCTATTAGTTTGCATTTAATTTGCTTGGGGACAAGCAAAGGCTTGGTTTGGGGAGATTCGATGCGTGCATTTTATATAGGTATTTCGTACCTCATTTGCACGCATTTCTATGCATTTTGTGTGGTGTTTACCTACAAATGTCCCCCGAATTGTCTACTTTGGTTTCTCTTCTATTATTTACATGTCCTTATGAATGCATTTAGGAGATGAGTTGAGTCGGAGCCTTAAGACTACTATTTTGAAATGCGCAAAGGAGTAAGACAGCTAGGCGAGCAAAGGAAGAACTTCAAATTACTAGTGCCTACGTTGAAGAGTCATATCGCAAGTTCTACAACAGATTTTCAGGGGATTTCAATTGGAGATGAAAGCTTGTCCTCTTAGCTTTCCAACGCCACCGGTCACGCCCTGTTTTCCCAAGTAGCGAAGAAATGGCAGTCGTTTGAAGTTCAGTGCGCGAAGCAGGAATTGTGCGCTGGAAAGTACTCGATCGAGTACAATTGTGTTCAATCGACTCCTTTTTCTACTCGATCGAATGGGGCCTTTTTGATAAGTGTTCGATCGAGTACCTAAAGTACTTGATCGAGAGGTTTGAGCTTGTTTTTTCTCGATCGAGCAGTTTGAAATGGCTCGATGGAGTTGTTTTCTAATGGGCTCGGGCTTTTAAGCTTTAATTTGTGTTTAGGTCAAATAAAATCCTATTTCCTATAAATAGGAAAGCATCAGACGTCATTTGTATCTTACTCTACACCATCATATGCTACTTTTCTCCTTTCCTCTGTTAGAAGCTGTTTCCTCTCAACTTTTCCGGACTATCCTTAGTAATTCTCTTTCCTTATTCTCTTCTTAATTTATGATGTTGTTTATTCTTTTACTTTTCGTTCTTGCCTTTCCCTTATCTATGTCTAGCTAATTCCCCTGCTAGGATCTAGGGGAGTCAATGAACCGATGTTAATTGCTAATTAGTTTTATAGATCAATTGTAGTTGTTATGTTTTTGTTGTTAAAAACTGCTTGTAATTGTATCTAGCTATTTGAATCGATGCATTTAGCCTTTTTAACCTTGGTAAGCCTTGACCTGGACCGGAAGGTTGGAAGGGGTGAGACCTGCAGTGAACAATAGAATGCTTTAGTGAGGGCGGAAGCTAAGCTAATAGTATTTTAGGGCGAATTGCGATCGGAAGGAGATATTCGTTGCCCCTTAGACCGACACATCGACTAATCATTGACCTTAGCTATAATTAACTGACGTCCGTTGATAACCCGACATCCTAGTTTTCTGTCTTTCTTATTAATTTCTCTTATCATTAATTATCTTCCCTTAATCTTGTTTAGTTTAGTTTTATTCAATTCAAAACCCCCAACTGTGACGTAGACAGATCGAATAGACAAATAGATAGTGACCGCCTCCCTGTTGAGATCGACCATACTTACTGCTAGCTTCTGTTAGTGTAACTAGGTATTTTATTTTTGGTACCTGACGACGGTATCAAATTTTGGCGCCGTTGCCGGGGAGGCACCAACTTTATTTACTTTTTTTTAATTTTGTCTGTTTTTAGCCTCAAGGAATTTATTCCTTGAGGCCGTTCTCATCTTTTTCTTTCGTGCTGTTTTGATAGGTCCTACAGATCCTACCTAGACGGTTCTAGGTAAAAGATCGTCAAAGGGAAGGCTTGAGTACCTTTGACCTACCACCTATGTTCCATTCTATGGCGCAGCAGGTGGTTTACAGTGGGAGATGTGGTGCAGTTGGGCACAATGCAGCTGTTTGCTTAGCGGGAAATGACAAGGTTTATGGGTTAAAGCAGCGTAGACCAGCTCGCCATTCCTCTGTAGTTATGCCGCCACATCTACCTTATCAATAAGGCTATCAAAAGCCTCCGTTGGTCTGGCCACCGCCGCAACAAGCTCCTCTTCCTGATAAGCAGAAAGAAGAGATTGATGAACTGAAATCTTTGGTGAAGGCGCTCGCGCTCTAATTACAGGAGCATGATAGACATACTTGCGCGCAAATTGTAGAGCTTGATTCTGAAATAGCTCAATTAGATGCTGAGTCGAACATCAGGCAACCAGAGAAGGTATGTGTTACCTTTACCAAGAGTGGTCTTTCCCACGAAGGACTCGCGTTGCCTGGCGCTGCTGATGATTTGGATGACTCGAATTACGACGGTCTATCAGATAATGACGCTTCACACGAAGACTTATACACTGTACATCAATTTTCACTCGATCGAATGGATTATAGTGGTTGATCGAGTGAAATGACTGAAGAAATTTTCGATCGAGCATATTACACCACTCGATCGAACAACAGTTTTGAGGAAGTACTCGATCGAGCTGATTCATGTACTCGATCGAGTGATTATCAAAAGGAAAGCTCTCGATCAAGTACTAATTTTACTCGATCGACTGATTTGGCCAGTTAGAGCAATGATTTGTCACTTGGGTTCGTCTTAGATGACAATTTTGAAGGAAATGTAGATTTATATACATACTAACATACTCATATATGTTTAAACTAATTTGTCATAAAATTAATAAAGGTCTTATGCATGCAAACTAATTAACAAAATAAAGAATAAATCATCCTTACATTGTGATTTCGGTTCTAATGGGCACAAAAGAAATCTCCTTTTCTTTTGTTCTTGAGCTCTCCTTTTGGATGAACAAAAGATCCAAGTGTAGGATCTCTCCCAAGGAATAATACCCAAGGCTTACTCTTAATTAGAATTAATATTATATGAACTAGTACAATATTAATCTTGTGAAAAACGACCCAAAATAATTTGGTATTTTTGCTCTCTAAAACCGGTTAGAGGAGAGGAATTTTGGAGGATTTTTATCTTTCTAAAACTTAATCTTTTTAGAAGTTGGAATGAATAATAATTATCACACACCCATTCATATGGTGAATGATAATTAAAATAAGCAAAAGAACCCTTGTTCTTTTCAAGGGAAAACCGGGTAGGGTGGAGTGGGATGGCCAATTCATGGTCTTTGTGCTCTTACACAAAAGACATTAGGTATGCATGCCTAAATTAGAGTAATAATAATGAATTCCACTAATCTTAATTAACACAATACAATTTGTTACTCACACCCATATTTCGGTCCATTTGGAGATAAAATGGAATCCATTTTATTTTTTGTCAATTGTCAATATGTCACATGTCATATGTGACATAAATTTGTTATGTATTTTTTGAACATATTAAAAATCAACGTATTAATAAAAATACGTCATAAACAAAAATCGACTTAGTAATTCATAATTACTTGTACCAAAATATTTTACCATTTATAAATCACAACAGATTGTATTTATAATAATTCATTCAAATTTAATTGTTACCTTAAACAATTATTTCATCCGAGTAATGATACGATTCAATTACTCAGACCGTATCTTATTTAATCACATTTCAATATGATACGTAAATTTTACTTCCAAAATCGTCCGTCAATTTTCAAATAATTTAATTAACTCGTAACATTATACGATTAATTAAATAATCAATTAAGAGTTTCGCCCTATAGGTATGACCTAGGGGTCAATGATCACCACCGCCACGACGACGTAATGTCAAACTCTAGTCACCCAATCATTACCGATATATGTTGACCGGTTGTGAAGAATAATACTTCCCAATTGTATTCTTTAAAATGAGATTTAATAATGATATTTAAATCATGTGATCACACTATTGTTGAGGACACATTTCCCAACAATCTCCCACTTGTCCTCGACAAGTGTCCGTCACCAATTCTCTTGTCCTATTACTATCTCCCACTCAATGCAAGGTGTCTTTCAGGTCGTACTTGCAAGTGATCATATCGAGAGTGGTTTCCTCGATCTGGAGAATAACTGATTGACCGGACTTATCTATCATAGATACTTTCCGAGCGTGGCCACGCATTTCCAGTTCATTACTCCTCGAGTGGCCCTGAGATATTGTTATAACCCTGACTAGGGGTGGACAATTCCTATCGCACTCATTCCCTTCGACTAGCCACAGCCATCATAACCCAAAATATGCCCATTTGACCCCATTTACGAAAGTCGTAGTAACACAAATCAAAGTTAATCAAATCGTGCCATCTTAGGCGAATAGTCTTTAGTCAAAAGAATCGACTCATTTGAATACTATAGTAGCTCTTGCCACGACCAGGCTATATAAATTACCAGAACTCTATAAGCGGTCAAAAAGCCAGACAAAATGTTCCTAACAGTCTACCTATGTGATCGACTAGTCATCTCATATGACTCTATGGCACTTGAACTTGCCATCAATCGCATCACACTCTAGTCACTTCGAGACGTCACCTCATACAAGTGACTATAGGCAAATACTATGTTAATCCGTGTTCACTTTAACGGGGTTCAATTGTCAGTACAACCCATTTGGATGTAACAATGTATAATTTAAAGATAAAAGACAATGATTATGAACATGAACAAAAACAACACTTTTATTTCATTTGAAAATATAACAAAAACTTGGTACACGTTTAAGTCCCATGGACGTAACATGTCCATCATGCTTAGCCTGCGATAAAGGCTTGGTGAGTGGATCGGCTATGTTGTCATCCGTCCCAACCTTACAAATCGCAATTTCCTTTCTTTCAATGAAATCTCTTATTACATGATATTTTCTAAGTACATGTCTAGATCTATTACTAGACTTCGGCTCCTTAGCTTGGAAGATCGTCCCACTATTATCACAATAGAGAGTGATGGGATCATTGGCGGTAGGTACTACTTTTAGACCTTCCGTGAATTGCCCGATCTAAATGCTTCCTTAGCGCTTTTGATTTGCGATGTACTCACCTCCATTGTAGAATCCGCATGATTCTGACTTCCTTGAAGCTTCTCCACTTACGGCACCACCATTGAGCATAAACACGAAACCAGCTTGTGATTTCAAGTCATCTCTATCTGTTTGAAAACTTGAGTCCGTGTATCCATTAACACGCAACTCAGTGTCTCCTCCAAACACTAGGATAGAATCCTTAGTTCTTCTCAAGTACTTAAGGATGTTCTTGACAGCAATCCAGTGACTCTCACCTGGATTTCCTTGATATCTACTCGTCATGCTCAAGGCATATGAGACATCAGGTCGTGTGCATATCATGGCATACATGATTGATCTAACAGCGGAAGCATAAGGGATCAACTTCATGCGTTCAACATCATGGGGTTCGGAGGGACATTGAGTCTTGCTCAATATCGTCCCGGTTACCATAGGTACCAAACCCCTTTTGGATTTGTCCATGCTGAACCGTCGAAGAATCTTATCAATATAAGACTCTTGACTTAGTGCCAATATCCTCTTGGATCTATCTCTATGGATCCGGATACCTAATATACGTTGTGCCTCTCCTAAATCCTTCATTTGGAAGTGGTTACCTAACCACTTCTTAACAGAAGACAACATTGGAATATCATTACCAATGAGTAGTATGTCATCGACATACAAGATTAGGAACACAACATTGCTCCCACTGAATTTCATGTATAAACATGGTTCCTCAACACTTCGAGTGAAACCATTTTCCTTTATAACATGATTGAATCGATGATTCCAACTTCTAGATGCTTGCTTAAGACCATAAATAGATCTCTTAAGCTTGCACACTTTGTTAGGATTTTTAGAATCAACAAAACCTTCGGGTTGTATCATGTACACCTCCTCTTCTAAATGCCCATTTAGAAAAGCGGTTTTGACATCCATTTGCCATATTTCAAAGTCATGAAATGCGGCAATCGCTAACAAAATCCGTATGGATCTTAGCATGGCTACGGGGGCGAAGGTCTCATCATAATGGAGACCTTGGACTTGGGTAAATTCTTTTGCCACTAGCCTAGCTTTGTAGACATCGTCATGTCCTTCTATTCCATTCTTGACCTTGAATATCCATTTGCATTGGTGGGGTCTTGCCCCTTTAGGCAAATCTACCAAGTCCCAAACTTGGTTTTCATGCATAGAATCCATTTCGGACTTCATGGCTTCAAGCCATAAGGAGGAATTTGGACTAGAGATTGCAGTCTTTTAGGTGGTGGGCTCGTCACTTTCCAAAAGTAACACATCAAGTGTTCCATCCTCCTTGATAAGTCCCACATATCGATCGGGATGGCGAATTAATCGACCCGTCCTTCTTAGTGGAGGAGGTACAACCGCATTAGACGACGAAGGAACTTCTTCTTGCGTCTCTACCTCGGTTTGTGGCTCTTGAACTTCATCAAGTTCAAAATTTCTCCCACTATGTCTCTTAGAAATAAATTCTCTTTCTAAGAAGACAGCCTCACAAGACACAAACACTTTGTTTTCTTGAGGTTTGTAGAAGTAGTATCCTCGAGAGGTCGAGGGGTAACCTACAAAGATGCATTTTTCGGATCTTGGGGCAAGCTTGTTGTCGTTCTTAGTTTTGACGTAAGCATCACATCCCCAAATCTTCATATAGGATATATTGGGGATTTTTCCCGTCCACATCTCATATGGAGTCTTTTCGGTGGACTTAGTGAGACTATTGTTCAAAGATCGAATTGCGGTTTGAATCGCAAATCCCCAAAACGAGTTTGGTAACTCGGTTTGACTCATCATGGAGCGAACCATATCAAGTAGGGTTCGATTCCTCCTTTCGGCAACACCATTGAGTTGTGGTGTTCCGGGTGGAGTAAGTTGTGATATAATACCACAACCTTTCAAGTGTGAATCAAATTCAAGGCTAAGGTATTCACCACCACGATCGGATCGTAGTGCCTTAATCCTTTTGTTCAATTGGTTCTGTACTTCGTTTTGAAATTCTTTGAATTTCCCAAACGCTTCACTCTTATGCTTCATTAAATAGACATACCCATGTCTACTCAAGTCGTCGGTGAAAGTTATAAAGTAGTTATAATTTCCACGAGCGGTGATACTCATTGGTCCACATACATCGGTGTGTATGAGTCCCAATAGTTCACTAGCTCGTGTCCCTTTACCACTAAAAGGATTACGAGTCATTTTGCCAAGTAGGCAATATTCGCATGTACCATATGATTGATAATCAAATGGTGTAATCACATTAGTCGAAATTAATCTTTTGATGCGATTCTCGTTTATGTGACCTAATCGACAATTCCAAATGAACGCTTCACTTGGGTCACTTGTTTTTAGTTTCTTTGATTGAATGTTATAAATATCATTAGTCGGATTTGAGGTCTCTAAAATGTAAATTCCATTGATAGAGGAAGCTTGGCCTATGACCAAGTCGTTCCTAGAAATAGTACAACGATTGTTCTTAATGACAAAAAAAAACCGTCCATGTCTAGCATGGCGATTGAAATAATGTTTTTAGAGAGCGTAGGCACATAAAAACAATTATGAAAATACAACTCAAATCCATTAGGCAAAGCTAAAACATAAGTTCCCTTGGATTCGGCCGCTACCCGAGCTCCATTTCCAAGGCGTAGATCAACATCTCCCTTGCTAAGCCTCTCCACATCTCTTAAACCCTATAAATGATTACAAAGGTGAGAACCACAACCGGTATCTAGTACCCATGTCGTAGTGGAAGTATAATTTATATCAATAACATAAATTTCTTTAGGAATTGTACCTTTTGGAGTAATGAGTCTTTCCCTTATATTTCGCAAATATACGGGACAATTCCTAAGCCAATGTCCCATGCCATAGCAATAATGACACTCATCATTAACTTGCTTGAAGTTTTTGATTTTGTTTCCTTTCTTCTTGAACCTTTTGCCCTTAGAAGCAAGAGCTTGATTGCTTGAGCTCCCACTAGCTTTGGCATCTTTATCTTCCAGAGACAAAGACCCTATAGATTGTATGAGGTAGTCTTCCTGAGACGGACTCACACGAGGTCTAGTAGTAGTAGGTGGTTTAGAAGAAGTGATGAAGTTAAGGTTTCCATCCGAACCTATCCCGAAATGAAGTTCTCTAGTAGTATCGAAATCATTGTTGGAGCATACGTCGTCAAGAATATTGTGATAAGATTCAATAGTTATTGGTGCGGTAACATTTGATGGATTCATTGTGAAGAACTACAAATATGGAGGAAAAGGAAATATTAACATTTGTCTTTTTAAATCATACTTGTAAAATATTAACAAGATATGAACATTTATATAGTGACCTCTACCCAACTATAATAAATGATTCTAAGACCCAAATTCATATCGACTTAGGCACGGTAGGGCCGATTCATCCTTTATCAATATAACTCGGTGGATTAACGTTTAATTGATTCTACTTTTAGAACTCTTGGTCAATAATATTACATTTAACAATTATCTTTAGCCCAAAACACATTCGACAAGGGCACGGTAGGGCCGATACATCCCTTATCAAAAACTTTTGTTGAGTTCAATCCAAATTTCGAATAAATGTGTCCATGATCCAAATCCATATCAACTTGGGCACGGTAGGGCCGATTCATCCCTTTTTAACATGAATTCGGTGGATTAACATTCATCACCCACTTCCCCTACGTAACAAGGTTTGTACCCCGGTAGGACCGAGTGCACTCCCTCGCGAAATAGGTTTTCATGGTTTCTACTATTTGGTAAGGCTATGTCTCAATTAATTGTTTTAGCGAGAGGTCATGTCAATTTATTATCTATCACGTTTTAAGTGAGCTAAAGCGGTGAACTATGATAATTCTAATTGACACGGTCGATAAACTCGATGAAAAGATGCATGTTTTAGTTATGGCGATTTAGCGATGCATGTGACATAAAATAAAATGCAAGCATAAAAATAAATAAATAAATCCTAGTATGGCCTTTCCTAAAATAGAAAAACTATTTAACTATTACAAATTCGGAAACCAACTCCATTGGTCCCTTGAACTTCGGTTGTGGCACGCATCTCGAGGTAACACCGTCTTTATGTATCGTCATTCTTGAAGAAATCCGTCTTGGGAACTCCGGAATGAATAAAATTACATAATTTCCTATTATACATTTGTAACTAAAATAAAATAAATCTATTAAATTAAAAAACGGTGATACGAGATCACAATAAAATTACAACCGAATCGATATTCCCATACATTTCGGGAAATACCAATTAAAATCTAAGGCCATACTAAGTAAAATTACATAATTTAAAATTACATAAATTAAAATTATGACAATCATAAAGGAAAAATGCAGCATTATAATATGTAAGAACATGCTCAATTTTATGCTAAATCGCCTTTAATTAGCCAATATCGTATATTACTCGGTTTTTACGGATTTGCGTGATTTCAACATTTTTATAATCACAAAAATACATAAACTCATATTTATGCATAAGTTAATTACCCTAACCTCTTAGGACTCAAAATTTAGTCTTCACTAATAATTTGACCATAATTAACTCATATTTACAAAATTGTTCATTAATGGACTAAAATTACAAAAATAAGCTATAAACTTCAAATAGATCACAAAATTTCAAATAAATTCAAATTTTGAATTTTAAACTCATGAACATTCTGGAAAAATACCATGACACTCATAATGTTCAAAATATTAGGTTAAAAATTTCGAAATTTTTCCGGAAAAACAATGTTGCGGTTTATCGGTTTTAACTAAAATAATCATAAAAACATGGAAAAATTATATTCATTAAATTTTCAATTTTAGATCTGAAAAATATAATAAAATGCAACATTAGACGTTTTTCCTAAGTCATAGATTATGTTTTATTTATTTTTCACTAATAATGTCACTATTTATGCTATTTTTCTTCAAAAATCCATAAATCATGCAAAAAGACTTCTTTATAGCCAATTATTTTACACACATCTTGTAAAATTGCATGTGACAACATATTAAATTTCTATGACCAGATTCGAAATTTAACTCATATTAACCTATTTTTCACCTAAATCCGAATTTAATAATGAAAAATTCATTTTTCGAGCATAACAAGTCCAAAAATTATGAAAATTTACAGGTTATCTCAAAATAATATATGTGACAACATATCCAAAAATCAATGGAAAATTCGAAGTATAGCTAATTTTGGACCGAAAATGACATTTTTACTCATAAAATCATATTTAAATGCCATTATTGTATAATATGAACAATAAAAATCCGTAAAAATTAACCAAAATATCCCAAAATATTTTAGGACCAGAAATATTAACATGCATGGATTAATTTCGTGATATCTTATAATAACACAAATTTTACAAGTTTTATATGTTATTTTTATAACTCGGAAAAACTTTTAACCGATTTGCATGCAAACAACCGTGGCGCTCTGATACCAATTGAAGGAAATGTAGATTTATATACATACTAACATACTCATATATGTTTAAACTAATTTGTCATAAAATTAATAAAGGTCTTATGAATGCAAACTAATTAACAAAATAAAGAAAAAATCATCCTTACATTGTGATTTCGGTTCTAATGGGCACAAAAGAAATCTCCTTTTCTTTTGTTCTTGAGCTCTCCTTTTGGATGAACAAAAGATCCAAGTGTAGGATCTCTCCCAAGGAATAATACCCAAGGCTTACTCTTAATTAGAATTAATATTATATGAACTAGTACAATATTAATCTTGTGAAAAATGACCCAAAATAATTTGGTATTTTTGCTCTCTAAAACCGGTTAGAGGAGAGGAATTTTGGAGGATTTTTATGTTTCTAAAACTTAATCTTTTTAGAAGTTGGAATGAATAATAATTATCACACACCCATTCATATGGTGAATGATAATTAAAATAAGCAAAAGAACCCTTGTTCTTTTCAAGGGAAAACCGGGTAGGGTGGAGTGGGATGGACAATGCATGGTCTTTGTGCTCTTACACAAAAGACACTAGGTATGCATGCCTAAATTAGAGTAATAATAACGAATTCCACCAATCTTAATTAACACAATACAATTTGTTACTCACACCCATATTTCGGTCCATTTGGAGATAAAATGGAATCCATTATATTTTTGTCAATTGTCAATATGTCACATGTCATATGTGACATAAATTTGTTATGTATTTTTAACATATTAAAAATCAACGTATTAATAAAAATACGCCATAAACAAAAATCGACTTAGTAATTCATAATTACTTGTACCAAAATATTTTACCATTTATAAATCACAACAGATTGTATTTATAATAATTCATTCAAATTTAATTGTTACCTTAAACAATTATTTCATCCGAGTAATGATACGATTCAATTACTCAGACCGTATCTTATTTAATCACATTTCAATATGATACGTAAATTTTACTTCCAAAATCGTCCGTCAATTTTCAAATAATTTAATTAACTCGTAACATTATACGATTAATTAAATAATCAATTAAGAGTGTCGCCCTATAGGTATGACCTAGGGGGTCAACTGATCACCACCGTCGCACGACAGTAATGTCAAACTCTAGTCAGCCAATCATTACCGATATATGTTGACCAGTTGACAGTAACAATACTTCCCAATTGTATTCTTTAAAATGAGATTTAATAATGATATTTAAATCATGTGATCGCACTATTGTTGAGGACACATTTCCCAACAAATTTTGACAATTATAATGGTTACAGTGAATCTCCCCTTTTCAAAGTCGAGTTGGATGCGCTTGAGGCATCGATTTACGGAACATAATCCACCGAGGAGTGTGATGAGAAGACAGCTAAGTCGGTAATTGCTCCTAGCACGGAAGAGGTTATATTATCTTTTGTCAATGATTCCGACTTTGAGAGCAACCCACCTGAGGTAGTTAGCGATAATTTCATTGTTGTTAGTATTAATAGTACGCTATCTCATATGACTCCTATTTTTTCTTCTTCCTATGCTCTACCCCCTCCCAGCTGGACAAGTAATTTAACAGTTTTTCACCATACTTGTCATCGTAAATTTGTCAATCTGAAACGGTACCCTAGATTATTATTAATTGCTCCCGAGCTCATTTTTTTGGTGGATAAATTTTGGAGCTGTCATTGGAAATTTGTTAGGCTTAAACATGTATACATTTTATTTTCCTATGCTTATGTTCTACTATGGTGCTACTTACAGTTTTGTGTAGCACATTCACAGCTATTTGATCGGTTGTTGCGCGCTTTAAGCTGTTTTGACAAGGCTAAATTAGAGAGGCCCGAATGAAAGAAGGTCGATCTGGGACCTGACTGAAACTAGCGCTACCCGAGAGGCAACCCAGAGATTTATTTCTAGTTGTTTTTTTTCAAACATTTTAGTTTTTGTTGCGTGCTTAATAATTGGTTTTTACAACCATAGATTGTGTACAACTTTGGACTTGATTTTTAGTCGAAATTTTTAGCCTGCAGGACCATTCGATCGAGTAATTCTTTTCCTCGATCGAACACTTTGGCAGCTATTTGTACTCGATCGAGTACCATCGGGTAGAATTTGGTTGATTTGCTTCCTGTGACGCTGTTCTCGAGCTATTTAGCGACCTCCCATATTGCTGGCTGGTTTGGGGAGGTCCCTACTTCACGTTATCTTGTATGTTTTCTGCATCTCCACTCTCTCACCTTTTTAGTTTGCATTTCCTGTCCCTACTTTTGAGTACAATGAGGGCATTGTACGGTTTGGTTTGGGGAGGTTATGCATCCATACCTGTGTCTGCATGTTGTTTTTATTGCATTTTTGTTATCACGTTTAATTTTTCTGTATGCATTGCTGTTTAATTTTTATAAAATTCAAAAATCTCATAAAAATAAAAAAAATTCAAAAAAATTCAAAAAATTCACGTATATTTTTGCATATAGGTTGAGTCGTAACGGTAGATTTCCGTGATAAAATTGCACTTTAACTTGTCATTTTTACTTAAGCCTTGCATCTAATTGATAGTTATTAGCAGAGTCCTGCGCATATCTACGAGTTAATGTCAAAAATTAAGCTGACTGTGTAGACTTGACCTGATAAATTGGCAACCTACTTTACAATTTTTGAGATTTAGAGCCTTGTAGCTGGTGACATTCATGACCGGCTTATCATCCTTGCATAACACGTTTATCATTTTTGCATAACACGTTTATCATTTTTGCACATTTATGACATTCGATTTCTTGTCAATCGCATACATTCGGGTTTGTGGTAGGTGTCACATGCAGGGAGGTGCTTGAAAATTTCCCTTTCTTATATTCTTCTCCCATTTAGCGCCACTTAAGCCAAATTTAGCCTTTTTAACCCATTAGCTACATCCAAAATTGAGCATGCCCAGTCAAGCTAGTTTAGTTCTGTCTTTTGTGGTATGTTGATCCGTTGCAAGTTTGGCTCGTTTTTGTTGATTGGAGTTGGTATAGGAATGAGAAAGGAAGAGAAATGAAGAAAAAAGAAGAAAGAATACGTGTGGTGAAAAAAGGAAAAAAAAGAAGAAAATCGAAAAAAAAGAAATCACACGTGAGCAGAAAAGAAGAAAAACAAAAGATTTAAAAAATTGGAAAAATTAAGTTGGTTGAATTTTGAGACCGTCTGCACTTACTTTTATCTTGTGACGGTTTACTCCTTGTTATTATTTTCACATTTTTGAGGAGATAGTGTGTTTGGATTGTGAGATGTGTGCCAATGAAGGGCACTTGTACTTTTTTTTCAGTCGGTTGAGATTTTGACGGTCTTATATGGTCCAGTTTATTAGGAACTAGCTTGGCGCTTTTACCTCTACATTTCCATAATTTGTTTTGCCTTTTCTCACCTGAACCTCACATCCACATACTATTTGTAAGCCCTCGGCTGTGACGGACATTGTTGGTTGGATTGTATGCGTAGTACTTGAATCGTCTATCATTTTTGTTGCATGCATGTTATGTAGGTCGCAGTTTAGGTGAGTGACTGTATTCTCTTTCTCTCTTACATACATATTTACCCTTTGCTTCATGAGAGAAGAGTGACCACGTGAGAGTCCGATTTTGTTGGTCTTGCAAGGTCGATAGGTCAGCCTTGTTTATGGACATCTTATAACTCGTTTACGTATTGACTGTTGTGGCTATGACTATTAATTTTTGACTGCATTAAATTGGTTTAAGTAGACAAGTTATAGCTAGCTCTGAGCTTTCTTTTTCCGTTCCATTAGTTTGCATTTAATTTGCTTGGGGACAAGCAAAGGTTTGGTTTGGGGAGATTTGATGCGTGCATTTTATATAGGTATTTCGTACTTCATTTGCATGCATTTCTATGCATTTTGTGTGGTGTTTAGCTACAAATGTCCTCCGAATTGTCTACTTTGGTTTCTCCTGTATTATTTACAGGCATGAACCGGAAATGAGCATAATCGAGCCTAAAACATGTCCTTATGCATGAATTTAGGAGATGAGTTGAGTCAGAGCCTTAATACTACTATTTTGAGATGTGCAAAGGAGTAAGACAGCTAGGCGAGCAAAGGAAGAACTTTAAATTACTAGTGCCTACTTTGAAGAGCCATATCTCGAGTTCTAGAACTTATTACCGGGCGATGCCAATTGGAGATGAAATCTTGTCCTCTTAGCTTTCCAACGCCACCAGACACGCCCTGTTTGCCCAAGTAACGAAGAAATAACAGCCGTTTGAAGTTCAGTGCGCGAGGTAGGAATTGTGCGCTGGAAAGTACTCGATCGAGTACAATTGTGTTCGATCGACTCTTTTTTCTACTCGATCGAATGGGGCCTTTTTGATAAGTGTTCAATCGAGTACCTAAAGTGCTCGAGAGGTTTGATCTTGTTTTTGCTCGATCGAGCAGTTTCAAATGGCTCGATCGAGTTGTTTTCAAATGGGCTCGGGCTTTTTAGCTTTAATTTCTGTTTAGGTCAAATAAAATCTTATTTCCTATAAATAGGAAAGAATCAGACGTCAATTGATCTTACTCTACACCATCATACGTTACTTTTCTCCTTTCCTCTGTTCGACACTGTTTCCTCTCTACTTTTCTGGACTATCCTTAGTAATTCTCTTTCCTTATTCTCTTCTTAATTTATGATGTTGTTTATTCTTTTACTTTTCGTTCTTGCCTTTCCCTAACCAACTGGCTCTAACTAATATAGCTAGGGAAGTCGGGTTGATCTCCACAGGGAGATGGAAAAATGTCAGCTTTACTAAGTCCGTCACGGTAACCAAATTGGGGGTTTGAATTTGTTGTTCTAAACTAAAGAGATTAAGAAGAGAAAAAGGCAAGAGAATAAAGATCAAGCAAATAAGGAGAAAGCAGCTAAGACCGTCGGTTCACCATGATCATTCAGTCAAGCAATCTAGGTCTCAGGTCAATGCGAGTATGGTCTATGGGGCAGTGAATATCTCCTTCTGGTCTCAATTCGCCCTAAAGCACAAATAGCTTAGCTTCCACCCTCACTACGGTGCCCTAATGTTGGCTACGAGTCTCACCCTTTCCATCCTTCCGGTCCAGGTCAATATTTACTACGATTATATGACTAATTGCGTCGACTCAATTAGGGAGAAACAATTAATTGCAGCGATTAACAACAAAGACTACACAAGCATTAACCTAATAAATCAATTACTACTCCTTCATAATCATGGTTTCCCTAGTCTTAGAAAAAGGGAATTAGCTACGTATCATCATCGAATCAACAATAATAACGCATAGATAATATAAATTAAACATGATAACAATAAAAATAGAAAGATCGAATAAAGCAATAATGAAAATCAACAAGAAAAGGGAAGAATTAAAATAGCAGTTATGATTAAGAAATAAAAGGAGTAAATGTACCGATTACAAATTCCGAATCCGAGTAGTATAGAGTAGAAAAAAGAGTAAAAAGTCAAGAGAAGGAGTGGGGAAGGAGAAGTCAGGGAGAAGAGATCCTAAGAGTAACACAATCTTCCGTGTAAAATAGCACACGAGAAACTTACTCCTAGACCTAATTAATAAGCCTAATTACAAAAGCCCATAAGAAATAAGGCGAAAACACGGCTGAAGGGTAAAACCTCTCGATCGAGTGGAATAACACCACTCGATCGAGTAACAATGCAGCAAATCCCCTCGATCGAATGGAAAAACCATTCGATCGAGTAACTCCTTATAAAAGCCTTCTCGATCGAGTATGAGAACAACTCGATCGAGTGATCTTCATGGTATAAAGCATTCAATCGACTAGAAAAGTGGTCGATCGAGCTATCTTAGCACATAAGGCACTTCGACACCTTCTGAAATCAGCTCACGCGTCTTCAAAGTTCTAGATTCGAAGCTCTGATTCCTTGTTCTTTATAAACGTATGCAAATGGAACGCTTTTGGGCTCGTTTTATCTTCTTTCCGGTCTGTACCTGCAATTTACACAAGACGAACCAATGCAGACTATTCGGGGGTATTTGTAGCTAGATGCCACATAAAATAGTACAGAAATGCGTGTAAAAATGAGGCAAAAACCTTATATAAAATACACGCATCAAATCTCCCCAAACCAAACCTTTGCTTGTCCCCAAGCAAACTATGAATGCAACTAAGAATAAACAAGGGGACGGGACCAATGCATCAACTACAAATCACCCACCAAACCAGTTTAATGCAACAACTTAACAGAGTGGCAAGTGATAAGTGCAAACATTGAATCAATGTTTCAAACTTACTGAACCCTCGACCTTGCAAGACTCAAACATATCGGACTCTCACGGGTTGCTCATGACTCGAATTTTGGCGCCGTTGCTGGGGTGGTGGCGTAATTTTTTTGCTTTATTTAAGTTTGTCTCTCGTCTCAAGGAATTTATTCCTTGAGACTAATCTCATTTTTTGCAAAAGTTTTTGATTAGTTTGCAAGATATATATTCTAGAAAGAGAACACTGTCATACCTGCTCCAGTCTGTAAATTCTATCTGCCAGGATGCCGAATATAGCCAGCCATTTAGAGCCAAAGTTGGATTCCCTTCCAAAAGATTTCTTACTATCCACTACTGAATCGGGAACCTTTGGAATCCACCCATCTTACATACAGCTGGTCGAGAGAAATATCTTCAGGGGGATACCGGGAGAAGATCCGTGCATGTATATAGAGCTATTTACAGAGTACTGCTCCACCATTCCTCTTGCTGGTGGGGTGACACAAGACAGAGTGAAGGGAGTTCTCTTTCCCTTCTCTTTAGCTGATGATGCCCGGGAAGGGTTGAGGGATTTAGACAGGGAAGCAGCCAGTGTAACTGACTGGAATTCCCTTGCCTTGACCTTTTACAGGCGATATTTTCCACCACAGTGCACTAATGCGTTGAGGGCTCAGATTACTGCATTTGAGAAATTGCCCAATGAAGACTTTGTTGGGAAATGTGTCCTCAACAATAGTGCGATCACATGATTTAAATATTATTATTAAATCTCATTTCAAGAATACGGAAGTGATGATACATAATATATATAGTCAACTGGTCCACACATATCGGTAATGATAGGCTGGCTAGAGTTTGACATTAATGTCGTGCGACGGTGGTGATCAGTTGATCCCTTGAGGTCACACCCAAAGGACGATTCCCTTAATTGAAAAGGTTAATTAGTTGTATACCAATACCGATTTATTAATTCCTTAAAATTGAACAATTCAATTTGTGAGAGAGAATATTGATATCTTCTTGTAATGGGATTAAATAAGATTTATTTTAGTAATAAAATGCTTTGTTACTAAAATTGTTTATTGTTTGATAAACAATAAAGATAAGAATGAATGGTTAAGTATAATTACAAGAAGTTGTGAATTATAATTATATGACCCATTTTATTTATGTGATCAAGTATCACTAGTCAATTTGTTGTATGCAATTTAATTAATTCATGAAATGATATTTATGTGATAAATATGCATTAAATTAATTAATAACATGTATCATATAACATGTGACATATTGTGTGACAAATGACAAATTGACAAAAATAAAATGGTAGTCCATTTTATATAGATGGACCGAAATAAGAGTGTAAAGGAAGTTAGTGGGTGAATTATTTTATGAGATAAAATAAGCTAATGATAACTAACCTACAACTAGCCTTACAAGCCTAAGGTATAGAAAAGAACAAAATGAAAAGTGAAGGACCATATATTGGTCCCTTGCCTCACCCAAACCGTGTGGCTCACTACTTGATGAGTGCTTTTGTTCTTTATTTTTATTATCACACTCTACCATTCAAAACACATGCAAAAGTTCATGAATTATTCTCTTTTTAATCTTCATCAAAAAGGATGAATTTTTGATTCAAATTTGTTCAAAAGATTACTAAAATTATCAATGTAATATATGAGTATTAGTAATCAATTTTAAGGTAAACCATAATATAAATATCTAGTACATATTAGTTTGTGGGTTTAAGGGATAGTCTTGGGTGCTACTAATTGGAGGGCTTCTATTTTGAGGTCATGTATGTTCATCCAATATTGGAAAGCTCAAGAAATAACAAGAAGGAGATCTTGTTGGTGTCCAAATAGCCGAAATTCATATGGTGAGAAAATGTTTTCTTATCTTCTTTTATTTTAGTTTGCATGCATAAGATCTAGAATTTATTTTATGACTAAATAAATTTGAAACATATAAGAATATGTTAAGTAAAGAGATCTAGATTTCCAACAAGCGGTATCATGAGCACAAGGTTGTTTGCATGCAAATCGGTTATAGTTTTTCCGAGTTATACGATTAACATATAGAACTTGTAAATTTGTGTTATTATGAAATATCACGAAATTAATTTATGCATGTTAAATTTTCTGATCCTAAAATTTATTTAGGATATTTTGGTTAAATTTATGGATTTTATTGTTCATTTTATATAATATTGGCATTAAAATGTGATTTTTATGATAAAAATGTCATTTTTTGACGAAAATTAGCTAAACTTCGAATTTTCCAGTGGTTTTTGGATATGTTTTCACATATATTATTTTTAGTTGATCTGGAAATTTTCATAATTTTTGGAGTTCTTATGCTCGAAAAATGGATTTTTCATAATAAAAATCGAATTTAAATGAAAAATAGGTTAATATGAGAAATATTTCAAATCTGGTCATAAAAATTTAGTATGTTGTCACATGCAATTTTACAAGATGTGTGTAAAATAATAGGCTATATTGAAGTCTTTATGCATGATTTATGGATTTTTGATGAAAAATAGCATAAATAGTGACTTAATTAGTGAATAATTGCTAAAACATACTTCATGACTAAGGAAAAACGTCACATGTTGCATTTTATTATCTTTTTCGGATATAAAATTGAAAAGTTGATGAATATAATTTTTCTCATGTTTTTATGATTTTTATTGATAAATCCGATAAACCGCAACATTGTTTTTCTTGATAACTTTCGAAAATTTTAACCTAAGTTTTTGAACATTATGAGTGGCATGGTATTTTTTCAGAATGTTCATGAGTTTAAATTTCAAATTTCGAATTTATTTGAAATTTTTGTGATTTATTTGAAGTTTATAGCATTTTATTGTAATTTTGAGTCCATTAATGAACAATTTTAAGTAATATAAGTTAATTATAGTCAAATAGTTAGTGAAGACTAATTTTGAATCCTAAGTTGGTTAGAGTAATTAACTTGTGCATAAATATGAATTTATGTAATTTTTGTGATTTTAAAACGTTGAATCACGCAAATCCGTAAAAACCAATTAACATACGATATTGGCTCCTTAAAGGCGATTTAGCATAAAATTGGGCATGTTCATACATATTATAATGCTGCATTTTATTTATGATTGTCATGATTTTATTTTATGTAATTTTGAATTATGTAATTTTACTTAGTATGACCTTAGTTTTTAATTGATATTACCCGAAATGTATGGGAATATCGATTCGGTTGTAATTTATTGTGATCTCGTATCACCGTTTTGTAATTTAATAGATTTATTTTTATTTTAATTACAAATTTATAATAGGAAATTATGAAATTTATTATGTAATTTATTTATTTCGGAGTTCCCAAAGACGGATTTCTTCAAGAAGGCGGTACATAATGACGGTGTTACCTCGAGATGCGTGCCACAACCGAAGTTCAAGGGACCAATGGAGCTGGTTTCCGAATATGTAATAGTTAAATATTTTTTTATTTTAGGAAGGCCATACTAGGATTTTATTTTTATGCTTTGCATTTTATTTATATGTTGCATGCATCGCTAAATCGTCATAACTAAATCATGCATCATCTTTTAATCGAGTATATCGACCGTGTCAATTATAATTATCGTAGTTCACCGCTTTAGTTCACTTAAAACGTGATAGATAATAAATTGACATGACCTCTCGCGAAAATAAACAATTGAGAATTAGCCTTACCAAAGAGTAGAAACCATGAAAACCTATTTCGTGAGGGAGTGCGCTCGGCCACACCGGGGTACAAACCTTGTTACGTAGGGGAAGTGGGTGATAAATGTCTATCCACCGAATTCATGTTGACAAGGGATGTATCGGCTACACCGTGCCCAAGTTGATGTGGATTTGGATCATGGACACATTTACTCGAAATTTGGGTTGAACTCAACAAAAGTTTTTGATAAGGGATGTATCGGCCACACCGTGCCCTTGTCGGATGTGTTTTGGGCTAAAGATAAATGTTAATGTAATTTTATCGACCAAGAGTTCTAAAAGTAGAATCGATTAAAGAGTTAATCCACCGAGTTATATTGATAAGGGATGTATCGGCCACACCGTGTCCAAGTTAATATGAATTTGGATCTTGGAATCATTTATCATAGTTGGGTAGAGGTCACTATTTAAATGCTATACTTGTTTACAAGTATTATTAAAACGATAAATGTAAAGTTTTTTTCACTATTCCGTTATTACATTGTTCTATTTCTTTACCACATTCATATACGATATCATTTCGATTTTTGATTCAAATCTCCATTAATCCGTCGTAACTAAAGACAAATATGAATTTGCTTCTAAAACCTCAAATGAACTATTGCTAAGGATCTCTTGTAAAGAGTATAGATAATGGTTATTCATTATCAAACAGGTTTTTGATTCTTGACTAACACATCTACTTACAATGGATTGATATTCATATACTTAATTGAATTAAGTACCTTGAAGCGATAAATTGTTTTGGTAATTAGATTTGTCATAATTCGTAATTGACCAAAATATCGCAACCACTTCAATAGAAGTTTTAAGACTAAAACGAACAAATGAAGAGTAACCTTCATGAATTCAATTTTGCTTCTCAAAGCAAAGACTCATTGAAATAAGTGGGAGCATTCTCTTAAACCGTTAAGATGAGAATGAAGTTCGAGAAGTAAAGATTATAATGGAATTGATACAAGGTAATGTTAAAAGTAAAGTTGTTGAGAATAACGATACTAAACCTATCAATCCCGACCGATAAAGTTTCCATTGTCTTAAATGTTGGACACAAGAAAGAAAACTACCCCAAATTATTAAAGAATCAACAAGTTAGTTGTGGGACATCTAATGGGACCTTCTTCTTTAAATGTTTATTTGATTGACATAAAATTTTGCTAGTACTACTTCGTCAATATTAGAAACCGGTGGTGGTTTTCATCATTATGTTTAATACATGGGATGATTAGAATATGACGACTAGCAACAATGAAGTCGAGAGATAGAGTCATTGTACTAAATCTAGTTTTTGGGTTTGGAGTTGTACTTAATTGTGACTATTAAGTACATAAACTCTAAATAAGAATACAAACTTGTTAAGAAACAAAAGAGGTTTCCCTTTTGTGACCCTATACACCACAATTTGATGTATGGCTAGCCCATTATCAAGGTGATAATATTCTAAACCAAACTAGAATGATATATCATGAAGATGATGCAATACTCAAATTGGTAACCCAAGATTAAACCTTAAATTTTGGAATGATAAACGCAAAGAGTTATCGAGTACTCTTGAAACCATTAGATTGTTAATGGTATATGCGTATCTTGTATTCAAAGCAAGATGTCTCGTGCCTTTTGGTTGAAAAGGAGATCGAGGTTGTAAATCATCGATCCAAAATAAGTTGATCATTTTCTTTTACCAACGATTTAAGTTGACGCTAATGTGTTCACTTAATAAGGTAAATAGAAAAATCTTTGAAGAATTTTAAAGAGTTCAAGGAATCACGATTTAGTCGTGATGGGATTATCAAAGTGAAGACTTTGATATAAGCCAAAGGAAATGTGATATAGTATCACAAGTTAATCTCTCTTAGCACGCATTATGGAATAATGTGTGGTTGGATAAGAAATCAAACGCTATTCGATATGGTTTGAACTTCGATCAAGTTACTTTCACTTACTTGATCATTTTGGGGATTCTATCATTTTGTCTAAATTATTTTTCCACTAAATCGAATCATATGAGATATGAAATGGTAAGGGTACCATGTTTTTAAGTTTTCACAAGAAACAAATGCTCATTTTTCCCTTTTCAATTATCACGAGTACGACGGGTTTGCGGCTCGTGAAGCTGTCTTTCTAAAAATACAAGTTTATTTCTAGAAGACAGAGTGGGAGAAATTATTCAAGAGCCCCAAAGAATGCCACAGAGAATGTTATGTCGCAATGTCGCAAGAAACTGGTCTTTCTTGGCTACATGAGACGTTCTTTGTAAGACATTGTTTCTTTAAAACCTAGGAGGTTAAATTCGTCACTTGTTAAATTGATGAATTCATGCTACTCTTAAGAAAGTAAAGAGCTTATAACTTACAAAGAAATTGTTTGATTCAAGTTGATTACTTTTGGAAAGTAATAAACATATGACTTACATGAGAGTGTTTAAGTCACAACTCAATATAAGGCTTAGAGCCATGAAAATCTGAAATAAAAAGGCTTGATTAGTGACAAAGGGTTTTGCACTAATAAAGAGAGATTTCAAAGCTTGATTGGTGGCAAAGTATTTTGCACTAGTTGAAATACTTAAGTCTATTTGGATCTTCTTAGGGATTGTGTTTCATTATTATGAAATACATAGCAAGTGAAATCTAAAACCCACTTCTTCAATTAGAAGGAATGTATTCAATACATGTCTTGAGTTTTATAGATTCTTGCAATCCTAAGATAATGTGAAACTTAAGAGAGGATCTTAAGTAGGACATCAATGAGTTGGAATCAATGATTTGATCATGTTATAAAACTTTTCTCGATAAGTCGAGAAGTTGTTTTATACATGAAGTTTAGTGGGAGTTACGGTAATTTTAATTAGTCTTATATGTGAATGACATATTGATCATTGCGAATGATTTAAGACTTTTGGAGTATTATAATACATCTTTAATATCAAGATTTATGAAGATAAATCCACATGATATTGGCGTCAATAAGAAGTCTTACGTTGATAAGATTCATGACTAGTTCAATTAAATTGAACATATTTGATTGATTCCATTTGCTTCCGCTGCCGGATTAATTAAATAAGTAATGATGTATAACACTTCATATACCTTGAGTATGATGAATTGTTTTTCAAAATTGAATTTAAGTAATCTTTACCAAGTAAGCCATAAAGATTACCCTTAAGTGCTTGCAGAAGCATTAAGGAAGTAAAGCAAAGTGTTTATGATGCAATTTTGTGTAAGGGTGTTACACAAGTGACAATTGACAATTGAGATTGCGCATGGTTTCCGACAAAACCATAATCAAAACACATTAGGATGGTTAAGATACCATTGTGGCTATGTTAATTAAGAAGTAGATTTTCTAGAATCGTTCTAGGCAATAAAGAAGAACAAGAAATATTTACAAAGGAAATTGAGTACACTTGCAATCATGAGATGTGCAAGAAGGAAGAGTCCTGCATGCTGTGAAAACAGTGGGAGCTATTCTAAGGCTAGAGGGCCTATGTCTTGATTGAATCTCGACACGTACGCAAAAATTTTTGTAATGCAAATGTATACATTACAAAGGAAAACGAGTATGTAGTAAGGTTGAGTAAGGTACAAGAAGTTGATAAAACTTACTAACCAAAGCCTTCTCATAGGCTTAACATGATGAGTCATGTCATTTCAATTGAATTGAAATGAACAACTACATACGAGATCTAATTAGATTATAGAACATGAAATAGTAATCAGGCATTGACTATTCATATGTGATAATCACATTTGTCGTTCGAGTGTTTACTTTAAAAACTCCTTTTATACTTTGTTACATCCAAACGGGTTGTAGAGACAACATTGAACCCCGTTAAAGTGAACACGGATTAACATTGTATTCGCCCATAGTCACTTGTATGAGGTGACGTCTCGAAGTGACTAGAGTGTGATGCGATTGATGGCAAGTTCAAGTACCATAGAGTCATGAGAGATGACTAGTCGATCACATAGGCAGACTGTTAGGAACACTTTGTCGGGCAATGACCGCTTATAGAGTTCTGGCAAATTTATATAGCCTGGTCGTGGGGAGAGCTACTATAGTATTCTAATGAGTCGATTCTTTTGACTAAAGACTGTTCGCCTAAGATGGCACAGTTTCAGATTAACTTTGATTTGTGTTACTACGACCTTCGTAAATGGGGTCAAATGGGCATATTTTGGGTTATGATGGCTGTGGCTAGTCGAAGGGAATAAGTGTGATAGGAATTGTCCACCCCCTTGTCAGGGTTAAAACAATATCTCTGGGCCACTCGAGGAGTAATGAACTGGAAATGCGTGGCCACGCTCGGAAGGTATCCATGGTGGATAAATTTCGGTCAATCAGTTATTCTCCTGATCGAGGAAACCACTCTCGATATGATCACTTGCAAGTACGACCCTAAATACACCTTACATTGAGTGGGAGATAGTAATAGGACAAGAGAATTGGTGACGCACACTTGTCGAGGACAAGTGGGAGATTGTTGGGAAATGTGTCCTCAACAATAGTGCGATCACATGATTTAAATATCATTATTAAATCTCATTTCAAGAATACGGAAGGGATGATACATAATATATATAGTCAACTGGTCCACACATATCGGTAATAATTGGCTGGCTAGAGTTTGACATTACTATCGTGCGACGGTGGTGATCAGTTGATCCCTTGAGGTCACACCTAAAGGACGATTCCCTTAATTGAATAGGTTAATTAGTTGTATACCGATACAGATTAATTAATTCCTTAAAATTGAACAATTCAATTTGTGAGAGAGAATATTGATATCTTATTGTAATGGGATTAAATAAGATTTATTTTAGTAATAAAATGCTTTGTTACTAAAATTATTTATTGTTTGAGAAACAATAAAGATAAGAATAAATGGTTAATTATAATTACAAGAAGTTGTGAATTATAATTATATGACCCATTTTATTTATGTGATCAAGTATCACTAGTCAATTTGTTGTATGTAATTTAATTAATTCATGAAATGATATTTATGTGATAAATATGCATTAAATTAATTAATAACATGTATCATATAACATGTGACATATTGTGTGACAAATGACAAATTGACAAAAATAAAATGGTAGTCCATTTTATATAGATGGACCGAAATAAGAGTGTAAAGGAAGTTAGTGGGTGAATTATTTTATGAGATAAAATAAGCTAATGATAACTAACCTACAACTAGCCTTACAAGCCTAAGGTATAGAAAAGAACAAAATGAAAAGTGAAAGACCATATATTGGTCCCTTGCCTCACCCAAACCGTGTGGCTCACTACTTGATGAGTGCTTTTGTTCTTTATTTTTATCATCACACTCTACCATTCAAAACACATGCAAAAGTTCATGAATTATTCTCTCTTTAATCTTCATCAAAAAGGATAAATTTTTGATTCAAATTTGTTCAAAAGATTACTAAAATTATCAATGTAATATATGAGTATTAGTAAAAAATTTTAAGGTAAACCACAATATAAATATCTAGTACATATTAGTTTGTGGGTTTAAGGGATAGTATTGGGTGCTCCTAATTGGAGGGCTTCTATTTTGAGGTCATGTATGTTCATCCAATATTGAAAAGCTCAAGAACTAACAAGAAGGAGATCTTGTTGGTACCCAAATAGCCGAAATTCATATGGTGAGAAAATGTTTTCTTATCTTCTTTTATTTTAGTTTGCGTGCATAAGATCTAGAATTTATTTTATGACTAAATAAATTTGAAACATATAAGAATATGTTAAGTAAAGAGATCTAGATTTCCAACAGACTTGAATGGGGCTTAGACTAGGTTCAAGAAGCTCGTTCGTTCTGTGCCTCATCACGGTTTCAAGTGCTGGTTTCTATGTACCCAATTCTACAACGGGTTATATCCAGACCAGGGAGCTATCCTTGATAATGTAGCTAAGGGGAGATTCACGAAGAACGTAGAGGATGATCAAGGGTCACGTCTTATTGAGGAGATGGCCATCCATGTTGCCGAATATGGAAATCCCCGAGGAAGTAGGCAAGTTAACGAGTTGGTAACAGCTGAGGTGGAGAGTCCTAGCAAAAGTCTAGGTAGTGCGGAGATTACGGAGACTATGGGTGAGCATGCACAAGTTTGTGCTATTACTGAGCATTTGAAGATATGCGGTAGATGTGGCATGGAGGGGCATGACCCCATCATTTTTCTCAATTATATGAAGAAATGACAAATGTTTCTACCCCTTCTACGCTAGTGCCGCAGCTAAACCCCCCTTATACAAATGGGGAGATTGCCGAACTGAAATCCTTGGTTTTGAAATTAACACAACAGTTTGGGGAGAAATGCAACAAGGATAATACCGCTATCGTGGAGTTTAGAGAACAAGTCGCGCAGTAAACACTCGCGAAAAACCAAGCTAACCATCCACCATCGTCCGACCCAGTCAATGCCATAAATCTCCGAAGTGGCCTTACTTATGAGGGGTCAAAACTGCCAGAAGATGGGGTTGTAACAGCCGATGATACCCTGGATGACGATTTGGAAAAGTTCACGGACGATATCCCTGCCGCATATTGTCCAGGCACTCAATCGAGTGAAATTTCAACTCGATCGACTGAAATTATCCATCAAGATGCTCGATCGAGCATAAATCCTACTCGATCGAGAGGTGCTCAATTTGAAGTACTCGATCGACCAATAAATTCCTCTCGATCGAACGTCCTGACAGAAGAAGTCACTTGATCGAGTGAACATTGTACTCGATCGGGTGAACCAGAAATACAAGATCTCGATCGAGCTATTCAAATACCTTGATCGAGTAAAACTCAAGACAAAACCACTCGATCGAGTGACGAAATTGCTCGATCGAGTGTTTGTACCAGTGGAGCTTCAATTTCGACATCTAATTTCGCTATCGTGTCAACTTCCCCTGCTGTGAAGACGTCACACACTAATAAAGGTAAAGAGAAAGTCGCGAGTCCACTCATTGCTACCAGGGTACCCTTTCCAGGACGTCTGAAGGACGCAAAGGTTGAGCGGCAGTACGGTAAGTTTGTGGACATTGTGAAGAACCTCCAGGTAACAGTCTATTTTACAGAACTTATTACCCAGGTACCTACTTACGCTAAATTTATGAAAGATATTGTTACGCGTAAGAGTGAGCTAAGTGAATTTGAGACCGTTTCATTTTTAGAAGAGTCTAGTAATTTACTTTTAAATAAGGCTCCACCTAAAATGAAGGACCCGGGTAGTTTCTCTATTACCTGTGTTATAGGCAATGAAGTAATTGATAAAGCTCTTTGTGATTTAGGAGCTAGCGTCAGTGTCATGCCCCTATCTATCTGCAAGAAATTAAATAAGGGTCACCTTAAATTGACTAACATTACCCTATAGATGGCTGATAGATCTGTTAGGCGACCCTTAGGTGTCTTAGAGGACGTGCCTGTGAAAATAGGCAAGTTGTTTATACTAGTGGGTTTTATTGTTTTAGACATAGCTGAGGACACCCGGACCCCAATTATACTAGGAAGACCGTTCCTTTGTACAGCTGGGGCCATTATTGATGTCATAAGGGCGTTTGACTCTTGCAGTAGGGGATGACGCGATTACTTTCAGTCTGCCTCGCACCTTGGCTCGGCCAATGATAAAGGATACCTGTTATTCTGTTGATATTATTGACGAGTCTATTTATGACTTCTGGTCGGGTTCTTTTTTAAAGGACCTATTAGAGGCTCTTATGCTTTTGGATGAGTGTGTAGATAATCCATATAACAATGACGCTGTGTTGGATTTGCTTAAAGCTGATTTAGATGAGCGTGAACTCACCGACGCTGAGGGAGAGCAAGTGAAACAGATGATCAGTACCCTTTGCTCCATTGAGGTAAAGGTACTTGAGCATAAGCCTCTTCTTAGATGATACTGAGCAATATCCAGTCATTGTTAGTGTTAAGCTTGATGATGATCAGATGACTTCTTTGTTAGCCGTGCTTTAGAAAAACAGGAAAGCTTTGGGTTATTCTTTGGATGATATCATGGGGATTAGTCCCGAAATTTGTATGCACAGGATAGAGCTGGAGCAAGATCACAAACCTTGCAGACAAGGTCAGCGCCGGCTGAACCAAAACATGCAAGATGTTGTGATGGCTGAGGTAATGAAGCTGCTCGACGCAGGTATTATCTATTTTGATGGTCATTCTAAGTGGGTGAGTCCAGTGCAGGTGGTTCCTAAGAATGGAGGGATTACCGTGGTTAGGAATGACAAAATTGAGTTAATACCTACTAGAGTAGTGACTGGTTGGCGCATGTGTATAGACTACAGACAGCTGAATGCCGCCACCAAGAAAGATCACTTTCACCTTCCTTTTATTGATTAGATGGTAGAAAGGTTAGCTTCTCATAATTTTTTCTGCTATTTAGACGGGTATTCAGGGCTCTTTCAGATCCCTATTCACCCAGATGATCAAGCTAAGACTACTTTCACTTGTCTTCAGGGCGTGTTTGCTTATCGCAGGATGCCTTTTGGTTTATGTAATGCCCCTGCTACCTTTCAAAGGTGCATGATGGGGATATTTTCAGAGTATATTTAGTCTATTATGGAAGTTTTCATGAACGATTTTAAGGTTTGTGGAAGTGATTTCTCTAATTGTCTGTCTAACCTTGATAAAGTGTTGCAGCACTGCATTGAGGTTAGTCTTGTGCTTAACTGGAGGAAGTGCCATTTCATGGTCAACGAGGGAGTTGTCTTAGGGCACTTAGTTTCTTATAGGGGAATAGAAGTTGATAAAGCAAAAGTGGAAGTAATTCAGCAATTATTACCTCCTCCTGTTAATGTTAAGGGAGTGAGGAGTTTCCTTGGTCACGCTGGCTTTTATCGACGGTTTATCAAGGATTTTTCAAAAATTGCTAAACCACTTACAAAGCTGCTACTTAAGGATGCCCCTTTTTGTATTTACTGATGAGTGTCTTTCTGCTTTTAACAGGTTAAAGCAGGCTTTGGTATCTGCGCCGATCATACATCCTCCTGACTGGGATTTGCCGTTCGAAATAATGTGTGATGCTAGTGACTATGCACTAGGAGCGGTGCTAGGCCAAAGGAAAGACAAAGCTTTAAATGCAATCTACTATTCGAGCCGAACTCTAGATGAGGCTCAAGTGAAGTACACCACCACTGAAAAAGAACTACTAGCTGTAGTTTATGCCTTAGAAAAATTTCGTTCTTACTTGATTGGGTCAGAAGTCACTATTTTTACTAACCATGCAGCCCTGAGGCACCTCCTTGCTAACAAGGAGGCTTAACCACGGCTATTGAGATGGATACTCTTTCTTCAGGAGTTTGATTTGCAGATAAAAGATAAGAAAGGAGCTGAGAACGTTGTAGCTGATCATCTGTCGTGGCTGTCACGACAAAAGGGAGAAGATTCTTTACCTATTGATGAGTCTTTTGTTGAAGATTTTTTATTTGCCGTATTGTCTTCTATTATTAACCAAGAACTTTGGTATGCAGATATAGCTAATTACGTTGTTAATGGCAAGCTGCCGCCTGACCTTTCTCATAAGCAGAGGAAGCGTTTTCTGTATAACGATAAGCACAATTTTTGCGAAGATCCTTATTTGTTTAAGGAATGTGCAGACGGTCTCTACAGACGGTGTATTCCGCAGTGGGAGGTCAAAGTAGTCCTGGAAGGCTGTCACTCATCCTCTTATGGTGGTCACCACGGTCCATCGTGCACCATGGCTAAGGTACTTCAGTCTTGTTTTTACTGGCCTTCTTTGTTTGCTGTGCTAAGGCTTTTGTTTCAGCTTGTGATGCCTGCCAACGATCAGGGAACATTTCCACAAAATGGTATCTTAGAGGTCGAGGTTTTCGATGTCTGGGGCATTGATTTTCAGGTACTGTTCCCATCTAGTAAAGGTAACATGTATATTTTAGTAGTTGTTGATTATATGTCTAAGTGGGTTGAGGCCATTGCTTCACCCCATTGTGATGCCAAGACTGTGATAAAGATGTTCAAAAAGATCATATTTTCCCGATTTGGTGTCCCTGGAGTCGTCATTAGTGATGGGGGAATGCACTTTAAAGAAAAGAAACTAACTTCTATTCTATCTAAGGTTGGTGTTCAACACCGGCGTGGTATGGGGTATCATCCCCAAACTAGTGGTCAGGTTGAGGTCTCTAACCGCGAGATTAAAGAGATCTTATCTAAAGTAGTTTCAAAATCACGGAAGGACTGGAGTCTTAAATTAGAAGACACATTATGGGCTTACATAACTGCCTTTAAGACACCGATTGGTGCATCACCTTATCAGTTAGTCTATGGGAAATCATGTCATTTACCTGTTGAGTTGGAATATAAGGCTTGGTGGGCAATTCGTGAACTTAACTTTGATCCTAAGTTGTGTGGTCAGAACCGTCTTTTACAGCTAGATGAATTGGAGGAGTTTAGGCTTAACGCCTATGATAGCTCGCATATTTACAAGGAAAAGACGAAGAGATGGCATGACAAAAGGATTTTACCTCGGGAATTTCATGCCGGGTAGAAAGTGTTGCTGTTTAATGCCCGACTGCGATTATTTCCTGGCAAGCTGAAGTCCAGGTGGAGTGGACCTTATACGGTGACAGTTGTCACTAAATTTGGATCGGTTGAGCTAGATGGTCCCGAAGGAAATTGGTTCATGGTGAATGGGCAATATGTGAAGCATTATCACGAAGCAAATGAAGCAGACAATCGTGTTGAAGTCTTGTACTTCGACGAGCTTGACGCGCTAGTTAATTGATGCCAGAAAGGTTGTGCGGGACCTCTTAAACCTGCGCTTTTCGGGAGGCAACCCGGACTGTTTTATTGCATTTTTGTTAAACTTATTTCTTCGCCTTTAGCTTTTTGTTGAACTTTAAACGCTGAACTATGCGTCTTTTGTATTTTCTTTGCTCCTTATTCGTGTTTTGCAGGTGCAGTAACTCGATCAAGTGGTTTTTCAACTCGATCGAGCACTTTTTCTATGATATTCATTTGATCGAGTAAATGTTGTACTCGATCGACAAGCTGCAAAATCACGATCACTCGATCGAGTAACATATTCGCTCCATCGAGCGTTTTTCGACACTAAACCACTCGATCGAGCTGTTCTGAGTTGCTCGATCGAACTGTTTCGTCTTCCAGCTGCTAGTTTCCGTCTGTTGAGCTGCTGTTGGACTACCTATAACCTCCCATGTTTATGGTTGGTTTAGGGAGGTCCCTCTTCATGACGTCTAGTAAGTATTCCAACTCTTACTTTCCTATTCTCCTTAGTTTGCATTTCTTTCCCTATTTTTGGTATAATTAGGGCATTGTACGGTTTGATTTGGGGAGGTGGCGTAATTTTGTTGCTTTATTTAAGTTTGTCTCTCGTCTCAAGGAATTTATTCCTTGAGACTGATCTCATTTTTTTCAAAAGTTTTTGATTAGTTTGCAGGATATCTGTTCTAGAAAGAGAACATTGTCATACCTGCTCCAGTCTGTAAATTCAATCTGCCAGGATGCCGAATATAGCCAGCCATTCAGAGCCAATGGTGGATTCCCTCCCAAAAGGTTTCTTACTACCCACTACTGAATCGGAACCTTTGGAATCCACCCATCTTACATACAGCTGGTCGAGAGAAATCTCTTTAGGGGGGGTACCTGGAGAAGATCCGTGCAGCCATATAGAGCTATTTACAGAGTACTGCTCCACCATTCCTCTTGCAGCTGGGGTGACACAAGACAGAGTGAAGGGAGTTCTCTTTCCCTTCTCTTTAGCTGATGATGCCCGGGGATGGTTGAGGGATTTAGACGAGGAAGCAGCCAGTGTAACTGACTGGAATTCCCTTACCCTGGCCTTTTACAGGCGATATTTTCCACCACAGCACACTAATGCGTTGAGGGCTCAGATCACTGTATTTGAGCAATTGCATAATGAAGACGTGAATGGGGCTTCGACTAGGTTCAAGAAGCTCGTCGTGTAACTTCTGTACTCGATCGAGAAGCTGCAAAATCACGATCACTCGATCGAGTAACATATTCGCTCGATCGAGCGTTTTTCGACACCAAACCACTCGATCGAGCAGTTCTGGGTTGCTCGATCGGACTGTTCCGTCTTCCAGCTGCTAGTTTTCGTCTGTTGAGATGCTGTTGGACTACCTATGACCTCCCATTTTTATAGTCGGTTTGGGGAGGTCCCTCTTCATGACGTCTAGTAAGTATTCCGACTCTTCCTTTCCTTTTCTCCTTAGTTTGCATTTCTTTCACTATTTTTGGTACAATGAGGGCATTGTACGGTTTGGTTTGGTTTGGGGAGGTATGCATCCATATCTGTGTCTGCATGTTTTCCTGCATTTGTGTTTGCACGTTTATTAAATTTTGCATGCATCGTTGTTTTTATTTCAGAAAAATCACATAAAATTAAAAAAAATTCACGTTTATTTTGAGTCGGAACGTTTGAACTTTGGCACTACTTTGAATTCTTACCTCTGCCCTGGATATTCTTAACATATTATTGGCATGATAATGTGCATAATCTACGAGTTTTTGTTTCTCTCTTATCTGAACGAATAGACTTGACTCATATATTGGCAAGCTATATTACATTCTGAGGTTAGAGCTTTATAAACTGGTGACATTCATGACCGGTTTCATTTAGGATGTAAGTAGTACTCTCTGTAAGGCATGTAACATCAATTTGCATAAGCATGAATCGAGTCTTCTTAATACCTGTTTGCATTCAGTCTGTGGATGGTGACACATGTTAGGAGAGACAGTTCTCTTTATTTCATTCTACCCATGAGCCTCACATAGCCAAATTGCGTTTTTGTCCTTTTAGCTACAGTTTATAATTTTGCTTACCCTAGCCGAGCTAGTAATGAGTAGTTGTCTGGAAAGCTTTACTGCAGTTTGGTTATATATCTGATTTCAGAAGCCGATGGAAGAATTGAAGGGAATGTAAAGAAGTTGAAATGTTGTGAAAAAAAGAGAGAGAAAAAAATTGTATATTTGAAATGTTGAATTGAGAAAGAAATATGAAAAGAAAAAAAAGAGAAAAAATCGTATGCGAGGAAAATAAAAAATTGTGTAGATGCTTTTTACTCCCATGTCTTATTTATATCCTATGGGGAGTTGATAAGTCTATGGAGTACTGTGAGTTGAGTGCATTGAAATTTGCACCGTTTTGTATTGTTATATTGAGTATGAAGTTGGGATGCAGTTAAATATTTAGATCCGTTGTTGCTAGCTAGGCTATTAACTCTACATTTCCAAATCAATCTTAGCCCTTTCTTACCCACTACCTCACTTACCCAAATGTAAGTCCTCGGCATGTGTCTTGGTCATTAGTTTGGTTGGAATGCATATGTACGGTTGTAGTGACTTTATTCATGTTAATTGCATGCATGTTCTTATAGGTCGAGTTAGGTGAGTGTCTTTACTTCTTTCTATCTTTCACTATTATACTCACCCTGTGCCTAAATTTGAGTGATGAGTTAGGTGAGTGTCTTTACTTCTTTCTATCTTGCAATGTCGACGGTTTAGCAAGTTTAAAACATTGATTTAATTCATTTGCACTTATCACTTGCCACTCTGTTAAGTTGTTTCATTAAACTGGTTTGGCGGGTGATTTGTAGTTGCTGCATTGTTCCCGTTCCACTGTTTATTCTTAGTTGCATCCATAGTTTGCTTGGGGACAAGCAAAGGTTTGGTTTAGGGAGATTTGATGCGTGTATTTTATATAAGGTTTTTGCCTCATTTTTACACGCATTTCTGTACAATTTTATGTGGCATCTAGCTACAAATACCCCCGAATAGTCTGCTTTGGTTCGTCTTGTGTAAATTGCAGGCACAGACCAGAAAGAAGATAAAACGAGCCCAAACTCGTCCCATTTGCATACGTTTATAAAGAACAAGGAATCAGAGCTTGGAATCTAGCACTTTGAAGACGCGTGAGCTGATTTCAGAAGGTGTCGAAGTGCCTTATGTGCTAATATATATCGATCAACCACTTTTCTAGTCGATCGAATGCTTTATACCATGAAGATCTTTTGATCGAGTTGTTCTTATACTCGATCGAGAAGGCTTTTATAAGGAGTTACTCGATCGAATGGTTTTTCCATTCGATCAAGGGGATTTGCTGCATAGTTACTCAATCGAGTGGTTTTATTCCACTCGATCGAGAGGTTTTACCCTTCAGCCGTGTTTTTGCCTTATTTATTATGGGCTTTTGTAATTAGGCTTATTAATTAGGTATAGGAGTAAGTTTCTCGTGTGCTATCTATTGAACAGAATCTTCAGTCAATTTTTGGACACGTTTGTGGTGGTGTTCATTGATGATATCTTAGTCTATTCCAAGACTATGGAGGAACACGAGCAGCATCTGAGTATTGTGTTGCAGACCTTGAGGGAGCCTGAGTTATATGCTTAGTTTTCCAAGTGTGAGTTTTGGTTAGAGAGAGTTGCTTTTCTGGGGCATGTGATCTCTAAGGATGGGGTAGCTGTGGATCCGACAAAGATTGAGGCAGTGACCAAATGGGAAGCGCCAAAGAATGTTGCTGAGATTACGAGTTTCTTGGGTTTAGCTGGATATTACAGACGGTTCGTGAAGGATTTCTCCGAGATTGCTAGACCTATGACAGCTTTGATGAGGAAAGAGAATAGGTTTCGTTGGGATGAGAGTTGTAAGCGTTCCAAACATTAAAGGAGCGTTTGACCACAGCTCCTATCTTAGCATTGCCTGAAGGGAGTGAGAACTTTGAGGTTTATACAGATGCCTCAAAGAATGGGTTGGGATGTGTGTTGATGCAGAACGGTAAAGTGATTGCCTATGCTTCTAGGCAATTGAAGCCTTATGAGGAGAATTATCCTACACACGATTTAGAGTTGGGTGCAGTGGTATTTGCTCTCAAGATTTGGAGACATTACCTTTATGGGGCGACCTTTAAGGTATTTTATGATCATAAGAGTCTCAAGTAAATCTTCACTCAAAAGGAGTTGAACATGAGACAGAGGAGGTGGATGGAGCTGATTGGCGATTATGACATGGATATTATCTACCATGAAGGGAAAGCCAATGTTGTTGCCGATTCTTCAAGCATAAAGAGTGTACATTCTTTGTGTACAGCCTTATCTTTGATGAGGTTGAGAGATGAGGTGGGTAAGTTTGGGATACATATGATGCAGTATGGGGATGCCATGTGAGATTTGTTAGTGCAGCCAGATCTTTATGACGATATTCGAGGTAAACAGGCGTTGGATCCTAAGATGGTAGAGTGGAGAGCTTTAGTAGAGAAAGGGACAGTGTCTAGATCCTCTATTCATTCAAATGGTAGTTTGAGGTTTAATGGGAGGTGGTGTGTCCCTAATGATGAGGAGCTGAAAAAGACAATTATGACAGAGGCACATTGTACAACATATTCAGTACATCCAGGTGGTGACAAGCTATACAAGGATTTAAAGAACACGTTTTGGTGGCCTGGGATGAAGAAAGAGACATCTGAGTTTGTGACCCGTTGTTTAACATGCCAGAGAGTTAAAGGGGAACAGCGATGACCACAAGGTAAGATTCAGTCATTAGAGGTACCTGAGTTGAAGTGGGAATCCATTCCTATGGATTTTATCGTGGGTTTGCCAAAGGGACAACAGGGTAACAACATGATATGGGTAATAGTGGATCGATTGACCAAGTCAGCTCCTTTTGTGCCAATGAAAGATACATGGACTAAGGCACAATTAGCTATGGCTTATCGGAAGAATGTGCTAAAGTTGCATGGGGTCCCTAAGGACATAGTATCTGAAAGAGATGCGAGATTTATCTCAAAGTTTTGGAAAGAGCTGCAGGAATTTTTGGGAACAACTTTGTGGATGAGTACATCGTTTCATCCTGCGACAGATGGTCAGACAGAGAGAACAATCAAGACTCTTTAGGATATGTTACGAGCTTGTGTGATGGACTTTGGTGGTAGCGGGGAACAGAGGTTGGATTTGATAGAGTTTTCTTACAACAACAGCTATCACACTAGTATTGGCATGGCACCGTTTGAGGCCTTATATGGGAGGAGATGTAGGAGTCCGATTTGTTGGGACGACAGTGTGGAGGCCGTGGTTCTAGGACCAGAGATGGTACATGAGATGGTTGAGCAGATTAAGATGATCAGGGAAAGGATTAGAGTGGCTCAGGATAGGCAAAAGAGTTATGCAGATCTACATCGCCGGGATATAGAGTTTCAGGTTGGGGACAAGGTTCTTCTGAAAGTGTCTCCTATGCGTGGGGTTATGAGATTTGGGAAAAAGGCAAGTTGAGTAAGAAGTTCATAGGACCTTATGATATCTTAGACCGGGTTGGACAGGTTGTTTATCGTTTGGCTTTACCAGTTGCGTTGGAGAGAGTGCATAATGTGTTTCATTTGTCCCAGCTGCGGAAGTATGTGAGTGATCCGTCACATGTGTTAGAGGCAGAGAGCATAGAGCTAGATGAATCCTTGTCTTATCTTGAGGTGCCTAAGCATATTCTTGACCGGAAGGTTAAGAAGACTTGGAGTGGTGAGACAGTTTTGCTTAAGATCCTATGGTCTAATCATGAGATCGAGGAAGCTACGTGGGAGGCAGAGGAGGCCATGAGAGAGCATTACCCTTTCCTTTTTGATTACGTATGTATGGTTACGGGGACGTAACCTTGTTTCTTTTAGGGGGGTAGGGGATGATCGCAAAGAGTTTTTAAGAGTTTTTACACCTTTTTGTGTTGTGTCGGTATTTCTTGTAGTGGTTGAGTCGGGTTGACTTTGGTTGGTAGCATGTTTTTATGTTGAATTTTATGTTGGTTGTTGTGTCGGGAGTGTGGTAGTGTGTTTTGTTTTGTTGTGGTTTGAATTTCGGGGACGAAGTTCTTTTTAAGGAGGGAAGAGTGTAATACTACGGTTTTATGAGTCTCTGGGTACTCTATCGAGTTGGCCTTACTATGTCGAGTAAGGGTGTTTTGCAGTTTAAAACAGTTTCTGACCTGTAGGGTACTCGATTGAGTAGCTTTGGTACTCGATCGAGTAGGCGGCACTCGATCGGGTACGTCAGTTACTCGATCGAGTAGCCCGGTTTACGGGTAATGTTTTGTCGGGTTTTGTTAATAATACGAATTAGTATTTGAACCTTCCCGTCACTTTCATAATACACTTTTTACAAACCTAATTACCTTGAAAAGAGATTGCGACCTACGTACTTCGCATCCTTCGCATTATTGACAAATCCCGGAGCTTGGGAGGTCGAAATTCATCATTCTTTAAATTCTTGTGATCCTTGCGTCGAGGGTAAGATCTACATACCGATTTTATGGTATTTTGTTAAGGTTGTTTAAACCCTAATTTGGGGGTTTAGGGGTTTTGTTGTCTTTTATGATTGTTAGTAATTATATGATCATATGTTATGAGGAGGATTCATAGAGGAGGCCTTTTGATAATAGCTGTTGAGACCGTCTGATTGTATTGCATTCCAGGTAGGGTTTCCCCACTCAGTATTAGTCGCATGATGTGTTGGTTGTGCTTTGTGATTGTTGAATATTATCTTACGAGTGTTGTGACGGTTGTTGGTTTTGATTGCTAATAGTAGTTGTGGTTGATTGTACCTGTTTGTGTTCTTCGGGGTGCATCCCTGGCTGAGTGGAGTCACTTGCGGGAGTGGCTTCACGCCCATTATTCGCCTTCTGTTGAACCCGCCACAGAAGGGATGTGCACATTAATGGATTTGGGTTTATCGCTCGACGGAGATGAGCGGGGCTTAGGTGGGAACGGCTGCGGCCCCCCACTGGCGGCGAGGAGTAACCTGTTGCGATGGGTACTCTGGCAGGGCTACACACTTTAGTGTATAGTCAGTATTGTGGAGTTGGTGATGGAGTTCGGAGTATGTCTGTGAGAATTGAGCTGTGTTGTTTGTTGTATTGTTGAGTTATATAAATTGTGTGATTAGTACAAACCCCATTTATTGTTTTAAAAACTGTGGTTATCCATTCGGGGATGGTGAGCAGTTGTTGAGAAGGTATCAGTCAAGATACATGAGATAGCTGGGATGTGTCACCTTCAAATGATAGAGTGTTCCGCTGTAGCTTGAGTAGTTTGTCAGACATTTCATTTAGTTGATTAGACAGTTGTTTTGAGAACATGTAACCCGTATTTTGGGCAGTTGGTTTTGGATTGTATTTATTCACTAAACTTATAATATTTAAATGTTGTTTCGTTATTGTCTTACGATTATCATTGCCTCGGGAAACCGAGATGGTGGCATATTTATACCTGAGTGGTCCTGGTAAGGCACTCGGAGTATGGGGGTGTCACACATTCCTTCACGCATCCCAATGTAGTATCGCGCTCTGAAAATCTTGTCTCCTCAAAATGCATGCAAAAACAGGACGAAAATGGTACGATTCTACTACTTTCACGTTCATTCCTACAAAATAGACAAGACGAACCGAAGTAGCCATTTCGGGGCATAATGCAATATAAACAGTATAAAAGTATATGGGAGTACGTGCAAAAATAGGATAAAATGACTATACAAAATGTACGTATCAAATCTCCCCAAACAGAACCTTTACTCGTCCTCGAGTAAACTAAAAACTAAACACAAACTAATGGAACGGAAATGATAACTCAGAGCTAGCTATAACTTGTCTACTTGAACCAATTTAATGCAACAAAAACCAACGGTTACAGCTATAATAGTCAATACACAAATGAGTTATGAATGACCAAAAACATCGGACTCTCACGTGGTCACTCTTCTCTCAAGAAGCAGAGGGTGAATTATATGTAAAACAGAGAAAGAGAAACGGTCACTCACTTAAACTGCGACCTACATAGCATGCATGCAACAAATATGAAAGACGATTCAAGTACTTATGCACACATTCCAACCAACAATGTCCGTCACAGCCGAGGGCTTACAAATAGTTTAGGAACAGTGAGGTTCAGGTGACAAAAGGCAAAACAAAATATGGAAATGTGGAGGTAAAAGCGCCAAGCTAGTTCCTAAACAGGACCAAATGAGGTCGTCCGAATCTCAACTGACTGAAAAATAAACATGAGTGCCCTTCATTTGGAAAACAACTCACCATCCAATTACACTATCTCCTCAAAAATATATGAATAAGAACGGAGGAGTGAGACGGTCAAAAACTTCCCTTTTTTAATACCGTCTTAATGAATAAAATAAAATAAATTAATAACTTTTTCAATCTTTTTTTTCTTCTTTTTTCTTCTTTTTCTCTGACTTACGTGAATCACCTTCTTTTTAATTTTTTTTTTTCTTTTTTTCCTTCACGTTTTTCTTTCTTTTTTTTCTTTTTTTTTCACTCTCATACTCGTTTCCTTCATCCTCCACCAACTCCAATAATATACACAGAGGCCAAACTTGCAGACGGAAAAACATACCACAAAAGACATACTAAACTCGCTTGACTAGGCAGGCTCAGTTTTGGATATAGCTAATTGGTCAAAAAGGCTAAATTTGGCTTAAGTGTGTTGGGGCTGGTGTCCTCTACAGTTAGTGCAATAACATTTAAATCTCTAAAAGGATCTGTGGACAAGGCCCTCGGGAACTGCGTCCGCGGGATCCACACTAGGCATAATCGACTCGAGGTTCTTTCGAATCGAATTAAGACAAATTAGAGTCGCCACCATGTTTTTTGGGAACTTGGAACCGTTCAAGTCAACTTTACACCTTTCATCGAAAAGCATAAAGCCAATCGACTACGAGTGATTAAAGATAAAGACTTGTACCCTATATCACTCGATTTGAATGACTCTCGTAATCCAATGGTATTTAGACGGATCCACAAACCATAGATCTTGAGTAAGGGGTGAGGGTACGTGTTGGGAAGCCCATAAGGACACCCAACCCCGCCCGTCAATAACGGCCTCTACTAAGTCAAGTATGGATTTCAAACAAGGTCATAGCTACTACGATATATGAAATGCAAACATCGTTTTAACCCTAACATGTGAAGTTTCTATGTCGATTTAGATGCAACTAAACTAACTTTGTCAAAGTTGTAGTTTAGCATGTGGGTTGATTGATCTAAGCAACATATGAACGAAAGCAAACAAGGCTTAGCGGGAATGGGGGAGCCGTTGGGATCTACCTATTACAATCCAGGCATTTCATGCCGACACAACAATAAATTAAAGATACAACTCTATCTAAATACAATTCCTACATACAAAACCGTACACGATACATTACACGGCCATTCGGCCTAGGAAACCGTGCACAAGAGGGGTGGCCCACGGCTTACATGACTCACGGCCTTGGGTCACTCCTCGTGATGTGTGCTTTCACTTAATCTCATCGAATTAGACATAGGGCTACGCACCAAAGCATGCATTAGCATAAACCGGGCCATGTTGCTTTAAACAACATGCGATTTACTACGCTCTTACATGCATTGGGACACAACAATCTAACCAAATAAAACTAAGGTTTTTGAAAGAGGTTTTGACTAGATAAAGGGAAACTAACTTGAAAATTACAACTCGATGAACAAACGATAAATTACAAGTTATAAAGCGATAAAGAACAAGTGATTCATAAAACGGACGAAACCAAAAGGACCAAAAGACACGGCCAAATCACGGCCAAACCAAACACGGCTACCCTAGGTCCTAGGTCAGGTTCATTAGTTAGATCAAATGATTGCGAAACGAACTCGAAACAAATTAGAAAACAAGTTGAAAACGACGTTGATCGGTTGAGATGATGTCGCGCAAAGGGGCATTCTACACGGCCTAAAAGGGGTCAAGTTAGGTCAAATTCGCTAATTAATTTAACTCATCGAGTGTCAATAAGAAGGTGCTAATCACGCTCTCTCATACTAGCGAGAAATTATGTGAAAGAGAGATGCATTCGATTGAATTACAGAATTGTTAGTTGATTTTAAAGCTTATGTCGAAGCCACCTATCGTGTCTAATTAGGTTATTAAATTGATCTAATGTCATCTAAATAAGTTATATGTTAACAATCAGAAGTCATACTAACATGAAACGGGTCCTAAGGTGGGTCGAATTGGCCGAGACAAACAAAGGGTCAAAAACGAGGAGCGAAGTTAGAAATTCGTTTTATTTATGCCCTACCTTGAACACGAGGATATGTAAATGAGACGGGGGTGTACGACCGACTGATGTAGCGGTTTCTTTTCCCATCTCAAGTCAACGCGGGTGTTCATGGTGGTACTTTAACTCATACTCGGACTAAACTAGTTTCATAGTTAATTTAAACGATAAATAAAAAGCGATAAACGAACAAAACAAACTATAAGAAAAACAAACATAAAAACGAAATAAAAAAAGGAGAAAGAGGAGGATTTGATGCACCCTCAACCTACATGTATCGTTGACACCGTCTTGGGTCGTAATCGATGGTATATTTTATCTCGAGAGGCCGTCGTCGACGAAGAAACAAAGCAAACACGCGTTTTTATCGAATCTGGACAGCAACTTTCAAACAGCGATTTCTCCCTCGTTCCATGATGAAAATTCGATTTAAAAGATGTTTTGAAAACTAGAAAGAGAGGAGAACAGAGATCTTAGAGCAACCCCTGCTCGTTTTGAGTTATTGGGCACGAAAAACGAGCACAAACAGAACTGGACAGACAGAACAAATCGCAAAAACAGAGTGTATAACACTGTTTTTCGAGGAATTTCGTGTACTCTCAAGGGCAATTTGGCTCGTAAATCTTTATCTAATGTGTAGATGGATGTTATATGGTTAATTAGGAACAAGAAACTCGAGTTTTGATGGAGGTTTGAAGGAGGAACGAATTGTTTTTCGAAGAGGACACACAAACTGTTCCAGTTTGGATGTCGGTTTTGTGGAGGGTTTTTGAGAGGCAATTAGGGTTTGTTTCTGAGGTTTAAGGCTTTTGAGTGAAGGTAGGATGTATGGAGAACTTAGAGGAATGAATGTATGGTGAAGGGTGGGTATTTATAAGGAGTTAAAGTAGGGTAAAAGGGAGGAGAGGCAGACGGGCTCGGCTGAACATAGCTGCTGTCCAGCAGCTTTTAGGGGGCTTTCTAGGGTTCGTATGGGGGGTTTTCTTGGTGATTAAGGTAAGGTAATATGGGTAGGATATTAGGGTATGGGTTAGGGTTAATGGGCACGGGTTTTGGTGGTATTTGGAGCGGGTTTTGGGCTCGGGATTCGTCACGCAAAACAAGGGGGCTGCTTGGTGTTTTTGCGGGCTGTTGGGGGTGTTGTTTAGGATGGGATTTGGGCCGTGGTTAAGGGGGTTCGAACTGGGTTGGATGGGTAGAGGCTTAGGTTGGTTAGTGTACTCGAGATTCGTGCCAACTCGTAAAGAAAACGGGCCCAAAAACCGAGCTATAATCGAGCTCTAAAACACGTGTTTAAAACGAGTTCTTTTCGATTTTTAAATCGATTCTTCAAATCGATTAACACATTAAAATAAGTGATTTTTCAAATCAAATACACTCATAAAATGATTTTTCAAATCAAATATTTATTTTATTTTCAATAAAATAAACTTGAGAAAATAAATTCAAAATAAAGCTTTAATTTAAATATCATTTAAATTAATAAAATGAACTCACTTAAAAAACATTAATTTAAATATCATTTAAATTAATAAAATACTTCATCGACGACGCCCATTCTACATCGTAAAACGAGCTCCAAATAATGACAGTGACAACTAAAGAATACATGTGTCCTATCATCATCGGGTGTTTGTCGGGTTCTCTATAAATTCCAATATCGACGGATACGGGTATCTACAGGATCAAAGGGTATACTTTTGTATTATTATCAGTTGGTCCACGTTTATCAATAACGGTTGGCTTGCTAGATAAGTTTGACGTTATTGTCATACAGATGGCGGTGATCAACTGGTCCCTAAAAGTCACACCTATAGGACACGTTTGAGAGATGTGACGGTATGAAAATACAGTCATGTTGATGCCTAATTTGACTAAACACTTAGTCGGAATTATTGACTGATAATTAGTCAAACGCGATGTTGAGATATTTTATTTAATACGGATTAAATAATAATGGCTAAGGCGAATTAAACAGTTAATTCGTAAATTAAATATAAACGATTATATTTGATTAATGTATATTGAATAAATTAATTATACAATATTGTCATTATCGGACATGTATTATTATATCGACTAATACATGTTGCTAGACGATATTTTAATAACCGATAACCGATGACGATTTATAATAAAATCCCGTCATATACATTTAGCAATTTCGAGTCGGACCACGAGTTAAAATTAAGAGGAAGTGGAAGCCCACTTCCCCATGAGGCTCTCGGCTGGCCGAATGAAGGAACAAAAGGAGAGCTTCTCCTCTTTTGTAACCTAATCATTCATTTGCAAAAATATTAGGGTTTTTGAGAACATTTTTCTCTCAATAACCTAGATCTCACATCTAGCAAAACTCACACAAAACTCTCTCAATATTGCAAGGCAATTAGAGAGTATATTCTAGCACAAGGGCTGAAGGAAAGGTGGTTCTATATCCTTACTAACATATTCATATATGCATAAATTAATTTGTCATAAAATTAACTAATGATCTTATGCATGCAAACAAAAGATAAAATAGAGGAGAAATCATGTTCTTACATTGATATTCGGTATATATGGGCACAAAAGAGTTCTCCTTCTCTTTTGTTCTTGAGCTATCCTTAATGGAAGAACAAAGACCCAAGACCCAAGTGTAGGATCTCTCCCAAGGCTTTATACCCAAAGCTTTCTCTTAATTAAAACCAATATTATGAAGACTAGATAATATTAATTTTGTAAGAAAATTGACCCAAAATTAATTGGTTTTTCAGCCCCTAAACCGTGAGATAGGAGAGGAGTTTAGGAAGAGTTTTTGCTTACTTAAAACACTTCTATTTTCAGCTTCCTTATTGAATGAATGAGCTAGTGTATATATATGCAATTATGGGCAAAAGAAGATGAAAAGTCATGGCCATTCTACTCCCCTTCAAACCGTGTAAAGGAGAGGAATATGAAGGGTTTTTGCTCTTCAATTTTTCAGCACAATGATTAATATGGATCCCATATTATTATTGTCAATTTGTCAATATGTTACATGTCATATGTCACATAAATTTGTTATGTATTTTTAACATATTAAAAATCAACGTATTAATTAAAATACGTCATATACAAAAAATCGACTTAGTAATTCATAATTACTTGTACCAAAATATTTTGCCAATCATAAATCACAACAACTTGTATTTATAATTATTCATTCAATTTCAATTGTTTCCTTAAACAATAATTTCATCTGAGTAAAGATACAATTCGATTATTCGCACCGTATCTCATCTAAATGAGACACGTAAATTTTACTTCCAAAATCGTCCGTCAATTTTCAAGTAATTTAATTAACTCGTAACATTATACGATTAATTAAATAATCAATTAAGAGTGTTGCCCTATAGGTATGACCTAGGGGATCAACTGATCACCACCGTCGCACGACAGTAATGTCAAACTCTAGTCAGCCAATCATTACCGATATGTGTGGACCAGTTGACAGTAAAAATACTTCCCAAATGTATTCTTTAAAATGAGATTTAATAATGATATTTAAATCATATGATCGCACTGTTGTTGAGGACACATTTCCCAACAATCTCCCACTTGTCCTCGACAAGTGTGCGTCACCAATTCTCTTGTCCTATTACTATCTCCCACTCAATGCAAGGTGTCTTTCGTGTCGTACTTGCAAGTGATCATATCGAGAGTGGTTTCCTCGATCCGGAGAATAAGCGATTGACCGGATTTATCCACCATGGATACATTCCGAGCGTGGCAGGCATTTCAGTTCATTACTCCTCGAGTGGCCCCGAGATATTGTTATAACCATGACAAAGGGGTGGACAATTCCTATCGCACTCATTCCCTTCGACTAGCCACAGCCATCATAACCCAAAATATGCCCATTTGACCCCATTTACGAAGGTCGTAGTAACACAAATCAAAGTTAATCTGAAACTGTGCCATCTTAGGTGAATAGTCTTTAGTCAAAAGAATCGACTCATTTGAATACTATAGCTCTACTCTCGCCACGACCAGGCTATATAAATTTGCGAGAACTCTATAAGCGGTCATTAGGCCCGACAAAATGTTCCTAATGATCGCCTATGTGATCGACTAGTCATCTCATATGACTCTATGGCACTTGAACTTGCCATCAATCGCATCACACTCTAGTCACTTCGAGACGTCACCTCATACAAGTGACTATGGGCAAATACTATGTTAATCCGTGTTCACTTTAACGGGGTTCAATTGTCATCACAACCCGTTTGGATGTAACAAGGTATGAATTAAGATAAAAGACAAATGTGATTATGAACATGAACAAAAAACAACACTTTTATTTCATTTCAAAATCTAACATAGACTTGGTACACGTTTAAGTCCCATGGACGTCATATGTCCATCATGTTTAGCCTGCGATAAAGGCTTGGTGAGCGGATCAGATATGTTGTCATCCGTCCCAACCTTACAAATCGCAATTTCCTTTCTTTCTATGAAATCTCTTATTACATGAAATTTTCTAAGTACGTGTCTAGATTTATTACTAGACTTTGGCTCTTTAGCCTGGAAGATCGTCCCACTATTATCACAATAGAGAGTGATCGGATCATTGGCGGTAGGTACTACTTTTAGACCTTCCGTGAATTGCTTGATCCACACACGACTTCCTTAGCGACCGACCTCGATGCTTTGCAATGTACTCGCCTCCGTTGTAGAATCCATGATTCTGACTTCCTTGAAGCTTCTCCAGCTTACGGCACCACCATTGAGCATGAAAACGAAACCAGCTTGTGATTTCATGTCATCTCTATCTGTTTGAAAACTTGAGTCCGTGTATCCAGTAACACGTAACTCAGTGTCTCCTCCAAACACTAGGATAGAGTCCTTAGTTCTTCTCAAGTACTTAAGGATGTTTTTGACGGCAATCCAGTGACTCTCACCTGGATTTCCTTGATATCTACGTCGACTCAAAGCATACGAGACATCAGGACGTGTGCATATCATGGCATACATGATAGATCCTACGGTGGAAGCATAAGGGATCTCATTCATGCGTTCAACATCATGGGGTTTGGAGGGAGATTGAGTCTTGCTCAATATCGTCCCGGTTACCATAGGTACCAAACCCCTTTTGGAATTTTCCATGCTGAATCGTCGAAGAATCTTATCAACATAAGACTCTTGACTTAGTGCCAATATCCTCTTGGATCTATCTCTATGGATCCGGATACCTAATATGCGTTGTGCTTCTCCTAAATCCTTCATTTGGAAATGGTTACCTAACCACTTCTTAACTGAAGACAACATTGGAATATCATTTCCAATGAGTAGTATGTCATCGACATACAAGATTAGGAACACAACATTGCTCCCACTGAATTTCATGTATAAACATGGTTCCTCAACACTTCGAGTGAAACCATTCTCTTTTATCACATGATTAAATCGATGATTCCAACTTCTTGATGCTTGCTTAAGACCATAAATGGATCTCTTAAGCTTGCACACTTTGTTAGGATTTTTAGAATCGACAAAACCTTCGGGTCGTATCATGTACACCTCCTCTTCTAAATGTCCATTTAGAAAAGCGGTTTTGACATCCATTTGCCATATTTCATAATCATGAAATGCGGCAATCGCTAACAAAATCCGTATGGATCTTAGCATGGCTACGGGGGCGAAGGTCTCATCATAATGGAGACCTTGGACTTGGGTAAATCCTTTTGCCACTAGCCTAGCTTTGTAGACATCATCATGTCCTTCTATGCCATTCTTGATTTTGAATATCCATTTGCATTGAAGGGGTCTTTCCCCTTTAGGCAAATCTACCAAGTCCCAAACTTGGTTTTCTAGCATAGAATCCATTTCGGACTTCATGGCTCCAAGCCATAAAGAAGAATTAGGACTAGAGATTGCGGCCTTGTAGGTGGCAGGCTCGTCACTTTCCAAAAGCAACACATCGAGTGTTCCATCTTCTTCGATAAGTCCCACATATCGATCGGGATGGCGAATTACTCGACTCGTTCTTCTTAGTGTAGGAGGTACAACCGCGTTAGACGATGAAGGAACATCTTCTTGCGTCTCTTTCTCGGTTTGTGGCTCTTGAACTTCGTCAAGTTCAAAATTTATCCCACTCTGTCTCTTACAAATAAATTCTCTTTCTAAGAAGACAGCCTCGCAAGACACAAACACTTTGTTTTCTTGAGGTTTATAGAAGTAATATCCTCGACAGTTTGAGGGGTAACCTACAAAGGTGCATTTTTCGGATCTTGGGGCAAGCTTGTTGTCATGTTTAGTTTTGACGTAAGCATCACATCCCCAAATCTTCATATAGGATATATTGGGAATCTTTCCCGTCCACATCTCACATGGAGTCTTTTCAGTGGACTTTATAGGACTATTATTCAAAGATCTAATTGCGGTTTGAATCGCAAATCCCCAAAACGAGTTCGGTAACTCGGTTTGACTCATCATTGATCGAACCATATCAAGTAAGGTTCGATTTCTCCTTTCGGCAACACCATTGAGTTGTGGTGTTCCGGGTGGAGTGAGTTGTGATACTATACCACGACTTTTCAAGTGTGAATCAAATTCAAGGCTAAGGTATTCTCCACCACGGTCGGATCGCAGTGCCTTAATCCTTTTGTTCAATTGGTTCTCTACTTCGTTTTGAAATTCCTTGAATTTCTCAAACGCTTCACTCTTATGTTTCATTAAATAGACATACCCATGTCTACTCAAGTCGTCGGTGAAGGTTATATAGTAGTCATAATTACCACGAGCAGTGATACTCATTGGTCCACATACATCGGTGTGTATGAGTCCTAATAGTTCACTAGCTCGTGTCCCTTTACCACTAAAAGGATTACGAGTCATTTTGCCAAGTAGGCAATATTCGCATGTACCATATGATTGAAAATCAAATGGTCTAATCACATTAGTCGAAATTAGTCTTTTGATGCGATTCTCGTTTATGTGACCTAATCGACAATGCCAAATGAACGCTTCACTTGGGTCACTTGTTTTGAGTTTCTTTGATTGAATGTTATAAATATCATTAGTTGGATTTGAGGTCTCTAAAATGTAAATGCCATTAATAGAGGAAGCTTGGCCTATAACCAAGTCGTTCCTCGAAATAGTACAACGATTGTTGTTAATGACAAAACAATAACCGTCCATGTCTAGCATGGCGTTTGAGATAATGTTTTTAGAGAGTGTAGGCACATAATAACAATTATGTAAATACAACTCAAATCCGTTAGGCAAAGCTAGAACATAAGTTCCTTTGGATTCGGCCGCTACTCGAGCTCCATTTCCAAGGCGAAGATCCACATCTCCCTTGCTAAGCCTCTCCACATCTCTTAAACCCTGTAAATGATTACAAAGGTGAGAACCACAACCGGTATCCAGTACCCATGTTGTAGTGGAAGTATAATTTATATCAATAACATCAATTTCTTTAGGAATTTTACCTCTTGGAGTGATAACTCCTTCCCTTATATTTCGCAAATATACGGGACAATTCCTAAGCCAATGTCCTATGCCATAGCAATAATGGCATTTATCATTAACTTGCTTGAAGTTTTTGATTTTCCTTCCCTTGTTCTTGAACCTTTTGCCCTTTGTAGCAAGAACTTGATTGCTAGAGCTCCCACTAGCTTTAGCATCTTTATCTTCCAGAGACAAAGATCCTACAGATTGTGTGAGGCAGTCTTCCTGAGACTGGTTCATACGAGATCTGATAGTAGTAGGTGGTTTAGAGGAAGTGATGAAGTTAAGGTTTCCATCCGAACCTATCCCAAAATGAAGTTCTCTAGTTGTGTCGAAATCATTGTTGGAGCAAACGTCGTCAAAAACATTGTGGTATGACTCAATAGATATTGGTGCGGTAGCGTTTGATGGATTCATTGTAATGCACTACAAGTACGGAGTAAAAGGAAATATTAACATGTGTCTTTTTAAATCATACTTGTAAATAAATTAACAAGACATGAGCATTTATATAGTGACCTCTACCCAACTATTATAAATGATTCCAAGATCCAAATTCATATTAACTTGGGCACGGTAGGGCCGATTCATCCCTTATCAATATAACTCGGTGGATTAACTCTTTAATCGATTCTACTTTTAGAACTCTTGGTCGATAAAATTACTCTAATATTTATCTATAGCCCAAAACACATCCGACAAGGGCACGGTAGGGCCGATACATCCCTTATCGAAAAACTTTTGTTGAGTTCAATCCAAATTTCGAATAAATGTGTCCATGATCCAAATCCACATCAACTCGGGCACGGTAGGGCCGATTCATCCCTTATCAATATGAATTCGGTGGATTAACACTCATCACCCACTTCCCCTACGTAACAAGGTTTGTACCCCGGTAGGGCCGAGTGCACTCCCTCGCGAAATAGGTTTTCATGGTTTCTACTTTTTGGTAAGGCTATGTCTCATTTCATTGTTTTAGCGAGAGGTCATGTCAATTTATTATCTATCACGTTTTAAGTGAACTAAAGCGGTGAACTACGATAATTGTAATTGACACGGTCGAAGGACTCGATTAGAACGATGATGCATGTTTTAAGTTATGGCGATTTAGCGATGCATGCGACATAAATAAAATGCAAAACATAAAAAAATCCTAGTATGGCCTTCCTAGAAATAGAAAACTGATTAACTATTACATATTCGGAAACCAACTCCATTGGTCCCTTGAACTTCGGTTGTGGCACGCATCTCGAGGTAACACCGTCTTTATGTATCGCCATCTTTAGGAAATCCGTCTTTAGGAACTCCGGAATGAATTAAAATTACATAATGAATTACATAATTCCTATTATACATTTGTAACTATAATAAAATAAATCTATTAAATTACAAAACGGTGATACGAGATCACATTAAAAATTACAACCGAATCGATATTCCCATACATTTCGGGTAATACCAATTAAAACTAAGGCCATACTAAGCAAATTTACATAATTCAAAAATTATATAAATAAAAGACATTCAACAATTGAAAATATGCAGCATTATAATATGTATGAACATGCCCAATTTTATGCTAAATCGCCTTTAAATTTGCCAATATCATATATTACTTGGTTTTTACGGATTTGCGTGATTCAAAATTTTACAATCACCAAAAATACATAAATTCATATTTATGTATAAGTTAATTACCCTAACCTCTTAGGACTCAAAATTTAGTCTTCACTAATAATTTGACCATAATTAACTCATAATTGTTCATAATGGACTTAAAATTATAATAAAATGCTATAAACTTCAAATAAATCATAAAATATCAAATAAATTCAAAATTTGAAATTTAAACTCTTGAACATTCTGGAAAAATACCATGACACTCATAATGTTCAAAAACTTAGGTTAAAAATTTCGAAATTTTATCCGAAAAAACAATGTTGCGGTTTATCGGTTTTAACTAAAATAATCATAAAAATATGAGAAAAATTATTTTCACCAACTTTTCAATTTTAGATCTGAAAAATATAAGAAAAAGCAACATGTGACGTTTTTCCTTAGTCATGAAGTATGTTTTAGCAATTTTCACTAATAAAGTCACTATTTATGATATTTTTCATCAAAAATCCATAAATCATGCATAAAGAGTTCAATATAGCCAATTATTTTACACACATCTTGTAAAATTGCATGTGACAACATACTAAATTTTTATGACCAGATTCGAAATTTATCTCATATTAACCTATTTTTCACCTAAATCCGAATTTAATAATGAAAAATTCATTTTTCGAGCATAACAACTCATAAAATTAAGAAAATTTCCAGATCATCTAATAAAAATATATGTGAAAACATATCCAAAAATAACGGGAAAATTCGAAGTTTAGCTAATTTTTGTCCAAGAATGGCATTTTTATCATAAAAATCACATTTTAATGCCAATATTATATAATATGAACAGTAAAATCCGTAAATTAACCAAAAATCCTAAAAATCATTTTAGGACCAGAAACTTATCATGCATGAATTAATTTCGTGATATATCATAATAACACAAATTCACAAGTTTTATATGTTAATCATATAACTCGGAAAAACTATAACCGATTTGCATGCAAACAACCATTGCTCTGATACCAATTGAAGGAAAGGTGGTTCTATATCCTTACTAACATATTCATATATGCATAAATTAATTTGTCATAAAATTAACTAATGATCTTATGCATGCAAACTAAAGATAAAATAGAGGAGAAATCATGTTCTTACATTGATATTCGGTATATATGGGCACAAAAGAGTTCTCCTTCTCTTTTGTTCTTGAGCTATCCTTAATGGAAGAACAAAGACCCAAGACCCAAGTGTAGGTTCTCTCCCAAGGCTTTATACCCAAAGCTTTCTCTTAATTAAAACCAATATTATGAAGACTAGATAATATTAATTTTGTAAGAAAATTGACCCAAAATTAATTGGTTTTTCAGCCCCTAAACCGTGAGATAGGAGAGGAGATTAGGAAGAGTTTTTGCTTACTTAAAACACTTCTATTTTCAGCTTCCTTATTGAATGAATGGGCTAGTGTATATATAAGCAATTATGGGCAAAAGAAGATGAAAAGTCATGGCCATTCTACTCCCCTTCAAACCGTGTAAAGGAGAGGAATATGAAGGGTTTTTGCTCTTCAATTTTTCAGCACAATGATTAATATGGATCCCATATTATTATTGTCAATTTGTCAATATGTTACATGTCATATGTCACATAAATTTGTTATGTATTTTTAACATATTAAAAATCAACGTATTAATTAAAATACGTCATATACAAAAAATCGACTTAGTAATTCATAATTACTTGTACCAAAATATTTTGCCAATCATAAATCACAACAACTTGTATTTATAATTATTCATTCAATTTCAATTGTTTCCTTAAACAATAATTTCATCTGAGTAAAGATACAATTCGATTACTCAGACCGTATCTCATCTAAATGAGACACGTAAATTTTACTTCCAAAATCGTCCGTCAATTTTCAAGTAATTTAATTAACTCGTAACATTATGCGATTAATTAAATAATCAATTAAGAGTGTTGCCCTATAGGTATGACCTAGGGGATCAACTGATCACCACCGTCGCACGACAGTAATGTCAAACTCTAGTCAGCCAATCATTACCGATATGTGTGGACCAGTTGACAGTAAAAATACTTCCCAAATGTATTCTTTAAAATGAGATTTAATAATGATATTTAAATCATATGATCGCACTGTTGTTGAGGACACATTTCCCAACAAGGGCATAGTCTCCGACGGTCTTGGGTGCAACGATTAGGAGGAAATCTACGTTGATTTCTATCTTAGATCGCATTTCAAAGGACCCGAAGTTAATTCTTATGCTTTATCGTTTTCTCTATTGTTTTTCGTTTATGACATTTTATCACATGTAAAATTTGCGTTATAGTCCTATATTTTAAGGGTTTTATACGGATACTACCCTTCAAGTGGTATCAGAGCGAGGCCACGTAAATTTTTCTATGTGATTTTCATCAAACGAATTTGAATCGATAAATTTGTTTGCATAAAATTCCGTGCGGCAGAATTTTTTTTGTCTCGGCTATTTTTTTTTAAAACCGTGCGGCCATTGTTTTTTCTTGGCCTGTTTTCTGTAATTTTTTTGCCTAGAATTGCGTGCCACTCGGTTCATGCTGGATCAGACGATCTTTTGTTTTTCGATTTGTTCTTTGCATATTGTTATTTTAAACGATAATTATAACAATATGTTAAGATCCTGTCAATTGTAATTTTGTTTTAATACGGATTATGTTCAAATTGCAATTGGGTATTGTCAAATCGATTTGGTGTTGAATGTTGTTGCTCACGGTTATGAGCAGCTGAAATTTTTTTTTGCCCTCTTTGCTCACGGTTTGAGCAGCTAAAATAAAATAAAAAAAAAAATTTCATGGTTGTCACGGTTCAGCTGTGAAAAGAAAAGAAAAAAAAAATTTGGTTTCTGTTTTTTTTCGGCCATAACATGTGCACTATACGGATTTTGTGCATTCGCTTGATAGTGAAACGGTTCACTCACGTACCATATAGTTATTTTAAAGCGAATTTAAAGTAACGGATTGTAATGGATTAAAATTAAGTTGATAGAAGCGGTTTTGTCACATAATTTTAATCGTTAAAAGGTGGTTTGGATAAATTTAACATAATTACGGAATTATGTCATGAATAAATTTTAGTTTTAGTTGATGCATTTTATTTATCGTTATTTTGAATGCCTTGAATGTTTTATTACGTATTTAATTTTTACAAACAGTTGTAAGTTAGTGTGGCCTTAGTAGAACGTGTTACCGTAATGATGGAACACGGTCTTGGTTTTATTTTGAGATCTTGTATCTCCGTTTTGGTTTTTTCCTTGTAATTACAGTTTTTATTTAGAATGTAAATAGGTTTATAATTTGTAAATTTTAATTGTAATTTTGAGAAGACCAAAGATGGAGACCGGATGCTCACTCCCGCTGCATGAAAAAGATGGAACATCAAGACAAGCTTCTCGGGTCCAACGGTGGATTCCAAAGTTGTATTATGTTCTTTTTACTAGGATAGGCCACACTAGGACTTTTTATTTACGTTTTGCATTCTTTTATTTATTTTATCGTAACGATAGATTGCATCATTTTCCGCCTAAAACCAAACCACCTAATAATTGCATGAAAACTGACTCATATAGAGGTCACGCGTTAGTTTTCTTTGATATACAGATATCACATGTTTTTATTTAAGCCATCACCTAAGTTAATTCATTCACGTAAAGCTAGTTTTTCGTTCACTTAAAATGAATTAAAACTAAGTTGATGGGATCTTCCTCGTATAAACAAAAATTGAGAACAGTCTTTATAGGTCAAACTCCAATGAATCCCTTCTTCGTCGGTAGGCATAATATGACCCCTTCTACGTCGGGTATGTTGGAACTGATTGACCTATTTTATCTCAACACTATGGTCACTCGTACGATCCTGTGATTATGGTGGACTATAGATAGTATTTACGGAAATCTATCGACCAAGAGTTCTAACGATAGAACTAGCTAAACAGTTGGCTTATCAATTTACGGAAATTGAGTCTTGGGATCACTTGTATTATTCTTGAGGGAGATCAATTATGCAAGTGCAATGAGTCTACACGATTAAAATGAATTTTAAATAGACTTAAATCACCTCGATGAGTTGCTTATTTCGTTTTGTTTTTCCTTTCTTTTTCAGTGTAGATCACGATCAATTAAACTGCTAATAACAAAATGGTTGGCCTTGCTGACGACCCAATGCTAAGTGCCACATTGGACCGTGAGTCCTGGCTTCGGATCTTCATGAATCAGATGAATCAGTCAACTCGACTAAAGAATGATGGATCAAACTTCGCGGACTGAGGGGCGGCATTACGGAATGCTGCCGCAGCTGACGGGAAGCTCAAATTTCTGACAGAGCCCATCCCGTCAAACCCGGGACACACGGCTGGAGCTAACGAGATCGCCAAATATAACGATTTCGTCATGGAAGTGGGTGCGATTGAAAACGTACTCATTTTTGCAATGGAATCCAATTTGCAGAAACGCTTCATAGCCCAAGGTGCAAACAAGATTTTCACCACGCTCACCAAGGAATTCTCGAAAGCACCGAGAATCGTGACCTACAAGCATACCACTCGCTTCTTTGATGCGAGACTCGAAAGAGGGCCAACCGGTTAGCCCACACATTCTCAAAGCATGATTGAGAATGTCGAGAGACTGGAGGCGCTTGATTGTAAAATCAGCGAGAACATCGTGATTGACCGCATGCTTCATTCACTCCACGATGGTTTTGCGCTCTTTAGAGCGAATTACTATATGAATGATTTGAAGAAAATTCCTCATGAACTACACTCCCTACGCGTACAGACCGAGAAGGATATGAAGTTCAGTGGGAGCTTGAAACAGGATGTTCTCGTTGTGTCAAACAAGGGCAAAGGTAAGGGCAAAGCTCAGGCAGACCTAGCGGTAGGTAAACCGAAGTTTAAGAAGTCGGGATCAGGTAAGAGTGGGCCTGGTGAGGCAAGCAACTCATCAGGCGCGACAAAGGGCAAGACCGAAAACATGGAATGCCATCACTGCCACAAGACTGGGCATTGGAGGCGTACATGTCCTGTTTACCATGAGGACATAAAAGCAGGTCGCGTTAAACCTGTTGGTATGTCTTCTTCCTCTTCTACTTTTATTCATATGATTGAGATTAACCACACAAGTTACGGAACTTGGGTACTAGATCCGGTTGTGGTTCTCATCCGTGTAATCATGTGCGAGGCTCAGAAACATCGAACCCCTCGTAAAGGGTGAGGTGGACCTGCGTGTCGGGAATGGAGCACGAGTGGCTGCCGTCTCGAGGGAAACATACGTGATCCAGCTTCCTAGCGGATTTGAGTTATTTTTATATAACTGCTATTATGTACCCAGTCTTTCTAAAAACATTATTTCAGTTTCTGCACTTGACAAACTTGGTTTTTCATTTGTAATAGAGAATAATTCTTGCATTTTCTCATTACATGATATGATTTATGGCAAGGCAGTCTCCATGAACGGAATTTATGTTTTAGATCAGACCACCGAAATATTACACGTAATGAATAAGAAGTTAAAGGTTGGTGACAAAGATCAAACATACGTATGGCACTGCCGTATGGGACACATTAATGAGAAACGCGTAAAACAGCTCATAAAGAATGGAGCTATCTCGGCCTTTGATTTTCAATCATTTGGCACGTGTGAATCATGTCCCATTGGTAAGATGACTCGAATTTCCTTCAAAGGTGTTGGAATGCGCGCTGCTGACCTATTAGGTCTCATACATACGGATGTGTGTGGACCTATGTCAATCACCGCACGAGAAGGCTATAGGTATTTCATCACTTTCACGGATGATTTAAGTAGATATTGCTATGTCTACTTAATGAAGCACAAAAGTGAATCCTTTCAGAAATTCAAGGAATACCAGAATCGGGTACATAACCTACTGGGTAGAAAGATTAAAACACTGCGCTCAGACCGTGGTGGCGAGTATCTTTCTCACGAGTTTGATCAACACCTCAAAGACTGTGGGATTGCCTTGCAGTTAACTCCACCTGGAACACCTCAGTTGAATGGTGTGCCCGAACGGAGAAATCGAACACTACTTGATATGGTTCGATCCATGATGAGTCACACCGTGTTGCCTGACTCATTATGGGGTTATGCTCTTCTGTCAACTTCTCTAATACTCAACCGAAGTCCGTCTAAAGCTGTTGACAAGACTCCATATGAACTATGGAAGGGAGTGGTCCCTAACTTGTCCTTTATACGGGTTTGGGGCTGTGAGGCTTATGTCAAGTGGAGACACGAGGATAAGCTCGGCCCGCGATCGGTCAAAACATACTTTATAGGTTATCCTAAAGGAACGTTTGGTCATTACTTTTATTCGCCAACCGAACAACGTGTATTTGTTGCAGCTAGTGCGACATTCTTAGAGAAGGAATTTCTCGAGAATGCAAAGAGTGATAGAACCTTTGAACTGTCGGAGATTCCAGAACCAAATACCGAGCAACCATTGGAGGAACTAATTCCTTCAATCCCGGTTGCGGTGAATATTCCTGAGGAACCTAGGAGGTCGGGAAGAGTCTCTATTCCTCCGGACAGATACATTGGTATGGTCGAGGAACATGACATAGATGACATTCTACTCTTAACGAGTAGTGAACCCGCAACCTATAAAGGTGCCATGACCAGTTCTGACTCAAAGCTATGGCTTGAGGCCATGCAATCCGAGATGGACTCCATATATGAGAACAACGTATGGGATCTTGTTGACTTACCTGCTAAGGTTCGTCCCCTTCAATGCAAATGGCTTTACAAGATAAAGCATTCTGTGGAAGGTCAACAAGACATCTATAAAGCACGACTAGTTGCTAATGGTTTCACCCAAGTGCCAGGTTTGCACTACGATGAAATTTTTGCACCCGTAGTCATGCTGCGTTCCATTCAGATTATCTTAGCGATTGCCGCTTTTCATGACTATGAAATTTGGCAGATGGATGTGAAAACCGCTTTCTTAAACGGTTTTTTGGAGGAAGAGTTGTACATGGTACAACCCGAAGGTTTCATCGATCCAGAACATCCTAAGAAAGTGTGCAAGCTTAAGCGTTCCATCTATGGACTTAAGCAAGCTTCTAGGAGTTGGAATCATCGTTTCGACCAAGTGATAAAAGAAAATGGATTTACTCGATCGGTCGAGGAACCATGTCTATATATCAAGTGGAGTGGGAGCAAGATTGTCTTCCTAATATTGTATGTTGATGACATACTCCTGATTGGGAATGACATACCTCTCTTAACTTCGGTAAAAGTATGGTTGAAGAACCATTTCCAGATGAAAGATCTGGGTGAGGCACAAAGAATTTTGGGCATCCGTATCTATCGAGATAGATCACGTCGGATGTTATCTCTCAGTCAGGAGTCTTACATAGACAAGATCCTAGAGAGATTCAGCATGACTAACTCCAAAAAGGGGTTTCTTCCTATGGCTCCAGGGGTGCATTTGAGCAAATCTCAGGCACCAGAGACACCAGAAGAGAAAGAGCGCATGACACGGACTCCTTATGCCTCGGCTATAGGATCAATCATGTATTCCATGATATGCACACGTCCGGACGTGGCATATCCATTGAGTATGACAAGTCGATTCCAACAGCATCCAGGTGAATCACATTGGATGGCTGTCAAGAACATTCTTAAGTACCTACGGAGGACTAAAGCTTGGGCATTGACTTATGGAGGTGAACAAAACCTATGCGCAACCGGTTACACAGATGCTAGCTTCCAAACGGATCGAGATGACTCAAAATCTCAGTCTGGATTCGTTTTACTCTTAATGCGCGTGATCCGTGGAAGAGTTCCAAACAAATTGTTACGAGTAGATTCTACGATCGAGTCCGAGAGTACTATGCCGCATCCGAAGCCGCAAAGGAAGCGATATGGATGCGTCAATTCTTACAAGGACTATCTGTAGTGCCTAGTTCGAATGACCCGATCACCATCTATTGCGACAATAGAGGTGCCATCTTCCAAGCTAAGGAGCCTAAGTCTAGCAACAAGTCTAGACATGTACAACGGAAAGCTCATCTAATCCGAGATTACGTGGAGCAAAAGCAGGTAGTGATAGAAAAGATTGCTACAGATGACAACATAGCAGATCCTCTCACTAAACCATTACGACAAGATAAGCATGAAGGGCATGTTAATTCCATGGGAATTAAACGTGTTCCTGAGTTGTAGTACTCTTTTATGGATTAGATTCATTTTCTTTTGTACTCTATACGACATCATCGTTTTGATATTTATATATTCTGTTTTTCATGTGGATTTGTACGACAATTTTGAACACCACAAAGTGAACTGAACAAACATTATATTTTTGGTCCTTAATTGCCCACGTGAGCTGATAACTCTGGCAATTATTTTGTGACGTTGGTTGATGGTGGGTTCAACGAGCCATAAGTGAAAAGGTTGACTGACCAATCACATAGGCGATTTATACGGATATCTCGTAGGACACAATTGTGACATCGACGTGGAGTCCTAAATGTTATATAACATTCGGTGCCAGGTCGTGGATAGGACCTCCATGGTGATCCTAAGAGTCGATTCTTTTGACTATCGACTGTCTCTTGAGACTGAGGCAGATTTTGGGTGACTTTGGTTTCTTTCTCACGGTCATCCGTAACAGGAGGCCAAGTAAATTTTTTCTGGGTCATTTCATGCTGTGCTTAGATCGGAAGGAGTCGAGTTGAAGGAAATATTCAGCCTTTATCAGGTACTCGATATTTCTCAGGGCCACTCGAGGAGCTGTAACTGAAATGCATGGCCATGCTCGAATACGAATTCATTTTATCAGTTGAGTTACTCTCTAGTTGGGGAAACCACTCTTGATACAGATCGATTGTAAAATACGACCTTTGCGGATCCGTATCTGCAAATTGTTTTACATTGACTGGGAGAAATTTTAAATGAATATGAGAATCGGTTATCGCACATACACTTGTACAGACAAGTGGGAGTTTGTTGGAGTTGTGTCCTCCAGTTAGTGCGGATAACGTTATTACACATACACTTGTACGGACAAGTGGGAGCTTGTTGGGGATGGTGTCCTCTACAGTTAGTGCAATAACATTTAAATCTCTAAAAGGATCAAAGGGTATACTTTTGTATTATTATCAGTTGGTCCACGTTTATCAATAACGGTTGGCTTGCTAGATAAGTTTGACGTTATTGTCATACAGATGGCGGTGATCAACTGGTCCCTAAAAGTCACACCTATAGGACACGTTTGAGAGATGTGACGGTATGAAAATACAGTCATGTTGATGCCTAATTTGACTAAACAGTTAGTCGGAATTATTGACTGATAATTAGTCAAACGCGATGTTGAGATATTTTATTTAATGCGGATTAAATAATAATGGCTAAGGCGAATTAAACAGTTAATTCGTAAATTAAATATAAACGATTATATTTGATTAATGTATATTGAATAAATTAATTATACAATATTGTCATTATCGGACATGTATTATTATATCGACTAATACATGTTGCTAGACGATATTTTAATAACCGATAACCGATGACGATTTATAATAAAATCCCGTCATATACATTTAGCAATTTCGAGTCGGACCACAAGTTAAAATTAAGAGGAAGTGGAAGCCCACTTCCCCATGAGGCTCACGGCTGGCCGAATGAAGGAACAAAAGGAGAGCTTCTCCTCTTTTGTAACCTAATCATTCATTTGCAAAAATATTAGGGTTTTTGAGAACATGTTTCTCTCAATAACCTAGATCTCACATCTAGCAAAACTCACACAAAACTCTCTCAATATTGCAAGGCAATTAGAGAGTATATTCTAGCACAAGGGCATAGTCTCAGACGGTCTTGGGTGCAACAATTAGGAGGAAATCTACGTTGATTTCTATCTTAGGCCGCATTTCAAAGGACCCGAGGTTAATTCTTATGCTTTATCGTTTTCTCTATTGTTTTTCGTTTATGACATTTTATCACATGTAAAATTTGCGTTATAGTCCTATATTTTAAGGGTTTTATACGGATATTAAAACTATAAATAAAAAAGGGTAGACATAAGCACACGTACTAAACCTCAAAACATGAAAACACGCTGCCCAGAACCTACTCGATCGAGTTCCCACACACACTCGATCGAGTAACGGGCTACTCGATCGAGTGCCCAACATACTCGATCGAGTACCCAAACATCAGACCCCAAACAAACCTTCTGATCTCTAACATACTCGACTGAGTAGCTAGGCTACTCGATCGAGTGACCCCCTACTCGATCGAGTACTCCTAGTTACTCGATCGAGTACCCAAAAACACGATTCTGGACTCAAAATCGTCAAAAACCCACCCGATCGAGTCAGTCCCACTCGATCGAGTCAGGCCAATTCAGAAACGCTACCCGTATACTATATCATATGCTAACATGCTAAACTTTATAAAACCACATATTATATCATAACTAAACATGCTACGCATCTTTTCATACGATCTACGAGATCATTTCATCATGTTATTAAATGCCACATTGTAAAACATTCAACATGCTATCATTCCATCAACAGTTTCCACATATCTTCAACTTTTCTTTCACATTCTTAACTTTCTACTTCAACATCCAACAATCACACATTTCATCACATTCTTACACAAGTTAACCAAACACACATACGACTCGACAAACACTCCCCCCATGTGACCGGTTCAAAATTGTAGGGCGACTTCGCGACTTTAGGACGTCTCCCAAGCCTTTGCATTAGCTCCTACAACTTTTACCCCGGGTTCATTTTAGTTGACTCCCTATGTTCATTAGGTTCATTGGTTACAGGTTTCAGGATCGTTTCTCTGATACCATTTGTAACACCCCCATACTCCAAGTGTCTTACTAGGACCACTCAGGTATGAAGACATTACCATCTCGGTTACCCGAGGCAATGATAATCAATTAACAATGAAGAAACAACGTTTAATTATAAATACTTAGCGAAGAGTTACAATTCTCAAAACCAAACCAAAAGTACGATACATGTTCTCAAACTGACTGTTCTAATCGAAATGTAAATAACTAATAAGCTACGGAAGACTCCTATCATCATGTCGTGGCCATCCCACTATCCCAAAGACTCATCTCAATACCGCTCAATATCCGCTCACCATCCCCGAATGGATCACCGCAGGTTTACAAAACAACACCGGGGTCAGTACTAATCACACAATTCAATATATACCAACAATAAGATAAACAGACAGCCAAACTGTCACAGACACACAATCAACCAATTCCAATCATCTCAATCACTGACTGTCCACTGGACCAGCCCTGCCAGTGGGGGACCGCAGCCGTACCCACCAAATCCCCACTCCACATAGTGAGCGATAATTCTGTCCATTAATGTGCACATCCCTTCTGTGGCGGGTTCCACAGAAGGCGAAACTAGGGCGTGAAGCCACTCCCGCAAGTGACCCCACTCAACCGAGGCCACGCCTCGCGAACCATCAACAACGATCACAACCACAATCACAATACAATTACTATATCAAACAACCAAACACAATACATCAACCAATATCCCATTATGGGACTAATACTGAGTAGGAAATCCTACCTGGTAAGCACACAATCAGACGGTCTCTACTGCTAAATCAAAAAGCTTCCTCTATGAACCCTCCTCCTATCATACAACATCTAAAGGCTACCAAATTACATACTACACATAAACCCCCAAATCTCTAAATTAGGGTTTAACCAAATTAAAGGAAGGACAATAAAAAGGGTACATAGATCTTACCCTCGACGCAAGGAACTCAACGGTATAATCAACGCTAAGAACTGACCTTCCAAACTCCGGGTATTGCTAATAATGCGATTAGGATGAAGAACTTGCTTGCTTTCTCTTTTAAACAGTAATTTAGGTTTTGCAAAAGTGATTTAGAATAATGACGACAAAGCTTATATACCTTAATCGCATAATTAACAAAACCCGAGAAAACTCCCCGTAAAACCGGCTACTCGATCGAGTACCCGAGGTACTCAATCGAGTACCCCCTTACTCGATCGAGTGCCCCAGCTACTCAATCGAGTACCCAACAGGTCAGAAACTTTTCTAAAACGGAACTTACCCTTACTCGACAGAGTAGGGCCTACTCGATAGAGTACCCCAAGACTTATAAATACGGAGTATTACAGACGCCGCTTCCTAGAAGCGGGCAAGGTAGTAGGTGGTCGGAGCGATAGGTGGTACATGGGTAACGGTGGTGGTAAGACGCCCCGTGCGACAGTGGGCAAGGAAGGTCGACGGACAAGGAACCACTAATCTTCCAAGTCTGGTGGTCAAAAGTCAGCCAAGTCATGGACAACATAGATGCCCGGTCAAGGAACCTATCTCCCGGTATATATGGTAAGTCACGAGGTAAGGCAGGGAAGAGAGAACGAGCAAGGAAGGTGGCTATTCCACCACAGATAATGGTGCCCGTGGTCTTCTCCCCTTGAGCCTGGTAGTATTGGGCGGTCAAGTAGGCAATGTTGAGGGTAAAGGGGCCCTCGCTGTGAATGTTAAAGTATCCGCCCAGAATAGAAAGCTCGGTGTTAGTGATGGTGTGTGGCTCCTTTCGGCCGAAAATAGTACTTCCCATCAGTCGCAGGAAGTAACGGGCAGGAGGAAGGTGGACCTAAGTGAGACGTCGCTCCTCGAAAGAGGTCTGTGCCAAAGTCCAGCAACGCTGACGGAGGACCTTCCTAGGGGCGGCAGTGGCGCCCCTAAAGGAAAGGCCATGTCGAGTACCAAACTCCTCCAAAGTCATAGAAAAAGTCCGGTTGTACAACCGGAAAGACACAGAAGCACAAGTAGGGGCAGCATCGTATGCCCCTGAAGAGAAGGTAAAGGAGCTGAAAAACTCAAGGGTCAGATCCCTGAAAGTGTAGGCACTCATGGTCACAAGTCCAGCCATCCCCGTACCCCTCATAATCTCACACACCGGCTCGTAGATACCAAGCCTCTCAAGTGACGAACGACACAAAAAACGAGTCGAGAGAAAGTCACAGTCTGCTAAAGCAAAAAATCTAGTGCGATGAATACCGTTAACAAAAATTACCTGGGGGTAGTCGGGGTGCGAGTCAAGGGAGTCGTCCCTTCGGATGGTAACATGGCCCGCAGAACGGTCGGCGGCAGGTGTAGCTCGTGAACGACCCCGACCTCTAGAACCTGAAGTAGAAGCCCGTCCTTCGATGGGACGAGGAACTAGAGCCGCCCGTTAGGCAGCTGTGATTGCGGGTTACCACGCAGCAGGGGTGGTCACTGTACCTGAAGTACGGGCTGTAGCTGCAACAGAAGAAGCAGTAGAGACCGCCACAGAGGAAGAAGACCTAGCAGTAGTGCTAGCGGCAGTGGCTGTGACGAAGGTAGAGGCTGAAACAGAGCTAGTAGCAGTGCTAGCAGCAGCAAAAACGGTATCGGCAGCAGTAACAAAGAACACAGAAGCTGCGGTACTAACGGAAGTGGAGACGGTGGTGACAGCATGGACCACCGTCTCAGGCAAGGAAGACTAACAGACGAACTGGAAGAAGACATCGAGCTACAGTCCATCCTAATCAAGCAAGGTAGGGGAAGCGATAATTAAAGGACATGTAGACAGCTACAAATTTCCACAAACAGTCAAAATTGTCGACTGAACAAGCTCTAATTCCCAATTTTGACCTCGAATTTTCGAATGAAGCAAATAATCAGTGACGGGGTAAACGGTAATCAGACATCAAATGAAGCATTAACAGCAGAAAAGTCCCAATTTCAGTCGAAAATATCTACTGTCATGAACCCTAATCAGAAATTTTCTCAAAAAATTCGACATAAACATGTAAACAGTAGTGATGTAAGGGCAATAATTATGAAGTAAGGCAATGTAGACCAGAAATCGCAAAAACAGCCGAAAATTTCGACCAAATTCGTCTACCCGAAACCCTAATTCCAGAATTACATCATAAAAGGCAAAATAAATGCAATTAAAATACAATGAAGTAAAGAAATTACTTAGTTGATAAGAGAAATCTACAAAGAATCAATTAATAAACAAACAACAAAGCAAATTAGGTGATTTCCGAGCAAGAAAACGCAAACCCTAACTCCTCAAATTGACCGCAAAAATCAACAATAATCAGAGGGAAAATAAGGGCGAATTGACGATTAATTAGCAATGAATAAATTGTAGGTGTTTGATTTGGGAAAGGGAAAAGGATTATGGAGGATATGGGGGTTCTAATATGATGAAGACGAAAAAACGAAGAAGAAATGATATAAGGAATGAAAAGAGGGAGTTTACGGGACACTTCCTGCGTGTTATAAACAGTTTCACTCGATCGAGTTATTTTAAGCTACTCGATCGAGGACTTCCAACTCCAATTCACTCGATCCAGTAGAAATCTACTCGATCGAGAACTCCCTTATTTTGCCAACTTTATCGAACAACTGCAAAACCCTCGATCAAACACTTTTTCTTCAATATCCTCTCGATCGAGTACAAAAAGTACTCGATCGAGTGCTTTTCCTCACGTACGTCTTCCAAATTGCGTAAAATCTCCGCCAACCTGCGTAAAAACACTTGCAGAAATATCACAATATACCAAATACATAAAGTAACAGTCTATAGTATTTATAACTACGCTAAAAACGTCTAAATTCTAATTGTCCTAATAAGCGCAACAAAAACAAATTCAGCGGAAATTAAAAATTACTTTTTCTAATTTGTTACACGGGGCATTCCCCACTCACTTCTCAAAATAATTCAGTAGCCCCACGGAGGGCTTCTGACTTTAGGACGTCACTTCAGCAACACTAACCGTCCTCTTCATTCTCCAGGAGCTTGTACTTGAATCAGTAGGAGGAGAATAGTTGATGTCCACATACGCACGAACTTTTCTCGTCCTTATTCCTTTCTCACCAGCTTTAACGTTATCACTCCCAATAGGATTGATCTCAATCGCATCATGACCTTTGACATCTCCTGCATTTTCATTTGTACTTGCAGCATGGAAAATAGACGAATTCTCCTCCTTTTTGCTCTCAAGCTGAGGCGGAGGGGTCACGATAGCAGCACAAAATTCCAAATTTTCATCTGGAGTGTCAATAGGGTCAGTGGAGGAAAGGGCATTGCAAGGCGAAGCTTGCATGGGAGCCCTTCGAGACTTAGACTGATGGAATATCAATTCCTCGTCCCCAACCTAAAAAGTCAATGTCTAGCCCCCGACGTCAATCACTGCACGAGCAGTGAATAAAAATGGTCTCTCTAAAATAGTAGGGGTGTGAGTATCTTCGGGGATTTCAAGCACAACGAAATCAATGGGAATAAAGAACCTCCCGATCTTAACAGTTATGTCCTCAATGACACCTAACGACCGTTATATACTACGGTCGACCATCTACAGTCATGTTCGTGCAATTAAATTTAGTCAAACCAAGTCTCTTAGCAAGAGACAGCGGTAAGACACTCACGCTAGCGCCAAGAACGCATAACGCGTTGTCAATCAAGTGGGTACCTATATGACACGGAATCGAGAAACTACCCAGGTTTGACTGTTTAGGAGGTAACTTATTTTGAACTAGGGCAGTCCCTACCTCGGTCAAAGCTACCGTCTCATGATCATTAATATGCCTCTTACGTGATAAAAGTTCTTTCATAAATTTAGGATAAGAGGGTACCTGTGTCATTACTCAGCGAATGGAACAGTGTCTTGCAAGCTTAACAGGAGCTCGGCAAATTTACCGAACTGTTGATTGGCCTTCGTGTTCTGTAGTCGCCCCGGGAAGGGCACGGTAATAGGTATCTCGAGCCCTTTGTTTCTTTCTTCCAACGTGTCAGCTGGATCAAGCTCTTTATCCTTCGATCAAGACTTCTTACCTCTCGATCGGGATATTTCGGGAGAGATTTCACTAGATCGAGCACTAGCAAGCTCTCGATCGAGGTCTTTATTATCAGCAATAGTCGATCGAGCAGAAATGCCACTCGATCGAACTCTTTCTTTAGCAATATCACTCGATCGAGTGGTTTGGACTCCTCGATCGAGCTTTTTATTATCCTGTTCACTCGATCGAGCAACATTGTCACTCGATCGAGTCCTTTCTTCATATGTTATCCTCGTTCGACCCCCAGAAACTAATCGATCGAGTATTTTCTTCATTGTCAGCTCGTTTTCATCGACTGTAACCCGGTTCATCAGCAGTAATACTCTTCCTTGGGTCTGAATTCAACAGCTCAGGTCCCTCATATGAACGACCGCTCCTCAAATTAATTAAATTCACCGTCTCATGTGGATTCTTTTTGGCTTGTGACGGAAAATGTCCCGGTTTCCTTATGGACTGGTTCGCGGCTAACTGGGCAACTTGAGTTTCAAGGGCCTTGATAGATGCATCTTTTTGTTGATCACTTAGCTGCCATTGCTTTGTCAAAGACTGCAACATCGTCTTGAACTCACCTAGCTCACTTACCCCACTTGAAGATGATGCACCTTGATTGGGAGGAGGAAAGAAAGGAGGCTTTCGAAAACCTTGTTGAACCTTATTCATGTTGATATTCTTATTCTTGTTTATTGATATTCTTATTCTTCTTTATTCAATCACAAAATGGGGGTTGTAAATTTGATTTTCTAAACTAAAAAGGCTTAAGGGAAAGGGAAATAAATAAGAGCAGTAAGGGCAGGAAACAAGAATAAGAATATCAATAACGAGAGAACATGTCGGGATTTCGGTTCACAACGGTAGCCTAATGACTCAACTTCAAATAGTCTAGATAACTCATTGTGAGACGGATGTTGAAAGGTCCTTCCGGTCAACTTTCTATCCTAGATTTCCACTAACTTAACTTCCGTCCTCGTCAGGGTAGTCTACTATTCATAGCAGGTCTATTTAGTCCAATCTTCCGATCCAGGATTAAATTTAACCAGATTAAAGGGTAACTTAGAATCGTGCACTCAACTAAGTTGATAAATATAATTAAATTGCCATGGGTACATGATCTCACAAATAAGTCACAATTCTACCATAGATCCCCTAGTCCCAACATGAATTAAATTAGCTACTCATGCTATCAATATTGTCAAGATTAATAATAATGAATATACTAATAACAAACATATTGAAATTGTAATAAAATTTCATAAAAGAGATTAGGGCAGAAATTAAGAGAATTAAACAAGAGAATTAATGCAACCAAATGAAAGATTAAAATTAAAGGAGAGTAAGAGATTACAATAGCGAGAATTCCGGCGTAAAGAACACAAGATCCAATCAAAATAACCCGAAAGCAAAAGTTACAGTGAAAGAGTTTAGGGATAAGAGAAAGCAGGGTAACTAAGAGTGTTAAGCAGTGAAAGATTGATAAGAAGATCTAAATGACCTAATTAACTCACTCTTAAATAGAAAATAACAAGTCCATTAACGAAAATAAACATTCACGGATTAATTAAGTCCCGTGAAAACTCAATCCACTCGATCGAGCAGTTTGAAACAGCTCGATCGAGAACTTCAGCCAGCAAACCATTCGATCGAGTAGAAATATTACTCGATCGAGTAACCTTGAATTTCAGCAATTCGATCGAATACAGCAAATTGCTCGATCGACCTCCTCAGCTTGTGAAACCACTCGATCGACTAAGAAAAGTCTTCGATTGAGTGTTCTTCCTCCAAAACAGCTCCAAACTCGTTGCCGACTGCTTCGTAGACCATTTCTTCACGCATCCCAATGCAGTGTCTCGCTCTGAAAATCCCGTCTCCTCAAAATGCATGCAAAACAGGACGAAAATGGTACGGTTCTACTACTTTCACGTTCATTCCTACAAAATAGACAAGACGAACCAAAGTAGCCATTTCGAGGCATAATGCAATATAAACAGTACAAATGTATATGGAAATACGTGCAAAAATAAGCTAAAAAGACTATATAAAATGCACGTATCAAATCTCCCCAAACCGAACCTTTACTCGTCCTCAAGTAAACTAAATGCAAACTAATGGAACGGAAATGATAACTCAGAGCTAGCTATAACTTGTCTACTTGAACCAATTTAATGCAATAAAAACCAATGGTTACAGCTACAACAGTCAATACGCAAACGAGTTATGAGTTGTTCAGAAATAAAGCAGACCTATCGACCTTGCAAGAGCAACAAAATCGGACTCTCACGTGGTCACTCTTCTGTGGTGAACTGTTTGAATACCGTTTGTGATGATGATACTGATGATGATTAGGGATGGGCCATTATTGAGGAGATGGCGACCCATTGTGATGAATATGGGAACCCACGGGACGGTATTCGGACAGTTCATGCGGTTGAAAAGGCAGTTGTGGATCAGTTGGAAGCCATGAATGCCTGATTTGATAGATTCGAACTGCAACCTGCTTCAGATCAACAAACGGTTCATCTGTTGACTAGACAGGACACCGTCACATGTGAGAGGTGTGGGAGTAATGACGGTCATACTGCTATTGACTGTCCTACGGAGAAAGAACAAGTCCTTGATTTTCAACAATATAGGCAAGGAGGAGGTTCTTATTATAACAACCAATGGGCTATCCATCCCAATTTGAGATGGACAAGTCAAAATGTGCTCAATCCCACTCCTCCACCACAGCACCAGCAGCCATATGTCCCTCCTCATAAGGTTCAACAAGGCTTTCAAAAGCCTCCTTCCATTCCTCCTCCCAATCAAGGTGCATCATCTTCAGGTGGGGTAAGTGAGCTATCTGAGTTGAAGACGATGTTGCTGTCTTTGACAAAGCAGTGGCAGCTAAGTGACCAAGAAAAAGACGCATCTATTAAGTCAGTTGAAACCTAAGTTGCCCAGTTAGCCGCGAACCAGTCCACGAGGAAGCAGGGTCATTTGCCGTCACAAGCCGATAAGAATCCACATGAGACGGTAAATTTAATAAATCTGAGAAGCGGTTGTTCATATGAGGGACCCGAGCTGTTGAGTTCAGACCCAAGGAAGAGTATTACTGCTGATGAACGGGTTACTGTTGATGAAAACGAGATGACAACGAAGAAACTGCTCGATCAACTAGTTTGAGGGGTTCGATCGAGGAAAACATATGAAGAAAAGACTCGATCGAATGAAAATCTTGCTCGATCGAGTGAACAGGAAAATGAACAGATTGATCGAGAAGTCCAAACCACTCGATCGAGTGATATTGCTGAAGAAAGAGTTCGATCGAGTTGCATTTTTGCTCGATCGACAGTTGCTGATAATGAGGACCTCGATCGAGTGAAATCTCTCCTGAAAGACCTCGATCGAGAAGTTTGAAGTCTCGATTGAGTGACAAAGAGCTTGATCTAGCCGACACGTTGGAAGAAAGAAACAAAGGGCTCGAAATACCTATTACCGTGCCCTTCCCGAGGCGATTACAGAACACGAAGGCCAATCAACAGTTCGGCAAATTTGTCGAGTTCCTGAAAAGCTTTCAAGTCACAGTTCCGTTCGCCGAGTTGTTGTCACAGGTACCCTCTTACCTTAAATTTATGAAAGAAATTTTATTATGTAAAAGGCATATTAATGATCATGAGACTGTAGCTTTGACCGAGGTAGGGACTGCCCAAGTTCAAAATAAGTTACCTCCTAAACAATCAGACCCGAGTAGTATCTCGATTCCGTGTTATATAGGTACCCACTTGAATGACAACGCGTTATGCGATCTTGGCGCTCGTGAGTGTCTTACCGCTGTCTCTTGCTAAGAGACTTGGTTTGACTAAATTTAATTGCACGAACATGACTGTACAGATGGCCGACCATAGTATATCACGGCCATTAGGTGTCATTGAGGACATACCTATTAAGATCGGGAGGTTCTTTATTCCCGTTGATTTTGTTGTGCTTGACATCCCCGAGGACACTCACACCCCTATTATTTTAGGAAGACCTTTTTTATTCACTGCTCGTGCAGTGATATATGTCGGGGGTAAGACATTGACTTTTCGGGTTGGGGGCGAGGAGTTGATATTTCATCAGTCTAAGTCTCGAAGGGCTCCCATGCAAGCTCAGCCTTGCAATGCCCTTTCCTCCACTGAACCTCATATTGACGCTCCAGATGCAAATTTTGAATTTTATGCTGCTTTTGTGACCCCTCCGCCTCAGCTGGAGAGCGAAAAGGAGGAGAATTCGTTTGTTTTCCTTGCTGTAGGTACAGATGAAAATGCAAGGGATGTCAAAGGTTATGGTGCGATTGAGATCAACCAAGTTTGGACTGATAACGTTAAAGCTAGTGAGAAAGGAATAAGGACGAGAAAAGTTCATGCGTATGTGGACGTCAACTATTCTCCTCCTACTGATTCAAGTACAAGCTCCTGGAGAATGAAGAGGACGGTTAGTGTTGCTGAAGTGACGTCCTCCAGTCAGAAGCCCTCCGTGGGGCTACTGAATTGTTTTGAGAAGTGAGCGGGGAATGCCCCGTGTAACAAATTGTAAAAACTAATTTTTAATTTCCGTTCAATTTATTTTTATTGCGTTTATTAGGACAATTAGAATTTAGACATTTTTAGCGTAGTTAAAAAGACTATAGACTGTTACTTTTTGTATTTGGTATATTGGGATATTTTTGCGAGTGTTTTTATGCAACTTTGGGGAGTTTTACGCAATTTGGAAGGCATACGTGAGGAAAAGCACTCGATCGAGTACTTTTTGTACTCGATCGAGAGGATATTGCAGAAAAGTCTTCGGTCGAGTGTTCTTCCTCCAAAACAATCGCAAGAATTCCGGCGTAAAGAACACAAGATCCAATCATAATAACCCGAAAGCAAAAGTTACAGTGAAAGAGTTTAGGGATAAGAGAAAGCAGCGTAATTAAGAGTGTTAAGTAGTGAAAGATTGATAAGAAGATCTAAATGACCTAATTAACTCACGCTTAAATAGAAAATAACAAGTCCATTAACGAAAATAAACATTCACGGATTAATTAAGTCCCGTGAAACCTCAATCCACTCGATCGAGCTGTTTGAAACAGCTCGATCAAGAACTTCAGCCAGCAAACCATTCGATCGAGTAACCTTGAATTTCAGCAATTCGATCGAATACAGCAAATTGCTCGATCGACCTACTCGGCTTATGAAACCACTCGATCGACTAAGAAAAGTCTTCGACTGAGTGTTGTTCCTCCAAAACAGCTCCAAACTCGTTGCCGACTGCTTCGTAGACCATTCCTTCATGCAACCCAATGCAGTATATCGCTCTGAAAATCCCGTCTCCTTAAAATGCATGCAAACCAGGACGAAAATGGTACGGCTCTACTACTTTCACGTTCATTCCTAAAAAATAGACAAGACGAACCAAAGTAGCCATTTCGGGGCATAATGCAATATAAACAGTACAAAAGTATATGGAAATACGTGTAAAAATAGGATAAAAAGACTATATAAAATGCACGTATCAAATCTACCCAAACCGAACCTTTACTCGTCATCGAGTAAACTAAATGCAAACTAATGGAATAGAAATGATTACTCAGAGCTAGTTATAACTTGTCTACTTAAACCAATTTAATGCAACAAAAACCAACGGTTATAGCTACAGCAGTCAATACGCTAACGAGTCATGAGTTGTTCATAAATAAAGCCGACCTATCGACTTTGCAAGACCAGCAAAATCGGACTCTCACGTGGTCACTCTTCTCTCATGTAGCAACGGGTGAATAATATGTAAAAGAGAGAAAGAGAAACAGCCACTCAACTAAACTGCGACCTACATAGCATGCATGTAACAAAAATGAAAGACGATTTAAGTACAAATGCACACATTCCAACCAACAATGTCCGTCACAGCAGAGGGCTTACAAATAGTATAGGAACAGTGAGGTTCATGTGAGAAAAGGCAAAACAAATTATGGAAATGAGGAGGTAAAAGCGCCAAGCTAGTTCCTAAACAGGACCATATAAGACCGTCCGAATCTCAACTGGCTGAAAAATAAACACGAGTGCCCTTCATTTGGCATACAACTCACCATCCAATTACACTATCTCCTCAAAAATATATGAATAAGAACGGAGGAGTGAGACGGTCACTAACTTCCCTTTTTTAATACCGTCTTAATGAATAAAATAAAATAAATTAATAACTTTTTCAATCTTTTTTTTTTTCTTCTTTTTCTCTGACTTACGTGAATCACCTTCTTTTTCATTTTTTTTTCTTTTTTTTTCTTCACGTTTTTCTTTCTTTTTTTTCCCCTTTTTTTTCACTCTCATACTCCTTTCCTTCATCCTCCACCAACTCCAATAATATACACACAGGCCAAACTTGCAGACGGAAAAACATACCACAAAAGACATACTATACTAGCTTGACTAGGCAGACTCAGTTTTGGAGGTAGCTAATGGGTCAAAAAGGATAAATTTGGCTTAAGTGAAGCTAAATGGGTCAAAAATGTAACAAAAGGGGAATTTGCAAGCACCTCCCTGCATGTGGCACTGACCATAAACCCGAATGTATGCATTTGACAAGAAATCGTATGTCATAAAAGTGAAAAAATGATGAACATGCTATGCAAGGAGTACTACTCTCAATTCCTATATAAACCGGTCATGAATGTCACCAAATATAAGGCTCTAAAACTAATAAATTGTACAGTAGGTTGCCAATTTATCAGGTCAAGTCTAAACAGTCAGCTATATTCGAACAAAAACTCGTAGATTATGCGTAAGACTCGGCTAATAACCGTCAATGAAAGTGCAAGGCTTAGGTAAAATGGCAAGTTAAAGTACAATATCATCATGAAAATCAACCGTTCCGACTCAACCTATATGCAAAAGTAAACGTGAATATTTTATTAATTTTTTTCAATTTTCTAATTTTTTAGATTTTTAATTTTTTATGAAATAAATAAATACAATGCAAGCTTAAAATAGAAATGTGAATGCAAAACAAATCGATCGGGATGGCGAGAAACTCGGCCCGTTCTTCTAAGTGGAGGAGGGAAAACCGCGCTACACGACGAAGGAACATCTTCTTGCGTATCTACCTCGGTTTGTGGCTCTTGAACTTCATCAAGTTCAAAATTTCTCCCACTCTGTCTCTTGGAAATAAATTCTCTTTCTAAGAAGACAGCGTCGCAAGACACAAACACTTTGTTCTCTTGAGGTTTATAGAAGTGATAACCTCTTGAGGTGGTAGAATATTATACAAAGATGAATTTTTCAGATCGTGGGGCTAGCTTGTTGTCATTTTTAACTTTGACATAAGCATCACAACCCCAAATTTTCAAATAGGATAGAACTGGAACTTTTCCTCTCCATATCTCATATGGAGTCTTTTCGGTTGCTTTGGTAGGACTAATGTTCAAAGATTTATTGCGGGATTGGATCGCAAATCCCCTAAATGAGTTTGGTAGCTCGGTTTGACTCATCACTGATCGGACCATATCATGTAGGGTTTGATTTCTCCTTTTGGCAACACCATTGAGTTTTGGTGTTCCGGATGGAGATAGTTGTGATATTATGCCACAATCTTTCAAGTGTGAATCGAATTCATGGCTAAGATATTCTCCACCACGATCGGATCGTAGTGCTTTTATCTTTTTGTTCAATTGGTTCTCTACTTCATTTTGAAATTCCTTGAATTTCTCAAAAGCTTCACTCTTATGCTTCATTAAATAGATATACCCATATCTACTCAAGTCGTCGGTGAAAGTTATTAAGTAGTCATATTTTCCTCGAGCGGTGATACTCATTGGTCCACAGACATCGGTATGTATGAGTCCCAATAGTTCACTAGCTCGTGTTCCTTTACCGCTAAAAGGATTACGAGTCATTTTTCCAAGAAGGGAATATTCGTATGTTCCATATGATTGATAATTAAATGGTGTAATCACATTAGTCGAAATTAATCTTTTGATGCGATTCTCGTTTATGTGACCTAATCGACAATGCCAAATGAACGTTTCATTTGGATCACTTGATTTGAGTTATTTTGATTGAATGTTGTAGATGTCATTAGTTGGATTCGAGGTTTCTAAAATGTAAATGCCATTAATGGAAGGAGCTTGGCCTATAACCAAGTCATTCCTTGAAATAATACAACGATTGTTTTTAATGACAAAACAAAAACCGTCCATGTCTAACATGGCGATTGAAATAATGTTTTTAGAAAGTGTTGGCACATAAAAACAATTATGTAAATACAACTCAAATCCATTAGGCAAAGCCAATACATAAGTTCCCTTGGATTCGGCCGCTACTCGAGCTCCATTTCCAAGGCGTAGATCCACATCTCCTTTGCGAAGCCTCTTCACGTTTCTTAGCCCCTGTAAATGATTACAAAGGTGAGAACCACAACCGGTATGCAATACCCATGTCGTAGTGGAAGTATAATTTACATCAATAACACAAATTTCCTTAGGAATTTTACCTTTTGGAACGATGATTCCTTCCCTTATATTTCGCAAATATATAGGACAATTCCTAAGCCAATGTCCCATGCCATAGCAATAATGGCATTCATCTTTAACTTGCTTGAAGTTTTTCCCTTTCTTTCCCTTCTTCTTGAACCTTTTGCCCTTAGAAGCAAGAGCTTGATTGCTTGAGCTCCCATTAGTTTCGGCATCTTTCTCTTCGAAAGATAAAGATCCTATAGATTTTATGAGGCGGTCTTCCTGAGACCGGCTCACAAGATATCTTTTAGTATTAGGTGGTCTAGAAGAAGTGATGAAGATTAGGTTTCCATCCGAACCTATACCAAAAAGAAGTTCTCTAGTAGTGTCGAAATCATTGTTGAAGCAAACATCGTCAAAAACATTGTGGCAAGACTCAATAGTTATCGGTGTAGTAGCGTTTGATGGATTCATTGTAATGAACTGCAAGTATGGAGAAAAAGGAAATATTAACATTTGTCTTTTTAATCATACTTGTAAATAATTTAACAAGATATGAGCATTTATATAGTGACCTCTACCCAACTATTATAAATGATTCCAAGATCCAAATCCATATTAACTTGGGCACGCTTTGGCGATACAACGCTCATCAATATAACTCGGTGGATTAACTCTTCAATCGATTCTACTTTTAGAACTCTTGGTCGATAAAATTACATTAATATTTATCTTTAGCCTAAAACACATTCGGCTATGGTTGAGAATACTTTCGTTGACTTCAACCCAAATTTCGAATAAATGTGTCCATGATCCAAATCCACATTAACTTGGGCACGCTTTGGCGATACAACCCTCATCAACATAAATTCGGTGGATAGACATTTATCACCCACTTCCCCTACGTAACAAGGTTTGTACCCCGGTTTGGCCTAGCGCACTCCCTCACGAAATAAGTTTTCATGGTTTCTAATTTTTGGGAAGGCTAAGTCTCAATTGTTTATTTAGCGAGAGGTCATGTCAATTTATTATCTATCACATTTTAAGTGAACTAAAGCGGTGAACTACGATAATTGTAATTGACACGGTCGATAAACTCGATTTAAAATGCATGTTTAGTTATGGCGATTTAGCGATGCATGCAACATATAAATAAAATGCAAAGCATAAAAAAGAAATCCTAGTATGGCCTTCCTAAAATAGTAAATCTAATAAACTACTACAAATGCGGAAACCAACTCCTTTGGTCCCTTGAACTTCGGTCTTGGTACGCATCTCGAGGTAACACCGTCTTCATGGGAAACTCCGAGAAATTACAAAATAATAAAATTACATAATTTCCTATTATACATTTGTAATAAAAATTAAATCTATTAAATTACAAAACGGTGATACGAGATCACAATAATTACAATCGAATCGATATTCCCATACATTTCGAGTAATACCAATTAAAAACTAAGGCCATACTAAGTAAAATTACATAATTCAAAAGTTATATAAAAATAAAAAATATAACAATCATAAATAAAATACAGAATTATAATAAGTATGAACATGCTTAATTTTATGCTAAATCGCCTTTTAAGAGCCAATATCGTATATTTTATCGGTTTTTATGGATTTGCGTGATTTAACTTATTAAAATCACAATAATTACATAAATTCATATTTATGTACAAGTTAATTACCCTAACCATCTTAGGACTCAAAACTTAGTCTTCACTAATATTTTGACAATAACTCAACTTAATTTCTTAATATTGTTCATTATGGACCAAAAATACAAAATTATGCTATTAACTTCAAATTAAATTATAAAAATTTCAAATAATTCCAAAATTTGAAATTTAAACTCATGAAAATTCTGGAAAAAATACCATGACGCTCATAATGTTCAAAACTTAGGTTAAATATTTCAAAAAAAATATCGACAAAAACAATGTTGCGGTTTATCGGTTTTAACGAATATGACCATTAAAATATGAGAAAATTTATTTTCATCAACTTTTCTTTTTTAGATATGAAATATATGATAAAATGCAACATGTGACATTTTCCTTTAGTCATGAAATATGTTTTAGCATTATATACTAAATAAAGTGACTATTTATTTAATTTTTACTCAAAAATTCATAAATCATGCTAAAAGAGTCCTATACCTCTAAGATTTTTACACAAACTGAGTAAAAATGCATGTCATAACATATTAAATTTCCATGACCATATTCGAAATATAACTCATATTAACCTTATAAACCCTTTAAACTCGATTTAAGCTTATAAAATCGATATTTCATGCGAAATAACTTATTTTATCACGAGATTTAACATGCCATCAGTAGATAATATATGTGAAAACATATCCAAAAACCATTAAAATATTCGAAGTTTAGCTATTTTTCGTCCAAAAAAGACATTTTTATCGTAAAAATCACATTTTAATGCCAATAATATATAAAATGAACAATAAAGTCCATAAATGAACCAAAATATCCCAAATACATTTTAGGACCAGAAACTTTAACATACAAAGTTATTTCGTGATATATCATAATAAAAACAAAATTACAAGTTTTATTTGTTAACAAGATTAACTCGGAAAAACAATAAACCGATTTGCATGCAAACAACCTAAGGCTCATGTTACCACTTGTTAGGTTTCATTAATCTCATTAGTATACATATTCATATATGAATTAATTTATTTGGTCATAAAATAAATACAAGATCTTATGCATGCCAACATAAAACAAAGTAAAGAAGAAATCGTCACTTCTTACATTGGTGATTCGGATTTTGGGCACCAACAAGATCTCCTACATACTAGTTCTTGAGCTTTCCAACAATGGATGAACAAAGGTTCAAATTAGAACCTCTCCCAAAAGCTTATATCCAAGGAACACCCTTAATGACTAATATTATTATGAGCTAGTAATAATACTAATCTTACTTAAAATTTCGACACAAAATATTGATTTTGATCTCCTCTATTTCGGTTAGGAGGAGAGGATTTTGTGTGTATTTCTTACTCTAAAATATTTCACAAATTTAGAGAATTAATCAATATTTTCTTACACTAGAAAATAGATGATAAAGTAGTGAATAATTATAGAGGAAAACCCTTGGCTTCAGTCATGCAAAAACCGGTTGGAGGGGGGGGGGGAGTGTTTCAGGCCAATGCATGCAAAAGTTGCTCTTCTCAAAAGCTATAGGGTTGCATGGCTATGAGTAGAGTATAATTATTGTGTTTCCAATTAAAATAAACAACACAATATAAACTCTCATACTCTCTCCATTTTCGGCACACACACATAAAATGAGAGGTCAATTTTATTTTCTCATTTGTCAATTTTATCATGTGTCACATGTTACATGACATGTTACACTATAATGTATTTTTAACATATTAAAAATCAACAAATTAATAAAATATGTCACATACAAAACTTAACTAGTAATTCTTGATTACTTGTACCAAAATGGTTTATCGAATTATAAATTCAACAACTTGAATTTATAATAAATTATTCAATCCGTTTCAATTGCTTCGTAAAGAATAATTTAATCTAAGTAATAAAACAATTCGATTACTTAGACCGTATCTAATTTAATCGAATTACAATGAGACACGTTAATTTTACTCACAAAATCATCCGTCAATTTTAAGCAATTTAATTAACTCGTATCGGCATACGATTAATTAAATAATCAATTAAGAGTATTTCCCTATAGGTATGACCTAAGGAGATAAATTGATCACCACAGTGGCACGACAGTAATGTCAAACTCTAGTCAGCCAATCATTACCGATATGTGTTGACCAGTTGACTGTAAAATATTACTTCCCACTTGTATTCTTAAACATAAGATTTAAACATATGATCATTATGATCGATAGTTGTGATCGCATTGTTGTCGGAGGACACTTATTCCAACAGTGAGTAGACCAGTAGCTACTCGTCAGCCTCCTCTGTCATGTCTTACCACCACCGTTACCCATGTACCACATATCGCTCCGACCACCTACTACCTTGCCCGCTACTAGGAAGCGGCGTCGACTTGAGACCGGAAAGGGATCCACACCTCCTACGGGTGGCCAGACTTCCACGACCACTTCTACCCCTATCCCTACTCCTACCCCTACTCTTACGCCTACTCCTACTCCTGCGCCCGACCAGACACAGCCGGCTCTTCCGGCTAATTTTGTTTGTCCTCCACCCTTTGAGGCGTCTGCGGTCATGGACCAAGCACGCCGTGACAGTTTGCTGCTTAATATGGCAGAGAGACAGGCTCGTATGAAGAGGGACATAGCTCTCACTTTGTTCCCTTTGTACGAGTATCAAATGAGGCGACACCGTCCGATCCCAGAGGGTTGGCCACACCCTTCCTTCTACCGGTACCCAGTTGAGGGGTACCCGGAGTCTGCTAGTGAGGAGGAGGAGGAGGAGGAGGAGGAGGAGGACCCATTGGCGGCCGCAGCGAGAGCTCGGAAGGAGCAGAGGAGGAGGAGAGAGCAGGAGGCGGACCCGAACTACAGCGTGACGGTGGAGGACATGACAGAGGAGGCTGAAGAGTAGCTACTGGTCTACTCACTTCCCCAGTTTTTAGGATGGTTTGGGGAAGTTCGTGTTTTATATGTATATTCTCGCTCTTTTATTTCTTTTGTCTCCTTTTTATTTTATAATTTTTCATTTATTGGTTGTATATTCTCGTTCCCCTTTATATATCTGCTGGTGTATACTGGAGGACAACGAGGGCGTTGTCCGTTTTGGTTTGGGGAGGGTAATGCATCCTTTGAGTCTGCATTTGCATTTGTTTTGCATTCACGTTTTTATTTTTAGTTTGCATTGTATTTATTTAATTCATAAAAATTCAAAAATCCAAAAAATTAGAAAATTTTAAAAAATTAATAAAATATTCACGTTTACTTTTGCATATAGTTTGAGTCGGAATGGTTGATTTTCGTGATGATATTGCACTTTAACTTGCCATTTTACTTGAGCCTTGCACTTTCATTGACGGTTATTAGCTGAGTCTTACGCATAATCTACGAGTTTTTGTTCAAATATAGCTGACTGTTTAGACTTGGCCTGATAAATTGGCAACCTACTTTACAATTTCTGAGTTTTAGAGCCTTATAACTAGTGAGATTCATCTGGAATTGTTGTTTTCTACAGTCAATATTGAGGTATGTTCATTCAATATTATTTAATTCTTTCTGGATCATTGTTGAATTGATTTTATGATGATGTTAAAGTTGAATTTAATCAAATTCAACTTAATTTCGGATTTGATTAAATTTAATTAACTAGATTTAATGTCCAGAACCACAAAAACATTAATTTTATAATGAAAAGTGTTAAATTAGGGTTTATAGTTTGTTTGTTTGATTTTAGGAGGATGATAAATGCAAATGTACTTTGTGGTGAGAAAAAATGTACTAAAAATAATGAGAAAGGAAAAGTGTGCAATTTGAAGTAACTGAAAACTAATTTTGCATGGAAAAATAATGTGTTGTGTTGTGCTGTACACGTTTCATAAGGAAATGTCCAATCAGTCTTAGTGAAATATGCATTATATATAATAAGGATGTGCAAGTAATTATTACCTTTTGTAAGTGGTCTTGCAACTGTTCACAATAAGTCACAATAAGTCAAATGACGGTTTGTAACTTGTTTATGTGGTGAAAAGGCGCAATTATTCACATTAATTTGAATATTACTTCTAAATGTACATTATATTAATTATAAATAAACATGTTCCATAAAATAAATTGTCCACTATCTATATTCGTAATTTGCATTTTCTGATAATTAGGTACAACTAAAAATATCATTAAGCACTGTTTGGAAAATGTACATTATATTATATTAATTCAAATGTCCATTACGTATTTTCATAATGTGCATATACTGTTTTATGCAAGAAATTAATATAACATAGATAACTTCACCCAATTTATTAATTACCATGATTATGTTTGTGTCAGTTGAAAAGACACAACTGTTCACATAATTTAATCTCTTATAATCAATTATTCCACTATATAAACCCAAGAGTACACGACCACTTTTCCATCCTACCTTTTCCAATAAGCAAAACTTTTAATCTGTCCAGAAAACTACTTAATTTTATTATAAAAAAAACAATGTCTTACTCAGAATGCACAATAGTTCCCTACACGAATGCTGCTTACAAAAAAAAATTCGTGGACCATTATCATGAATGGAAAGTAAGCCAGTTTCCTTCAAACTGGTTTGATGGAGATGACATTCCTGTGCAGATGGATGTACCATCTCACAGTCGTCCTTTACATCCATTCCTTACTAATCAGGCATTCCTCCGGATTTTTTTTTATCGACTTGGGACTTTGGGAGGGAAGAAAAGAGAAACATGGCCATGGTGTGCAAGGTCTGGTCAAAGTGGTTCCTTATAGGGAGACATGCAAAGGTAATGGATAGGGATTATTACCGAGGCGCAGTTCGGGGAAATGAAAATGGTGCAATCTATGTCACAAAGAATAATCGGCTCCTTGACAGATTCTGCATGTTCACGACTATGTTTAGTCGTGCAGAAATAATTAGACATCACAAACAACAAGAACGACAATTTAGAAAACAAAGAGAAGAATATAAAATTGAGGAGCAGTCTGGGGATGAGGGTTATTATGACTGCGACTGTTAGATTAGTTTAGAAATATCTTGTGTTATCTTGTGTTTATTGTTATTAGGTATTATCTTGTGTTTTTTTCCCCTGTATAAGCCTTAGTAGGCTTTATCATTTTGAAAGCCTTAAATGGCTTTTGTAAATATTTTTCTAATATTAATGAAATAATATTATGACTATTTGTTTGTTTACTATCATTAGCATTCAATACATTTTATATATGCTATATCAAAATGGACAACAATATTTCCTATGAACATTACCAGCAAAATAAATGTTCCTTTAAAGGCATGATAATGGACATTCACAAGAATACATTATATATGAACCTTTATTTGTACGAAATAAATTACCAATCTTACTTAACTACTGTTGAAGCAGACAATGAGTACAAGTGATGCAACTACGTCTTCTTCTACAAATAATAGCTTTAAAACACCAAGGACAAGAATTGAAACATTAAATGCACTCCAGTACATTCCATTCTGTCCAGAGGAAAAGAAACCTAAAGAAGGACAAGTATTCGAAACGCTAGAATCAGCAGAGTTATTCTTCAAAGAATACTGTACAATCTATGGGTTTACGCCAAGATTTGCAACAACAAAAAGGATTAAAGGCAATGACTTACCAAACAGTTTTGCATTAAGGAATGTTGTCTGCAATAGGCAAGGTGTAAAGGAAAGTAGGAAAAGGAAGAGGACGACATCGATCGACATCGATATCGATGCTGCGAGAATGATGCGAATCGATGTGATGACGTAAGCCGTGTGTGGCCAATTACAAGAATTGACTGTCGTGCATTAGTGCAGTTTAAATACCAAGAAAATGGAACTTATATTGTTACCAGATTCAATGAAGCGCATAACCATCCACTTGCTTCGCCTGAATCTATAATATTCTTGAAAGGAAACCGAAAAATGACGGAGGTACAGAAGAAATTTGTCACAAAGGTAAAGGTGCTAAAACTAGGTGGTGTGAAAGCCTATAGAGGTTGGGAGGAGCTGTGTGGAGGTTACGACAACATTGGGGCTACTGAGGATGATTTCAAAAACTTTGTCAGGGACATAAAAACCTACATTGGTAATTTTGATGCGCAAAGTTTGTTGAAAATCTTATTGGGAGAAAAGACACATGCAGTTCATTTTACTTTGATTTTACAGTAGATGAAAACAAGTACCTAGCTAAAGTGTTTTGGGCAGATCCGATCTGCATAAAGAACTACATGTTGTTCGGTGAGGTGTTATCAGCAGATGCTACATATGTAACAAACAAATACGATATGGTGTTTGTGCCTTTCACAGGAGATAATCACCACAAAAGGTGCATAACCTTTGGAGCTAGGTTGATAGGTGATGAAAGTATTGAGTGTTATACATGGTTGTTCAAGACATTTTTGGAAGCAATGGGTGGGTGCCAGCCGAGAATTATAATTACTGATCAGGACAAATCAATGAAGTCGGTAGTCCCGGAAGTGTTTAAGGAGTCAACACACAGACTGTGCATGTGGCACATAATGAAGAAACTAAGAGAAAAAGTCAGTTATCAACTGTTTCAAGATGAGGATTTTAAGACCAGGCTCAATAGGTGTGTTTGGAACAACCAACTTGAGCCTGATGAATTCGAAGAACAATGGGGGAAGATAATGACTGATTATCAACTTGTAGAACACGAGCGGTTTTCAGATTTGTACGATCTGAGGGAACAGTGGATCCCTGCCTATTTTAAAGATGTTTCAATGTCTGTCTTGATGAGGGTTTCTTCTAGGTCTGAGAGTGAAAACAGTTTCTTTGACAGGTTCCTCACACCTCATTTGACCCTTGTTGAGTTTTGGGTGTGCTATGAGAGTGCCTTGGAAGCACAAAGACACAAGCAGTCCAAATTGAACAGTGAGAACAAACACTCTGAAATCCCACGGAAAACAAAGTCAAACCTTGAAGTCCATGCTTCTGAAATGTACTCGCACAACATTTTCAAAGACTTCCAAACAGAGTTGGTTGCAGCTTTGTCTGATTGCCGTTTTATAGATGTGGACAAGATTGATGAGACAAAAATATATATTCTAACATACTTGCAGATGCCAAATAAGGCATGGAACGTAGCATATTCACCTGATAACATGGAGATTACTTGTTCCTGTTCTATGTTTCAGAGAATGGGCTTGTTGTGCAGGCATTGCCTTTGGATTCTACACAACCAAGATTTTCAGAAAATACCAGAACAGTACATAATGTAAAGATGGACAAAAGCTGCAATGAGTAAGCCTGTCTTTGATAAAGATGACAAACAGATAGATGTCTCTCAAAGGTTTTCTGACCGGAAAAGTTTGAGTAATGAGCTGTGGCAAGAGGTTTATTCTTGTGTCAGCGTAGCTGAGTGTGATGATAACGACATGAAGCTTTTGATTGAAAAACTGAGAGATATTAGATTGGATATGATTAGTAACAGAAGTGTTCCAGCAAAGAAGAAAGACAAGATGAAAGAAATAGAAAAGTACGTGGTCTGCAAAATACCTGAGAAGTTGGTGATTCATGTTCCTAAAAAAACTAAAAACAAGGGTAGTACCAAGGGCAAGAGAATTGAATAAAAAATGTTAAAAGCCCTAATGAAGAGAGGAAAAGAGAAGAGGTACTGCAAAATATGTGGCCGCCAAGGACACAACTCTAGGACTTGCAAAGAAACAAACCATCTGACAGGTATGTATAATTTGGTTTCTTGTTAAAGCATATTACATTAATGTTAAATAATTATTAAATTATACAAGCATAGCGCATAGTGTTTACCTTCCAAAATCATCACTCTTATATGGAGGCACATAAGCTCTTTGTGCAATGAACGTTATGGTTATTCTGAAGGCACAGATGAGAATTTCAGTAATGTATATTTGGTTAACATTAAATCTATATCAATTTAGTTGTTCATTTTGGCCATTTTCTCCTTATAAAACCTGATATTTAATTTACATTTTGTTGCACATTCACCAAATATTACCATGAAGATGACGACGATAAAGGAGATGAATATGATGATGTGAAGGACGACGATGAAGAAGATGAATCTGATAACGAAGTGGATGGTGCAAATTTTTGTTTCAAGGATAGACATC